>NC_137124.1:54085194-54432694 GCF_949319135.1 Squalius cephalus | reverse complement strand
TTACTTGCCTCAAACTTTTGAACGGTAGTGTGTCACGGTTTCCACAAAAATATGACGCAGCACAACTATTTTCAACACTGATAATGTTATTTCTTGAGCATCAAATCAGCATATTATAATGATTTCTGAAGAATCATATGACACTGAAGACTGGAGTAATGATGCTGAAAATTCAGCTTTTTCGTCATAGGAATAAATTAATTTTTAAAATATATTTAAATAGAAAAGTTATTTTATAATATTTCACAATATTACTGCAGCCTTAGTGAGCATTATAGATTTGAAAGTTAAAAAGACAAAAAAATAAATAAATCTTATTCACACACATGCACGCACACACACACACACACACACACACACACACACACACACACACACACACACACACACACACACACACACACACACACACACACACACACACACACACACACACACATATACACATATATATATATATATATATATATATATATATATATATATATATACACACACACAGTCAAACCAAAAAGTATTCAGACACCAGATATAATTTTTGATATTGTTTTATTAGTGGGTGCAGGACACTATAGTTCATTATGTAAGTGAGGATTGCAAAATAATGTAAACTGTTACATATTATACCCAAAAATTCTTAATACAGTGACTACCAGTAAAATGTATAAATATTTGGGACCAAAAAAGTATTCAGACACTGTGACCTGACCATGTTTTGCTTAAAGGGGGGGTGAAATGCTCATTTTCACTCAATCTCCTGTTAATCTTGAGTACCTATAGAGTAGTATTGCATCCTTCATATCTCCAAAAAGTCTTTAGTTTTATTATATTTATAACAGAAAAGATAGGCTGTACCGAGTCTTTCCGGAAAAAACCGAGCGTCTGGAGGCGGGCCGTGTGGGCGAAAGCAGAGCCATAGAGAGAATCCGTCGATCTGGGCTTTGTTTATAAAACATTCATCGTCGAAATGCAGGGAACAAACAGCATCCACTGTTCCTAACGCTGGGTTCTTTGGTAAGCTTTCCCTCACATCCAAAAACACACTTTGGAGACACTATGCAGCGCTGCTGATGATTTCCTGTTGAAGCGTGTTGATGTGCGCGGTCTCGCTCTCCTCTAGTCGACGTGTGCGCGGCCGCGCTTTTCCGGGAGAAATGCTCATATAAGGAGTTCCACTCTGGTCTACGTCATTAGATCCACGGTCGAAAAAAAAACAGCCGAAACTTGTACCAACCCGGAAGTAAGATTTTCGGCACAGAAATTCTCCGTTATTCGTCCAAAATATTTTTTAAAAACTTTGGCCATGTTAAGCATGAGAATCCATCTCTTTAACACTGTAAACAACTCTGAATACATGAAACACCATTGTACCCCCCCTTTAAGTGTTTTTTCTTTAATTGCTAATGCGACCACAGACTGAACACAATTAAGCATTGCTTCATAATTGGTTGACCTAAATTGGTATTATCTAATTGTGTACTTAAATATAACAGCTGACAGATATTCAACCAAATGTATTTGTCAGACACTCAAACAGACGCATGGACAAAACCAGTGAAATATCAACTGTTTTGATAACTCAAAGTTCTTGTCATATTTTATGAACATTTTCTAAACTTTAACGATTAAACTGTAATAATGTGAGAAATGTTTTAGGTGTCTGAATACATTTTGGTTTGAATATATATATATATATATGCCAGAAAAAACTGAAATATGCAAGAAATATACAGATTTCTTGGAATATAAGAAGTGTGAGGTTAGTTCGAAATAGTGTTTGGTAAGTTTGTGCTGTCTAATGATGCATCGTATAACACACATGATGTCTGTGTTCCTGCAGGTGACATCAGATCAGATTGTGGAGCGATTGGAGGATCTAGAGAACGCTCCGGCTCTGGCAGTGCTGCCCATCTACTCCCAGCTGCCCTCAGACCTGCAGGCCAAGATCTTCCAGAAGGTAAACATCTGTCTCTGTTGGAAACTTGAAGATCCTGATCATGAGACGTTTGTGAACTAAACCTGTGTGTTTACGGACAGGCTCCTGATGGAGTGAGGAAGTGTATTGTTGCTACAAACATCGCTGAGACGTCTCTGACAGTGGACGGCATCATGTTTGTAGTGGATTCTGGTTACTGCAAACTGAAGGTAAATTAAACTGCTATGAATGACCAGTCTTTAATAGAGGAGTTGCACATCTGATGCTAACAGAAGTATTACTTTGTGTTGTTTAGGTGTTCAACCCTCGCATTGGCATGGATGCGCTGCAGGTGTACCCCATCAGTCAAGCCAATGCAAACCAGCGGGCTGGCAGAGCCGGCAGAACAGGCCCAGGACAGTGTTACAGGTAAGATCAGTCAGTGCCTCCCTCAATGCCCAACATCAAAAACATCATATGTGACCCTGGATCACAAAACCAGTCACATGTCGCACGGGTATATTTGTGGCAATAGCCAACAATACATTGAATGGGTCAAAATGATCGATTTTTCTTTTATGCCAAAAATCATTTGGATATTAAGTAAAGATAATTTTCCATCAAGATATTTTGTAAATTTCCTACCGGAAATATATAAAACATTTATTTTTGTGAGTGGATGCAGCAAAAGCGTGAACATAAATGGACAACTTTAAAGGTGATTTTCTCAATGTTTCGATTTTTTTGCACCCTCAGATTCCAGATTTTCAAATAGTTGTTTCTCGGCCAAATATCGTCCTATCCTAACAAACTATACATCTATGGAAAGCTTTCAGATGATGTATACATCTACATTTTTTAAAAAAAAAAGACCAATGTGACTGGTTTTGTGGTCCAGGGTCACATAAATATACTTGTTTATCCATATTTAGACACAATGAATCACTTGCTCAAAAGTTGACTGTCCTTGTGCAATGAGGCAAAAAGATTTATGACAATGACTTTCTCATTTCAATGATTTCACCATGATTTTGTCATTGTATGTTCTAGGGGTGTAACGGTACGCAAAAATCACGGTTCGGTACGTACCTCGGTTTTAAAGTCACGGTTCGGTTTATTTTCGGTACAGTAAGGAAAAGAAATTAAACTGCAGGTTGTTTATTACTATGAACTTTTTTAACAATTTGTTTACACTTTTTTAAACACTTTTTAATATAATAAAATATATATAAAATAAAAAAAAGAATAAGAAATAAAATACTGCTGCAAAGTTCTCCACTAAATAAAATACTCTGTCTCAAACCAATATCACATAATAAATTTAATGAAAAATATAAATAAATAACTATGATTACAGTTTAGCATTACCAATCCCAGCTTGTAGGCCTGCTCATATTTAAAAATTAAGACTGGGAAAAAAAATGAACTTTAATTGCACAATTTGCTGTAATTAATTGCAATTCCTCCAAGCTTGTAATCATCAATAATTAAACTTATAATCACCTAATTAAATGAAACACCGGGGAAAAAAAGGAACAGAAAATAGCCCTATATTAAAATAATATTAAACATATATATCAATGTATTATTATTTTTCAATAATCAATCAACAATCAATTTAAGATTTTTTTTTTCTTTTTCTTTTTTTTTTTACTAATTATCAAAATAAAATATATTCCTACAAAGCTATTATTACCAGAGCATGTGATCAGAGCAGGTCATTTTACCATTGTTGCCAGCATGACTATACCAGCTCAGCAAACAGAAGTCTACTACTGAGAAATTTCACCTTATTTGAGCGGACTTTGCTTTTCCAGTGCGTGATCGGTACATGATTGGAGTGTTTGGGCCGTTAACGACAGAGCAGAACGCGCAGCGCAAACACGGAGTAGAACATTGAACATTGAGCAGAGAGCGCAGCGCACAGACCATGGCGCAGACACACACACACACACGGAACGGAGAGTGCGGCGGCGCACACGGAGCGGAAAAGCTTTTTTTCGCCCTGCAGTCGATTTCATTGGTTTAGGTTACAGTGACGACGGGTAAAACTGGTAAACCTTTAGAATCAGCTGCAGGGCGGGATTTGCGCTGAACGCGGGGACTTCCGCCACTTAATATGTTCGTGTGGAAACAAAATATTGCATTTGGTCATTCGGTACACACGTGCACCGAACCGAAAGCCCTGTACCGAAACGGTTCGGTACGAATACACGTACCGTTACACCCCTAGTATGTTCTACTTTTTAGGTATGACCAGATTCATTTTTGATTTGCAAACAATTATTTGCCATCACGGGGATAAATTCCATTTTAAAATATATTCAGATAGATAACAATTATTTTGAATTGTAATAATATTTCACAATATTACAGTTTTTCAGCATTTTTAATCAAAAAATGCATTAAGAATATAATTTTTTTTTTATTATTCCAAAGTTTTGACCGATAGTGTATTTTACTACAAAAATAAAATATAAAATGCTGTGCAGTGCCTTTTTGTTATTTCAAAAGACAGAGATGCTTCAAAGCAGGCTGGAAATTGACGTCGTGCTGAAATGGAAGTAGCGACAGATCTTTTCTTCAATATTGTGTTGTACATTTGAGTGTAACATTATCGAAAAAGAAAAAATGTAGGGCGGGACTTGGTTCTATGCAATGGTTGGTGATTGGATTTTGAGATGTGGGCATGTAAAAGTGGAGGCAGATGAATGTGGGCTTGTCAGGGGCTTAAGCACATCAACTGATTGGAGAAGTCACACCAGAGAGATTCACCAGAGAGAAAGTCTGTCATTTCACCAGACGATCGACAATATTAACATAATTTGATGAAAAATTACAAGGTCAAAAAAAAACAAACGTGCACGGATAAATATTTATTTCATTCTGACTTTAAGGTGAGACAGAGTTGAGTGATGAATCAGTTTTTTTTGTTCCAGTACATTGAAACGAATCATCCAAAGGAAGTGAATCATTGAGGTGTCTCTGTGGTGTTAATACACACTCTCTTTGCTAATACAGGCAGATGTGACAACAGTGTGTTCATGAGGTTTATTCTTTTTTTTTTTGCTCACTCTTTTCTGAAACCTCTATCAGTGAGGCTGGGTGACTGCAGGAGGGGGACGGGACGGTAATCTTAAGAGGATTTAATAGTTTATTTTTTGTTTACACCTCTGAGGATTTGATACAAAGGCTCCTGTGGGCTTTTTTGACTGACCTTTTTCAAATCTGCACAGCCCCAAAGATGCGATGACACACTGTCTCGCTGTTTCACTGTCACACAAGGGATTGTTGTGCCTCCCTGTGAGTGTTTCTGGTTGCATGTGAAAGTGTGTGGCTCATGTCGGATTAGTTGCATGCATCCTTTACCAAACATCTGTGCATCAAGAATCAATTCTGTTCAGCCAGACGCTTTGTAATGTGGCCAAGAGCTGTGTGTGTGATGAATGCATAACTCAAAAGCTCTGGCTGTGATTGCGGCACAAGAGCCAGAAGGACAGATATACATAAATGCATACGCTGTACTACAGAGCTTCCCAGAGTTCCTTCTTCACGCCATCTTCTGAGGGATTACCGATGTTGTTGAATAGTTTTCTCAGATCTGTCTCTATGGAGCAGCAAGGAGAGCTGTGATATTTTAAGATCCTCAGAGGTAGCTTGGAAATGACTCATTGTTAAGAGCTTCCCTCTAGCTCTTCTAAAGGTTGGAGGTAGAAAACTTTTTCATTAATGTGCTGCATGCATATGTCACGTATACGTCTTTATTTGGACCTTTTGCACTGAATGTTCTATTGAATGATCTATCTCACCCGATTCTCTTTATTTTATTCCATGACTTTTGCATGGTATTTAATTAATCAAACTGGTGCAGTGAAGCAAATCACTGCCAGTCAAAACATATTTAATATATAAATATCTCAGAGGTTTTTGGACCAATGAGATTTCACTGTGGGCGGAGCTACCTAGATCAACGCAACGGCACTAAAATTGTCTTGCAGTGTCACTTGCTGCGGTTGGAACTGGTAATGATTAGCTCAAATGACGCTTACTTTGCCTACTTACACTATGCCCTAATAGTATGAACTGTTTTTGAGGTGAAAAATACATACTTTTGAGTGTGTAGCAGAAGAGTAGGCAATTGCGTCTTTAACAGACCGTAAAGAAGATTTTTAGCTGAAACCGTGGTCTTTGGTGATTCGTATAATGCAAGTCAATGGATACCGTCACTTTAAGAGTCAAAAAACACATAGGCTACAGGCAAGACAAAATCAATACCCGTGGCTCCTGGAGTCCTGATGATACATTGTGGTCTTATGAAGCGTAACGATCAGTCTGTGCAAGAAACTGAACATTATTTAAAACCGTATATGCATATCTCATGCACATGCACATCTCAATATGTATACCATTTGGGATGTGCAATATGTATACCATTTGGGATGTGCAATATGTATACCATTGGGGATGTGCAATATGTATACCATCGGGGATGTGCAATACGTATACCATCGGGGATGTGCAATATGTATACCATTGGGGATGTGCAATACGTATACCATTGGGGATGTGCAATATGTATACCATTGGGGATGTGCAATACGTATACCATTGGGGATGTGCAATATGTATACCATCGGGGATGTGCAATATGTATACCATTGGGGATGTGCAATACGTATACCATCGGGGATGTGCAATACGTATACCATTGGGGATGTGCAATACGTATACCATCGGGGATGTGCAATATGTATACCATTGGGGATGTGCAATACGGATACCATCGGGGATGTCCAATATGTATACCATTGGGGACGTGCAATATGGGAGCTGTAATAAATAACGATTGTAATTTTTAAAACTGCCAATGAAAGGTATTAATGTGCCTACTATATACGTACCTGTCTAATGTATATGAGAACATGTTTTGTGAGAGGATGTGTTGAGAGACGTTTATTCTTTGTATTTTGTATTTTGTGTTGTCTTTGTAAAAACTGCGGAATGGACAGAGTCCAAAACAAATTTCCCTTCGGGACAATAAAGTATATCTTAAATCTTAAATATTACCTGTAATCCACAGCCTCAGCAAACGGTCCTAAACACGTTCACGGGAGTCAAGCGCAAGCTTCTTGTTGCATAATGACGTATACTGAGAAAAATTTTGAAAATAGTTACTCTAGTCTTATATAGGCATATTTTAGTGTTATTTTAGTAGTGTTTATATACTATTGTAGTATTAGTAATATTTTTAATTCGCTGAAATTTCATCTGTAATTTTAATTTATTGTAAGTTTTTATTGTCAATTTTATTGTTATTATTTTTTTAATATTTCTATTTAGTTTTAGTTAGTTTTTATTTCAGTTTTAGGAAATTTAGTACTTTAACTTAAAAAAAAAAAAAGTTCCCTTGGCAAGTTTAAGTTTAATTGACCAAGGAAAACTGCGAGTCTAGTTATGGTTTTGGAAATCTAACTGATCCATCTCTTTTCATATCCAAATATTACGCAGGGCTCTCTGCAGTGTGTTAGCACCCTAACAAGGAATACACTGGATTTTTCGCTCGCCACTGTATCACATTGTGTCGGGGTGGGACATTTTATAATGTTTACAGAAAATGAATGGATCTTTCTTTCCATTGTGTTTGTTCACTTCAGGTTATACACTCAGAGTGCCTACAAGAATGAAATGCTCACCACCACTATCCCAGAGATCCAGCGCACTAACCTGGCCAATGTTGTGCTGCTGCTCAAGTCACTGGGAGTGCAAGACCTTCTGCTCTTCCACTTCATGGATCCCCCACCTGAAGACAACATGCTAAACTCCATGTACCAGCTGTGGATCTTGGGAGCTCTTGACAACACAGGTGAGACCGCTGAGACCACTTTTTAGTTTTTTTGTTCCTTTTGGCAGTTTTTTATCATAAGGAACAGTAGAGAGTGAATCAGGTCTTTAGAGTTGAACTGTGTGAACTGTTAGATGATATCAGGAATGATCAAATAACGTCAGGATTAAGGGTACATTTATAACGTAGTAGTTTTTTCCAGTCAAAAAGTCTTCAGTTTGCCGTGGAAGGTCACATCCATAATGGGAAACCATTATGTTTATTCTACAAAACTGTATTTTTAATTTATTTTTTTTAATAAATTTGTTCAATTGCAGTGTACATGATATTGAGCTTTTAAAAATACTTTTATTTTGGACGTTGTTTAAAGCAGCGTTTCTCAACCTGCGGGTCGTGACCCAAAAGTGGGTTGCAAAATGGCTTTGAGTGGGTCGTGAAGTGCGTAGTCTAAGAAACAACAACGGCAAACGTAATTCTCAATGTTTTTCTGATGCGAAACGTTTATTTTGAAAGACGTGCATGAAAGCTGTTGACTCTTCTGTCAGACGCAGTTTAAGTGAAGAGTGCCTGAGAAAAACGTGCTGACCTGATTCAGTATCTGCTGTCAGATGAGATGATGTCAGGAATCATCTTATTTTTGTAACTTGTCACAAAATTAAAAGTCTCTCACCTCAGAAAACAAACTTTCCTGAGCTTAAAATCACTTCACAATATCCTATTTCTTTTACTGCGTTATAGTTTATGGGAGGCACTTCCAGTTTTGGTGAAGTTCCACTCAAAAAGACTGAAACAAATCATTTCAAATCATAAAGTTGCGCTACAAATAATCCTCATCCATCAGTTTGACTGAAAGAGCTGTAAAATTTCTAGAGAATACCGTAACGCTTGGTATTTTAATGTGATGTGGTATAAGAATATCTAGGCAAGAGCTCTTTTCAAACGCTGCATTTTTCCCCCATTTATTTTCTTTTTTCTTTTGTATTCTCCTGTAACAGGTTTGTTCATGGTTATCTGAACAAGCATGAAAAACATTGTTCAAACCCTTTCCAAGAAAGATCTTTAAAGCTTATTTGTATTTTACAAAATTATCTTTAAAATACAGTATCCTGAAAAAGGGGACTTTTCTTTTTTTTTTTTGCTGAGTATATATTCACTCGCCAGTGTTTGGATATATCAGTGTTTAAAGATAACGGATGGTAGTGACATTATTTTTATTTTAGGAAAAAATCTCTCGAGTGTAACTTGCATTCTAGTTGAGTAGACTTAAGCTTGTGAAGTGCTGCAGTGAAGTATTAAGGTCTTACGCAAAGTTCAGCTGTAGCAACTGAAGTAAAACTGTCTGTGTGACCAGAGAGGGATCTCAATCTCATTTCCTGCGTATCTCTCAGGGGTTTGTGGGGGATTTGACTATGTGGAGCGCTTTTCCCTCTAGCTCTCGTCTCGTGTTAACAGCAGATTATTTCTGATTAAGGCTTACCTGCCCAAATATCTTCTCTGCTTTTCACGGCGCTCTCTCACTAATCTTCTTAGTCTGTCATGTAATCTTTGAAATCTGAGCTTCTGAAAAGTTTGATCAGAATCTCAAAGTGGAGTCATTTTCCCACCATCAGCACTTTGGAAAGAGGTGCTTTCTAATCCCTTTTGACTTTTGCCTGTATTTGAGGATGCTTTCTTCTCGTCTCTGTCTCAGGCGCTCTGACGCCCACCGGGCGGCTCATGGTGGAGTTTCCTCTGGATCCGGCTTTGTCCAAAATGCTGATCGTGTCATGTGACATGGCCTGCAGCGCTGACATTCTTATCATCGTCTCCATGTTGTCAGTGCCATCCATCTTCTACAGACCAAAGGTACGTTATAGGCTCTTTACTACAACCTACTTACAAGCAAATGTGCTGGACATGCGGGTTCAGTTTTCGAAGTGCTCAAACTGCCGTTACTCGTCTAGGGTCGAGAGGAGGAGAGTGACCAGGTGAGAGAGAAGTTCTCAGTGCCTGAGAGTGATCACCTGACCTACCTCAACGTTTACCTGCAGTGGAAGAACAACAATTACTCCAGCATCTGGTGTAACGATCACTTCATCCACACCAAAGCCATGCGTAAGGTATGTCAACCTGAGGCGTCACTCTCAACCAGTCAGATTCATGAATTCCATGACATGTTATTTAAAATTTCCCCTGAAGTACACTTATAATAGTCAAAATGGATTTGCATGAAAAATGGTCAAAGTCTTTGACCATTACAGCTAATGTGCATATTCTTTGCTGCTGTACCTTTAAGACTTCTATGTAAATATTCTCTTTGCATGGGAAATGAGTTGTAATATAAGTTGCCTCTGTCCCATCTTGAAGTTCTTTCTTTCATACATTCATTATTTATTTAATCAAGGACAATGCACATTAATAATACATATGATTAATGCAAAATGTGCCGGATTTAGCCCTGCAGGTTCATTTATAAAGGTTTAAATTTATAATACATAAATATATATATCTTTAGTGTAATAATTTAATGTATATATATATATATATATATATATATGTATATTTATGTATATATATATATATATATATATATATATATATATATATATATATATATACATATACATATACATATACATATACATATATATATATATATATATATATATATATATATATATATATATATATATATCTTTAGTGTAGTAAATTAATGTATTATAAATGTAAACCTTTATAAATGTGTATAAATATAAATATTCACTATTAATATTGTAATCAACCAAAATTTCTAAATGCCAATCGTAAGATCTGACTTAAATAAGGAACTTTTCTAATGTTGAGATCCTTCTGAAGAATATTCACAGATGTTATTTAATTGCTTTTTTTAAATATGTATGTCAATCTAACAGGTTTAACTGTACATTTTCTTTGAAAGTTTTAGTGCAAAATTAAGCATGCTTTTTCTTTTATTAGATATTGCACTAAATAATGTGTGTGTGCGTCACAGGTGCGTGAGGTCCGATCTCAGCTCAAAGACATCATGGTGCAGCAGAAAATGAACCTGATTTCCAGCGGCTCTGACTGGGATGTGATCAGGAAGTGCATCTGTGCTGCGTACTTTCACCAGGCTGCTAAATTAAAGGTTCACAGCTACTCCGCATTTTTGGCAATGCAATGATTCAATTTCATCAAGTAACACCTGAAGTGTCTTCATGCCTTGTATTTGTGTGTTTAGGGAATAGGAGAGTATGTGAATGTGAGAACTGGGATGCCCTGCCATCTGCACCCCACCAGCGCTCTGTTCGGGATGGGTTACACCCCTGACTACATCATCTACCATGAACTGGTCATGACCACAAAGGTACTTCTTCCTAGCCTGACTACGTCAGACTTCCTACTTCCGCTAATTTCATTTCGCTCCTGTAGTCAGTCTGAGATAGCAGCGTATCTTTCAGTTTTCCACCGGCCTGAAAACAGCCGGGCCAATCAACGAACAGAGGGCGGGCTGAGAGCCGTGACGTAGACGCTGATTGTACCGTGGTGGATGCGTACTTGCGTAGATTTACTTCACATAATCTGCAAAAGTCGTTCACAACCATGTTCACTCCGGTATTTCGTTCAATGGTTTAGTTTTTGCATCATACATGTGTTTACAGTGGAAGTTAGATGCGGCTGAGCATGCGCATAACACACGCCATAACCAAACGTTATGTGATTGGCTTACGGGTAACCAATGATTTTAAACTTCAGACAAGCGCCCCCCCGCGAGAGAGAAAACACTTCTCTATTATGCTATTCCAGACTCTCTCTACGAAGCAAAGTGAAGTAGCAGAGTCTGGTATTACCAGGCTAACTTCTTCCTCCTCAGCCCTTCAATGTGAAGTGACATAAGTTAGTATGAGACGCTTATATAGGTGATGCAAATTTGAATTTAGCTTCCTTTATTTTCCTCAGATTATTTCCTGTCGGTTTGTATTTATCTGTTGTATTTATAAACTATTTGTATTTATGGTTACACTTTATTTGAAGGTGTCCTTGTTTCAGTGCAATTATACTTTTAAGTACTGAGTAATATTAAATAACAACATGTACTTTAAGGTTAGGATGAGGGTTTTGTTTAGGGTTAGTTGCATGTAATTATGCATAATTAATAGTTATTACTATAGTGAATACATGTAGCATGTGTAACAAGGACACTGTAAAATAAAGTGTTAAATAATAAATAATTTTGAGACTGCAGAAGTCACTAAAAGTTGCATTTTTAATTAGAGGAAACCATTTGAAACAACATTTGTTGTGTTGAGCTCTTTCAATTACTTTACTGTAATTAGTGCTGTCAATCAGTACAAAAGAAATTACTAATTAATCACACATTAATCTGTAATTAATCGTGATTAATAAAAACTAACATTAAAGTTTTTTACATCATTTTTGTACTGTAATAATTTCACGTTTAATCTCCAAATTAACGTAGAAAAACATAAAGACAGTAGCCTATATTTTAAATATTTGTTTTTATGAAAGAAGGCCAGTATCACAGATACCCATACCGCTACTGATGGCTCTATGAAATTAACAACAATTTTAGCCATTGATTATAGGCATTCAGCATTACAGTTGAATTGATTTATTAGGCTTTAAATAATATAACAACTTTTAATTTAAGTGAACTTAAAACAATCTTCACATAAACCCATTATAATAAATGTCACATTTCCCTGTGATCTTTAACATATCAGGGCTCAATTTTTTCTGTTGGCCCAGTCAGACTGGTTCAGATTTTTACTAGCCTAGTCAAAATGCTCAAAGTTATTGTTTTCGTTGTTTTGACCCATGTAACCTTGTAAAACAGTGCTTTAAGATTTCCAGGTAGTCTAACTGGTAGGATATATACAGAAATTGAATAAAGTTATCAAACACTTCACAGTCTTCACTGCATAAATTATAAATTAAATATAGATTAATCCTTCTTAAAGCCACAAATGTTATTCAGTCAAGAGCAGTGGGTGAATTCATTTCTCTGTCTTTTGTTCTTTGATTATCCTTGATAACAGACATCAGCAGGTTTATTAGGCTGCTGTCACTTTAAGACCTGACACACATCATGCAAATCTGATACACATTTTCTCATAACTCTTTACGTTCATTTAAGACTTAATTTAACTCATTTAAGACTGTGCTTGCGAGGATACTCGACAAAACGAGCATTTTGGCATAATTGTTTGCAATACATGGTAATAAACATGTTAAATACATGCTTTTTAGGGATTAAGATGTATTGAATTGAATGAATCAATTTAACATTTTGAATCGATTTGTTAACAGGCCGAATAACTGATTTGCAGAAACTTCCATACTCTAAAAAAAAAAATCTTCATGATATTCACTATAATCAAATATTATTCAGTATATTGTGAATATTATATCCCAGTGCCCCGGTGAAGAGTGATGACACGCATGTGTGTTTGTGTTTCAGGAGTACATGCAGTGTGTGACGGCAGTGGACGGCGAGTGGCTGGCTGAGCTTGGGCCCATGTTCTACAGTATCAAACATGCAAACAAGAGCAGACAGGTGAGGAACATCCTTCCTCAATATCTCAGATTCAACACTGACAGTACATATTCGCCTCTGTTTTGGTCTCGCTCACTTCTGGTCCCTCTTCCAGGAGAACCGAAGGAGAGCCAAGGAGGAGATCAGCATCATGGAGGAGGAGATGTCCCTTGCACAACAACAGATCCTGGCACGGAAAGAGGAGCAGGACAGGAAGAACAACCTGGGCAGCGTCAGGTACTTTAGCAATCACAAATACTGCTGTCACTCAGGGTTTAGAGTCACTTCCTGCTCACACTCATGAAATCTGAATCATCCTATTTAGTAGGAAGCCATCAAACGGCTGCCGTGCTGAAATACTAATGTCGCAATTTTTGGGAAGACTATTATCCCCCTCACACCCTCCTCATCCCTTTCCTCACCTAGCGTCTCCTTGTCTTCTCCATGATGAGCTTTTCTCACCTCCCGTCTCCACAGGAGAGAAAAAGAAATAATATTGACTCCTGCCTGACCCCCATTACTGTAGCAATTTAAATTGTACCGCCTCGGACGGGGAAGAGAGAGACAGACGCTAATTTTTCAAACTAATCCGGGAAATTAATTTTACACACACCTGTCAGCTCCACAAAAGCTGGAAATGTGTCCTGTAAAATAACACTTCATTAATTAATCAGGACTTTTTATCTCTGTATCAAAGCCTTCGGCTGACTGTCCGCTTGATGGACGTCCTGACAATAATCACATTAAAAGTGGGGATTAGACTTTTGATTTGCATGATGGGGAGATGGATAATTAAGGTGCCGGCCTCCCTCTTGGGTTCTGACGCCTTCATGGGGTTTTAAATAAGCTGATAGGAAAACACCGTCTGATCTAAGATGAGATCACAGCTCATCTCGTCTCACCTGACCTGAATCTCCCGGACCCACAGGTCACTTAGAGGACATTTTACATTTCATCTAAAGAAAATGCTTTGAAAATCAGTGCCATATCCACCTTACTTTCCAATGCCGAAATAAGCTAGTTTTTGGGTAACACTTTACAGTAAGGTTCATTAGTTAACTACATTAATTAGCATGGACTAATAATGAACTGCACTTATATAGCATTTATTAATCTTTGTTAATGTTAATTTCAACATTTACTAATAATTTATTAAAAACTTGTTAACATTAGTTAATGCACTGTGAACTAACATGAACAAACAATGAACAGCTTTATTTTAATTAACTAACATTAACAAAGATGAACAAATACAGTAACAGATGTATTGCTCATGGTTAGTTCATGTTAGTTAATACATTAACTAATGAACATTATTGTAAAGTGTTACCAGTTTTTGTGAATGTGCAAGGCTTTTGATTCGTTAGCCACTATAGGGAAATAAAAAGAAGAGTAAAAAGTGCAGTAACGGTTAAAACTGTTCGCGCTACAAACTAGTGTGTTTATAATTAAGACAATACATTAAAATAATATGGTAAGAAATACTAGTTTGCTGTATCAAGCAGCATAACAAGCACATAATTAAAAATAGGTAACACTTTATTTTACAGTGTCCTTGTTACATGTACTTACCATAGTAATAACTGTAAATTATGCATAATTACAATCCTAATCCTACCCTAACCCTATAGTAAGGACATGCAGTTGCTTAATATTACTCAATACTTGTACACTGTAACAATGACACCTTAAATTAAAGTGTAACCAAAAAATATATAATGCAATGCAATACAATGCTGATTGAGAGATGGACATATAAAAAAGCCTGATGGATCATATTTGATACTCACATTTTAACACGATTTTACAAAAAAATGATGTATGGATAATCAGGTAAGCATAAGTTGCTTAGGTCCAGTAAGTGTTCATCTTGAAATATTACTAACAATATAAAAGTTGTTCTTACGTTTACTTTATAAAAATGATCAAAGATTTCACAGCAAAAAGACACGTTTTTCAGAATGATACTAAAAGTCCTTTTACTAGCTAAAAAAGTATAAAATATCAATCAGATGACACAAGGCATGTAGTAGATTGTGTACAACAGATTTTACAGCAAAGTTTAGAAGCCTTCGAAATTTGTGTATCAAATATGATTAATTCAAACTCAAATCTCACCTTGCACACTGAGTCGACTGAAATTTTCGCTCGTTAAAAAATCGGCACGACCTCACGTTGTGTCAATCACGTTTACACACTGCCTCTGAAATGTTTGTCCGTTGTAAAAAAAAATCGGATCGGGTTCAATTTTCTGCGTTTTTCGTAGCAGGCGTTTTGACAAATCAGAGCAATTCAGTGACGAATTCGAAAAAAACGTGTATGAAAATTTCGGATTCAGTGTGCAAGGACCTTTAGATTTGAAGGAGGGATTCATGCAATATTAATGATGTCTTAATAATAATGTCTAAATTCAATTGCGAATTGTGGCAGAGAGTGTAAATGGTAATCAGAGGTTGTAAAAATCTAGTTAATTGGAATGTTTGATTAAATAAAGGTCTAAAATGGCTAAATGTTGAGCATCAGAAAGTGAACTGATGGAGGTGTGAGTGTGTGGAGCTGGAGGGTCACGGCCTGATGGATGTGTGTGAGGAGGAGAGCTGCTGTAATTAAAGATGATACATGGCCCTGTCAGCTACATCAGACCCGTGTCCCGCAGGTCCCCACAGACACAAACTGGCCTTTCCTCGCTGTCTATTCTTCTCATTTAACCTTAGAGCAAATCGCACAACTTCTGATGCATGGCACATTTACAGTCACATACACAACCTTTCTATTTAAATCAACATCTTGTAATAAAAATGTCTTTTCATCTTTTTCAATCAGGTCGATCAAGATCTGCACCCCAGGAAGAAAAGAAGAAGCGCCTATGACGCCAAAACGGACACCGGCCCGATTTGGCTTGTAGTATCAATAGTTTCACCCGCATAATATTGCAAATATGATGTTATTATGTTCAGTTGCTGTTTTCAGTGCAATTTTTTTTAATATGATCATCATAGTGTTTGTCGCATGCAGCCTCCAGGTTTGGCCAGCAGTAGGAGCAATTGTATAAGGAGAAAATTTCCAGTCATCATCTCTTCCTCTCAGACAAAATTTATTTATTTTTTTGTTTCTTTTGGACTGTCTGGACTCAGACGAAAAAAATAAAAAATAAAATAAAGGTGGATGCTTGCACTGTTGCACAGCACCTGATCTTACATTGATTCAATTCTTAAATTCAAAAACATCGTCATTCTTAGTTTTGAAGGCACTCGAACTAAAGAAAACAATCTTTATTTGACATTATAAGTATACTTAGCCCAACAACAGGGTGGTTTTTTTTATGTTTGAAGTGTTTGTAGAAAACAGCCGCCAAATTTATTCATGTGCTTCTGTAATATTCACTTTACCCTGGAATTGTAATTCGCATCCTCTCATATTTCGGCTTGTGAAATGCAGCAGTTGTATCATTCTTTCAGAGAACACAGAGCGTCCATGAATATTAACTTCCTGTACTTTGATAGGTTAATCCCCTGTGGATGAAGCACGTCTTTGTTATTCTGACAAAAAAACATTGCTAGAATATTTCATCATACTGCTAGAATCAACACTGACCAGGCGGCGGTCAAACCCTGTGTCGTCTTTGATGCAATTGGGCTGCAAGTCATTGAGCAGATCTACTGTGTACTGACAGAGATAACAGGCCTGGGCTGAGAATCCACAAAAAACACATGATCAACTGCTTTCCACTGAGGGTCATTTCGCTTGCTTTCTGATTTTTAGGCCTCTGCTGTTCTGTTTGTATTTCCGGAAGCTTTGAAATAGTTTGTTGAACTTCATTAGTGTACAGCATATCTGTATATTGTGTTCCTTTCTTCTTCCTTTTTTTTTTTTTTGTATGATTTAGATATGCAGAAGTCAAAACATGTCTAGACTCTGGCAAATTATGTTTTCGCTGGAAAATAGGAATAACCATATTTTTGAAAATGTAAAATTCATTCTGTGATTCAATTTTATGGTTTTATCTTCAAGATTAAAGAAGTGAACACAGTGGCACTTTGTAATGTGGTAATTGGATCACTGCACTTTAATACATTTGCACAAAACTTTGTCAAACATTGCATGAAAAAACAGAAAACTGGTCTCATCGCTTTCGCTTGTCGGAGAAAGTGTTAACGGCAGTATTAACTGATGGCGATATCTATGGTCTTTTTAAAAACTGTTTCCCGCCATTGACGGAATTTTCTTCTATGATTTCACTGTTATGCGGTAGGGGGCGCTAATACGCAACAATCCGTATTAAAACACATGTAAAGAAAAAGCAGAAACAAGCGATAAAAGCATTGCTTATGCACGTTGTAGTCTTTGAAAGAAAAGAAAAAACAGCTTTTTCTTCAAAATGTTGCTTTTTTATGATATATGAATTGATAAAAATCACTATCTTATCTAGTTATCATTTAGAAACAATTAATCATGAAAATAATCATGCTAATTTATTGCTTACAAAGGATACGAACGCTTTCATTTGTTAATACTGAAAATTTAAATTACTAGGGATTGAAAAGTTTCCTCTGAAAATATGACAAACGGCACCTCTAATGAACAATCCAGTCAGTGCAGTATTATCAGTGGGACACCTGAAGTTGCCCAGCATGGCACATTTTGGATGACTCCCTGATTTAAAACACATGATCCATATCATCAGTTATTCGTCTTCATAGACACCATAAGACAAAGGTGTCAATCCTTCCACATTTCTGCAGACTTGAGCTTCTATCCTAATTAAACACACAAGAGATTTCTGTTGAAGGTCGCTAGGATTACTTCAATTACAGGGAGGTGTGTCGAGTTAAACTCTGCAGACGCGGCCTTACAGCGCCATAACCCCATAATCCGAGCAATGCTGGGAAACTGAGTTATTACCAGTGCTCGAAGTGGGCCTGTGTTGTTCCGAATTCTGACCCCCACTATATCATTTCAATCCGAGGGGCGGGATAAACGGCTGTCTTTCAAATTCCCTCTGCACGCAATAGGACAGCGCTTCAACCAACCAGAGCGTTTTCCCAACAGCGGAGCTAACTTAGTTGATAGATTCAACTTTTGAATCTGGCCGGCAAAACTACGAACACATCTTCCTTTTTTAAGAATGACTTAAGTGCCGTTCTTTGCTCTTTTCTCTAAGAAAAACTTAACTCCAAGTCCTCCAGAGTCGCGGCCAAAGCCGATTCGAAAGACTGTTCTCCAGCAGCAGCAACTCTTCTTTGTTTTCAAGTAGCAGGGAACCGTCGCAACTCTGTAGTTAAGCCCGCCCCGCCTACTCTATACACAATGTGATTGGCCTGACACAATTTAGGTTTTTACAGCTCTAAAGTCAATGGAGAGTTGCTAGACTACCCTGGCTGCAAACTACATTTTCCTGCCGCTAGGGTGCGTCTAGATTTCTAGGCTAGATCAAAACCTGATAAACACGAAGAAGCAGAAACAAGCGATAGAAGCATAGTGAGCTAACGCAATCATCCAACAATAAAGCATAAAATAAAACTGCCTAATGTTACCAGATGAAATGTCTTTAACAAAATATGATTTTTGTTCAAAATTATTATTATTATTTTTTTTTTATGAAACTTACCCATATTAAAGAGTTGAAGCTCCCGCAGGAATGCATTTTTATGGCATTTTCAACAGGAGAAAAAGCTTTTAAAAAGCTTTTTTTTTTCAAAGACCAACCTAAAAAAAAATGGGATTTTTTTTTTTCTTCGATGGGAGCACATTAGTAACACTTCTGCGGATATTGTGCATCATAGCAACTAACGCTCTCAAGCTAGAACACGGTCTCATGAAAGTGCGTATCTATAGCACGAATGATATTTCTCGTATCATTTATACGCCAAAACGAGTTTTTGCGTTCAAATGATACGCACTGTAACCCTTGGGTAGGATTAGGGGTGAGGAGGGCGTGCATATTACACGCCATAAAGTGCGTATCATATGTACGCAAAAACTCATTTTGGCGTATAAATGATACGAGAAATATCATTCGTTCTATAGATACGCACTTTCATGACTAAAAACACTTTGCTGGACACCTTTATCAAAATATTGTATATATCGCTGGGTGATATAACAATCAAGCAGAGGTGATTTTTTGCAAATCGCTTAATGTGAGTGTACTAGGTATCCGAGTAAGGTTGGATATAGCCTGCTTATATAGTTATTGTATACTTTGTTATTAATTATTAATACGTTAATTAATTTGAGTTATTCGTATGTTCAATGTTCAGTAATGAAATCACATTGCAGTATTTATTATAAATGATGTAGGTAGGCTATCCATGCACATCATTCTTTTTTTTTTATTATTATTCATGCACCATTTTTTGCAGTCTCTTCTCTTCTCTTCTCTTCTCTTCTCTTCTCTTCTCTTCTCTTCTCTTCTCTTCTCTTCTCTTCTCTTCTCTTCTCTTCTCTTCTCTTCTCTTCTCTTCTCTTCTCTTCTCTTCTCTTCTCTTCTCTTCTCTTCTCTTCTCTTCTCTTCTCTTCTCTTCTCTTCTGAGGGCGGGGCAACCTGTCACTCACATGAGATCATCACCAATAGCAAACCACAACCATCCAATCAACCTGTCGAGTCCCGCCCTACATTTTTCTCTTTTGAGAAGCCATTTCACTTGGATACATTATACCTCACAATAAGAAAGACTATCGCAAATTCGTTTCATACCGACTTTAACGTGAATGCACTGAATGTGTTTGGGTAAGGTTGGATATACAGTTCGTTATTAATTATTAATTTGAGTAATTAATTCACATTTTCAGTTTATATTGTTACAGTTATGGTTAGGCACTGATGAACATTTCAATTTTGGCCCTAAGTTCAGTGATAAACAATGCTTGTTGTTCAGATTCTCTTTTAGTTCCTGCAGATGATCTTTGCTGCAGAATAAAATGAGTGGGAACAGTTCATAACTCTCCCAGAGCGGTCAAGCTGTCTTCAGGCTACATTAACTTTGGTCAGTGAAAACACTGACACCTGCAGGGCTGATCTGAGAACAGCAGTGGACTGAACTGTGCTCATAACTGAAGCACTGAGCTCTCTGTAACCTCTATAAACATGCTTTCATAAGATTTGCTGCTATCCTTTGATCAAAAATTTATTTTAAGTGTCATAAGTTATTTTCCTATTAATTGGTGTTTTTTTTCCTTTCCAATTACAGCTGATATTCCAGAGTGCAGTAAAATACCCGGTGAGCTCAAAGAGAAGCCGAAAGATCAACTCTGTATCACTATTAGTGTGATCTCACCAGACAGACTTCCCAGAATTCAATTATTCACCACAGCCAGGGGACATTTAATCAGACATCCATCAGGCAGAGGTGAGGTAATACACTCTGATTATAATTATGATTGATGACCCTGTGTGAGAAAATGTCCTTCGATTCAGAGTGTTTGGCTTTTTATGCATTTTGCAAGGAATTATCATGAACAACACAAGAGGAGCATAATAGGTTACATATTACATGATGTTAACCGATTATAATGTTTGTTTTAAGGCTAGACACTACAGACAGAACCATTGTTTTTTTTTTTTTCTTGTTTTGTAAAGAAATTTTACAAAACAAATCATAGTTTAATACTACCTGTTGTTTGAGTTTTAGGTCATTGTTTAAAGAGTGTTATGTTATGTCATGTTATGTCATGTTATGGTAGAATGACTTGATTTGAGACACGTACCCCCGGTTTCACAGACAAGGTTTAAGCCAGTCCCAGACTAAAATCTGTTTTAACTGAAAGCATTTTGCACTGATGTATCTTAAAACATGTCAGTGCCATTGTTTTGTCTCAAAATGCACATCAGTAAACGTTGTACCGATTTAGTATCTGCGCTCAGATGAGAATGAGATGTTGTCAGGCTATATGTCAGTCTCATTATTCTATCGTTATTTTCATAACTTGTTACGAAATAAATTGTCTCACCTCAGAAAAAACAACTTTCCTGTCCTGTCAGTCAGACGTTATACTGTCCTTGTAGCGCGCACTCTTCAATTGCACGCGCAAAATGCAGCGGCGCGCGCTGTATCACTTCAGGCAAAAGAAACTACGAGCATATACACTCACCTAAAGGATTATTAGGAACACCTGTTCAATTTCTCATTAATGCAATTATCTAATCAACCAATCACATGGCAGTTGCTTCAATGCATTTAGGGGTGTGGTCCTGGTCAAGACAATCTCCTGAACTCCAAACTGAATGTCAGAATGGGAAAGAAAGGTGATTTAAGCAATTTTGAGCGTGGCATGGTTGTTGGTGCCAGACGGGCCGGTCTGAGTATTTCACAATCTGCTCAGTTACTGGGATTTTAACGCACAACCATTTCTAGGGTTTACAAAGAATGGTGTGAAAAGGGAAAAACATCCAGTATGCGGCAGTCCTGTGGGCGAAAATGCCTTGTTGATGCTAGAGGTCAGAGGAGAATGGGCCGACTGATTCAAGCTGATAGAAGAGCAACTTTGACTGAAATAACCCCTCGTTACAACCGAGGTATGCAGCAAAACATTTGTGAAGCCACAACACGCACAACCTTGAGGCGGATGGGCTACAACAGCAGAAGACCCCACCGGGTACCACTCATCTCCACTACAAATAGGAAAAAGAGGCTACAATTTGCACAAGCTCACCAAAATTGGACAGTTGAAGACTGGAAAAATGTTGCCTGGTCTGATGAGTCTCGATTTCTGTTGAGACATTCAGATGGTAGAGTCAGAATTTGGCGTAAACAGAATGAGAACATGGATCCATCATGCCTTGTTACCACTGTGCAGGCTGGTGGTGATGGTGTAATGGTGTGGGGGATGTTTTCTTGGCACACTTTAGGCCCCTTAGTGCCAATTGGGCATCGTTTAAATGCCACGGCCTACCTGAGCATTGTTTCTGACCATGTCCATCCCTTTATGACCACCATGTACCCATCCTCTGATGGCTACTTCCAGCAGGATAATGCACCATGTCACAAAGCTCGAATCATTTCAAATTGGTTTCTTGAACATGTCAATGAGTTCACTGTACTAAAATGGCCCCCACAGTCACCAGATCTCAACCCAATAGAGCATCTTTGGGATGTGGTGGAATGGGAGCTTCGTGCCCTGGATGTGCATCCCACAAATCTCCATCAACTGCAAGATGCTATCCTATCAATATGGGCCAACATTTCTAAAGAATGCTTTCAGCACCTTGTTGAATCAATGCCACGTAGAATTAAGGCAGTTCTGAAGGCGAAAGGGGGTCAAACACAGTATTAGTATGGTGTTCCTAATAATCCTTTAGGTGAGTGTACACTATATTGCCAAAGGTGTTGGTACGTCTGCCTTTACATGCACATGAAGTTTAATGACATACCGTTCTTAATCCGTAGGGTTTCATATGGAGTTGGCCCACCCTTTGCAGCTATCACAGCTTCAACTCTTCTGGGAAGGCTTTCGGAGTGTGTTTATGGGAATTTTTTACCATTCTTCTAGAAGCGCATTTGTGAGGTCAGACTCTTTATGGACTGGTCAAGGTCTTTATGGACCTTGCTTTGTGCACTGGTGCGCAGTCATGTTGGAACAGGAACATCCCCAAACTGTTCCCACAATGTTGGGAGCATGAAATTGTCCAACATGTCTTTGTATGCTGAAGCAGATGAGTTCCCTTCACTGGACCAATGGGGCCAAGCCCACCCCTGAAAAACAGCCCCACACCATAATCCCCCCTCCACCAAACTTTACACTTGGCAAAATGCAGTCAGGCAAGTACTTTTCTCCTGGCAACCGCCAAACCCAGACTCGTCCATCGGATTGCCAGACAGAGAAGCGTGATTCGTCACTCCAGAGAACACGTCTCCACTGATCTTGAGTCCAGTGGCGGCGTGCTTTACACCACTGCATCCCTCGCTTTGCATTGCACTTGGTGATGTAAGGCTTGGATGCAGCTGCTCGGCCATGAAAACCCATGCCATGAAGCTCTCTACGCACTGTTCTTGAGCTAATCTGAAGGCCACACGATGTTTGGAGGTCTATAGCTATTGACTCTGCAGAAAGTTGGTGACTTCTGCGCACTGAGCGCCTCAGCATGCGCTGACCCCGCTCTGTGATTTTACATGGCCTACCACTTCGTGGCTGAGTAGCTGTTGTTACCAATTGCTTCCTATTTGTTATAATACCACTAACAGTTGACCGTGGAATATTTAGTAGTGAGGAAATTTCACGAATGGACTTATTGCACAGGTGGCAACCTATCACGGTACCACGGTATTGGCAATATAGTGTGTGTGTGTGTGTGTATATATATATATACACTTGATGACCATGGGAAAAACGTGGGTCCCATGGCCATACCAGTTGAGAACCACTGTCCTAGCATTAAAAAAAAAAAAAAAAAAAACAAAAAAAAACACTAATCAACTGAGTAAGATTGGAGATATCTGTTAGTTAAAAATTTTAACCTATTTCCCCTGAAAATAAACCGAGTTTATAGTATTTTAGTGTTTTTAGCAATGAAATAATAGACAGACCACCATATACTATTTTTCTCTCCCCTCTCATGATGGTCTCAGGGAGAGGCTCCCCTCACCCTCTTTAATGAGGCAAATCTCTGATATTGGCTGACATTTTAAAATCCTCTTCCTGAATGGCAGTGCCAGCAGTCATCTTTACAAGAGATTTCAGCTGAAGGTCTTTGTGATGATGGAGTGAATTATAATGGCCTTGGTGTCTGTGCGAAGAGGAGCCAGTGGCTTAAGAGTAAAACCTCACCTCACAGATGAGCTCTGGGATCCCAAGGTGCTTTGGGTCTTGAAGCCTGTTCATTTTACAAAGGGGTTTAGACCAGATGTCCTCCGCTCTGCTCTGAGATTTAGGGTGACTGAAGAGTGAAGGATCATGTCATGTATTTGTCAACAAAGAGAAAAGCAATAAATAGTGACTCTCCACTCAGATTTTCAATGGGAAAGCCTAATGCCTAAAACATTCAGTTCTGCTTTGTTAACTGACACAGGCAGTTTCAAACAAAGACGCAGATCTTCCAGCAATGCTCGGTAGTGGTGTTTTGTTCCTGAATGAATCAATGGCTGTATCCGAAAACTAAGGGGCTGTTTACACGACACTGTTTTCGACTAAAAACCTAAGGGATACGTTTACAAGACAACGATATGCTTAAAACTGAGGCTTTTCCTTTGAGTTTTTCGCTTACAGACGACACCATTGTCAAAACGATCTCCATTCACACGGATCCGCTAAAGCGACTAAAAACGCTGTATTGAAAACAATGTTGTCATGCACATGCATATTACATGTTCAATCTATAGTTGCCATCTAATGGCCAGTAGAATACAACGTTTTTAGTCATTTTCACGGATCCGTGTGAATGGAGATCGTTTTGACAATGGTGTCGTCTGTACGCGAAAAACTCAAAGGAAAAACGTCTCCATTTTAAGCATATCGTTGTCGTGTAAACGTACCCTTAGGCAGCTGACTTGTTGCCTCGCTGCCAATGACTTTACAGGCAGCGTTTGCGCACAAAGGTTTGTCACGAAACTGATTTTGGACAGATTTATGAGGCAGTGTAACAGTTTAATGATCTACAGCAAAATATTTTTTTATTTTGTTGGTGAGAGTTTTGGTGATAACTAAGAGAATATTTAATTACTACAATAGTAATTACATGTTGCAAATTACATCAAAAGTGGAAAAAGTTGGTTTAGGTCAAAAACATACATTTACACACAAACTGACCACCAATCGCAACTTTCAGACACCATCTTTATTTTTCAACTGTCACAGAATGGAAAGCACAGGATTATGGGAAATCAAAGTCAGAAAAGGATACATCTATGCTGGCTTCAAAAATCGATCAAATGAAGGTATCTCAAGAGACTTGAAGTGAAACTAAGATTGCATTCGGACATGCTTTGATGCCTTCTTACCTTGGAATGCGTCCTCCGAAGGCAGCATTTGTCAGTTTTTCCAGATGCAACTAATGTTATTGAACAAGTCGGATTGGAGTGAATGATTCAAAGACTTACTCATTGCTATTTGTCGCCATCTATTGGCGTAACAATGTAACTTGCTGAAAAATCCTCGCTATGCAGACTGACAGGCCTAGTCTGAAATCGAATACTCTGAGTAGGTACTTCTTTTAAATAAACTAACCTCACGACCGTTATATGTTCTATATAGTGCGATTGTAATCCGGATTTAAAACATTCATCATCATATTGCGTTTGACCGCCATTAACAAATCCATTCCCGTGGCCTCACTTTAGAATCTCACCGGAAGTAGTAGGTCATGTTTTGTTTATGATTACTGAGAATTTGGACATAATAGGCCTACTCTTTTCATATAGGCTACTGTTTTCAGTAGGGAAATATGCATATTCAGATGCAGCCACCGTATGTCTGAATAAATAATGTAGGCTGCACTCAAAAAATTGAGGATTTACTTGTAAATTTCACAAATAATTACAAAGAAATGACAAGTAACACATTAGATTAAATGTGTTTTTTTTTAAGTAGAAAGCCTGAAATAGCATTTTCTTGAAAACCCTACTCCAATAATCTTTGTTTACCAGTTCAAAATATCTTTTTTTTTTTTTTTTTTTTTTTTTTTTTTTAGTGTATACAAGTGATTCAAATTGAAAAGTCCTATATTGGATAAAATATTGTGTAAATAAGATATTATTAATAAAGTTGAAGTACCTTCAGCCCTTATTTAAAATATGTAAATATGTCACGTTACCTAATTGGAATAATCATAAATGAGTCGTCTATAATGCTGCATGAATAAAGTCGCATTATTTCCTTTTCTTTTTTTGGAACACAACCTACTCATAGATGAGCTTGAAAATGGGATGCGTGTAGATCAACAGTACTACACAAATGCATATGACCCGCTTTTTATTTACGCTATTGTTCAGTCCTTCCTCATTATTTACGACATAATCACAACCTTGTTTTGCATGCGATTATGGTTGTGTAGCTTCAGGGCACGAATGTGTTTGTGAAGTCTGTTTCACAAGATTTGGCCTTAAACACAGTGCACAGGGAAATCCGGAGTATTAATAACATTTATTGGTGTCCCATTAGTTTCTACAGGCACCTTTAGTGTTGGATATTGACTGTTGCCTATTGATTTCGCTGCTTGTCACTTGGGTTCAACTTTCATTGACTCAGAACCCTTCAAACAAGCCCTCTCATTCACTGACACACTCTGCATATGTGAGCGCAAGCGCAACACAAGTATCAGTACAACTCGAGCAGGAGGATATTATTCTAAATAGCATCATGATATGAAATAGAAAATGAAAGCATGTGCTTGACATGTTAGGAAAATAGATCGTTTGCTGCTGTCTTCCATGTCATCCACTGAAATGCTTTCATTTAATCCTTACTAGTTACGAAAGCAGCCGAATACAAACATGTATCACTTTTATTGACTGATTTGTGTTAATAGGAAATGCATGATGACAGCGAATAAGGCATGATTATTTAATAATTTAAAAATGCTATTAATGTCGCTGGCTGACTGATAAGACATCACTGAAATCTTTCCATTGCCTATTCAATGTAAAATCCAATAAAATATTAAATATTAGGCCATCATTCATTCGAGGCATTATTATGTGATTGATTAATGTACAAATATGAGTATTACTTTTAACTTTTCTAAACCACAAACTATGACAGAAGCAGCATTGAAACTTTACCTACCATTAGAATGTACACTCACATTCATCTCTGTAAACTATAATGTAATTAGGAAAACAATTCACAGTAGAATGTTCATTAAATATGAAGTATTGTATGTCAACAATTTTCATTTGAAATGCAAAAATAAATCAGCAGATAATGTCCGTATATAAATGAACCAGATACTTAGTGCAGAGCTATTCAGAAATGAATCAAGTTGTATCAACATAGATGAGATTTTCTCATGTCGAAGATGAGTACATGGATTCTCGTGCTGGTCCAGGATTGTTTGTGTTGCTGGTGAAGCTGGTTGACCAAGAAAGTCTTGCTGGTTATGGCAGTAAAGCGACCAGGGAAAAATCCTAAAGCAATGTAAGATGGTTTGCTGCTCTTAACTGGTCTTCCAGTGTGGTTTTCAGTCTGATCAGGCTGGAAGAGATCAGATAAAGACCAGCTTGGTCAGCCTGGGAGGTCATCCTAAACCAGCTTAGACCAGCAAACCATCTTAGACTGGTTTCAGCAAGGTATAGTGAACCAATTGACCTTACGACAGTAATTACTTAACCTTGCCCACTGCTTTTCTAGGGCGGGTCCATCAAACGGCTCACTCGCTGATGTACCTGATTGGAATAAATGACCTCAAATACAGTTGATCATAGAGAAAAACAAAACAAAACAGAATGTACAAGCTTTTATATCAGGTTGTGCTGAAACACTAAGGGGCCGTTTACACGACAATGTTTTCAATTAAAAATGTAAAACTTTTTAAGCACTTTATTTACACAACAACGGCGTTTTGGGTGCCTGAAAACGCAAACTTTTAAAAACAGGTTTCAAAGTGCAAGTTTTTGAAAACTGTCTCCGTTTAAACAATAAGAACGAATCTCTGAAGACAATGACGTCATGCACGTGTATTACGTGTTCAGTCCATCGCCACCTAATGGCGTGGCAGCAGAATACAGCGTTTTCGCGGATCCGTGTGAATGGGGATTGTTTTGAAAGTGGTGTCGTCTAAACGCGGAAAACTCAAAGGAAAAACTTCTTAAAAAGTTTTAAGCATATCGTTGTCGTGTAAACGTACCCTAAATATAAAGGTAGATGATGAGAATATAGTACAATTACATGAGGAAATGTACTCAAGTGTGAAGTCGTCAGACAGCTGACATACAAATATCAACATTTACAAAATAAAAAAAACATTTGTAAAACATTTTCTTAAAATAAAGGTAACTTTGGCTGCATACATGTAGTCTTTGTATTTAATGGGGTAAACAAATGTAAAATGAACACAATGAACGACTGTCATTGACAGACAGTCACCGAGAGCCACAAACAAACAGCAGCGGCCTTTTACAGTTCCTCCTGAACCAAAACAACGAGCTTACGCTGTGACGTTCTACCCGGAGCTGTTCACGTAGACTCGGATTGATGCATTTCTATGTCAACACTACAATAATAATGAACACAAACATCTTACAGAGCTCTAGTTGTACCACCTGACTGCTTCAGATTCATTTAGTCATTGATAATGTTATAGTCTTTGAGACACGAGGTAATTTAACGCTGTCCTTCGTCTCGTAACGCTTTGCAGACTCTGCTGTGCGCGTTGATGTGTTTTGATGGAGGCGTGGCTTTGGAGACGCTCTGAAGGGAGGGTGGGCTTGCTATAGCTAGCCTCTCCGAAATTGCCTACCCTACCTTTAACCAGTATTGTTGTGGGTCAAACTGAAATAAAAGACTCCCCTTTCTAAAAACAACCACCATACTGTATTCTACAATTCCTTTTCTTAGTGCGAATGCAGAAAGTTTAGTTTACATTTGCAAGTTTAGTAGTTCATGAGGCCTACTGGAGAGCCTGATCCAACGCTTGCATTTTTTGAGATTACTGTGTGGCTTCCGAACAGAGCAAATGAAACTCCATTCACTAGCCTCTCTGAATTACATATACCATAACAACACCGTAACATAATGTTGGGAATTTGCCCGAAAAGGAGGTTCGTGTGTCACAGACAGTTGAGAAAAATCATGTTTTCCTAGAACTCATCGAGAGAGATCCGTCCATGTTGTTCCAGGCACTTGCATTGCCGGTGATCTGGAAGTGCTTTCTTCTTCCTCTGACACTTTCTTCACTGTAAGAAGCAAACAACATTGAAATGTATTTACAGCCAACTCATGAACAAGGTCATTACTGATTTAATGGGCTTTCCAATTAACTAAACAACCATTATGCACATCATAATAACATTTGTGTTGTGTATATGACATCGGCAAATACATTTTCAAATGCAAACGAGCTTTCATGCTTATATTCTATTCAAACGGCGTCTCTCTCTCTTTCTTTCGGCTGGCTTTTGTTTCTTCCTACTTCTGCTTTTCATTTCTGAGAGCACTGAGGGTCTGAACACTATTGCATGGAAGACGAAAGGTCAAAGGCTACTGATGATATCTACGCCATGTTCCCTAAATATAATGAGCACTCTCATTCTTGAACAGCTCATCAAGGTTTTTAGTCAAGCCTTTTGCTCTCTGTGGAAAACAAATTCAGCTTATTAGCCAAATACGCATCTCTTTTTTTCGCCTTGTCTCTGTGGCTGCATGTAAATTTCACCCTTTATTTAAGGAGAAAATCACCGTTGCACGTATTCCCCGAACTCTTCGCTGTCTCCGTCGGACAGCTTAACATATACAATGGGTTTGTCTGCGATTTCAGCGGCATGGCTAATGCGAGACCTTTTGTGCTGTTTAATTCCGGAAGGATAAACAGGCTTGCGCATGCAAAATTATTCAAACACAGATAATTAACCGGGGAAACAATCAGCTGTATGAATAATAATCCACAGTGGTAGACATTATAACTTTTGAGCATGAGAATAAGATGGATGCGAGTACCTTGGGCATGAGCTTATCAAATAAAGCTCGGTAAATGTACCCTGAATGAAATGAGTCAATCATTTTAATGTGTGAGAGAAGCCCTGAGGAGAACAAATAAGCAATCACTGCATCACGCAGGGCGAGCAAATGAACCTGCTGCACAATTAGGCAGGGTCACATTCATTGAGGGCTGCAAGCACTCCATGTGCTAATGAGATCTGTGCGTGTCAGAGAGAGAGAGAGACAGTTACCGCCTGAATAAAGAGCTTACAACCAGATCACTTACGGTGGTATAGATAGCACTTCATTAAGGACACTTTCACACCAAAGCTTCTGGTGTGAACGAAAGTCGGTTTGACGTCAGAGTTCGTTTTTTTTCTTTCTTGGTTATAAAGAGCAACCGTCGAGTTCTCTTCAAAAGGTGGTCTGGGGTGCAATTTATTTGACCTTGAGGTACACAGTTGGCAGGAACAGTCTGTTCCAAGTCACAGAAGTGAACTACTAATTCAAGTGCTGCTTTGTTCATTTAAAGATTTGGTGATGAATACAAAGTGACCAAAAACGGAACATTTTTACAGTGGAAAAACGTGGGCTTTAGTACTCGCAGCGCTAGTGACGCCAACATACTGGGGTTTGGATTTGAGAAAAGAGACTAGTGAGGTCAGGGGTGATGTCAAATTTGGACCAAGGTATTAACTCTCTCCCCGTCAGCATTTTTGACCATTTTTGCTTCACAGTCCTGTAGCTCATCCTGGGTCAACATTTTATTCAGTAACTTTAGGCAGTTTTGATTTATATGCTGTTTAACGTTGATGATCGTGTTATTTTACAAATGCATATGATAACATATGAGATCACTCGTTTCTGCATCTTTTTCACCCGTGTTTTGATCAGGATATTCTGTCCTCGTTTAGAAGATGTGTAATAGCGCCCCCTACCATATAACAGTAAAAACACGTACAGACGAAAAATTACGTCAATGGCGGGGAAGAGTTAAACAAAAGCTTGGTAAAAAGTGTGCCACATTTGTTGCGCTTGAGACAAACTTCAGGATTTGTAAAGGATTTTTGTCGTAGGGCAGCCTTTGATCACTTTGACTACCAAAGTAGTCTATAGTTTCGACACGAACGCTTAGTGTGAAGTATATGCTTAGCATGCGCGAACACAGTCAGATTACACAGAATGTTTCAAGCTTGTCTAGTGTTATTTCTCTCAAGAAGTTATAAGCGATAAAAATGTTTTTGTATCATTTAAACTACACTACAAATTATTTTTTGAAGTTGTACATAAAAATAAAATAAAATGTGCTCATCGATGCAGGCTTCTGTTGTTGTTGTTGCATCTCTATTTGTTTGATCGAGTTTTTTGTGAAACAACGGCCCAAGCCAGTGTTGCCACCTTGTGGTCCAAATAATTACAGCAAAAAAAAAAAAGAAGAAAATCATAGAGCATATGTGAGCAAATGAAATGAACATAATAATAATAATAATAATAATGCGTTACATTTATATAGCGCTTTTCTGGGTACTCAAAGCGCTTTTACATAGAAGGGGGAATCTCCTCAACCACCACCAATGTGCAGCCTCACCTGGATGTTGCGACGGCAGCCATATTGCGCCAGAACGCCCACCACACACCAGCTTACTGTTGGAGAGGAGACAGTGATGAAGCCAATCAGTATATGGGGATGATTAGGAGGCCATGATGGATAGAGGCCACTGGGCACATTTGGCCAGGATGCCGGGGTTACACCCCTACTCTTTCGAAAGACATCCTGGGATTTTTAATGACCACAGAGAGTCGGAACCTCGGTTTAACGTCTCATCCGAAGGACGGTGCTCTTTGACAGTATAGTGTCCCCATCACTCTCCTGGGGCATTAGGACCCACACAGACCACAGGGTGAGCGCCCCCTGCTGGCCTCACTAACACCTCTTCCAGGGCTATACTCAGGGCTTTATGATGACATGCTTATCAATGGGTGATTCATTTGATGAATTTTAGTCTTCTACTAAGTTTAGTCTCCTAGAAAATTTTGAAATCGCAGCCATGCACTGTGAAGCCGGTACATTACAGTACTGCAGTGGAACAAAACAAGCCATGTAGGTTTGGTTTATGATTTAGTTTGAAGTGCAACACTGAGTTTGAAATTACGTTCCGCACACAGAAAAGTTCTGCATGTGCAGCAGTTAAAACAACGCTGTATTTTTTCGGTACACATGAATGCTGAACCGATAAGGATGTCAGAACATCACGTGACTGATCACCTAGGAAACGCTGTCAATTGCGTCCAGACTTGTCTGAAAAACAAACCGTTGATTTTGCAAAGTCTGCCTAGGCTTTTACCCAAGATCTCACTGGGGTCACATTGTACAATGTGACAAGCAACAATCATAAGAGACCAAAAAAAGCAGCTTAAGAGTGAAAACAGCCTAAAAGTCAGACTGATATTAAGATAAAGAGTGGGAGATGATGTGCAGAGGACACAAATGACTCTGGATGAGCTGTGGGCAAAAGGCTGACAGACAGCCGGTAATAAGAGCAGTTAGCAGCAGACAAACACTCAGGTACACCATGAGGAACCCCAACAGGCCCCATGGCGCAGGCTTTCAAAGCAAAGTCAAAGTTATTAAGTATTCAATCATATAAAAGGGAGAGGAAGGCGTGAAAGGTTGCGGACCAAAGCACTTTTGCTCCAGTGCATTAAGAGGCTATGCAGCCGCTCCAAGTCTGCGTGAAAAGAAATAGATTACCTCCCCAGAAGATGGCAGCTTCCCTGTATCCCCCTCCTTTTCTGCTCTTTAATAACTGCAATCTGCTGTGAAAATCTAATCCCAAGTACCATTTACGCTGCACCCAGATAACTTCTGCTTGGAAAAGCGTACAATATGAATATTTCATTCCCTGATATCCAAATAAACATGGCAGGCTTTCCATCAATCAGGGGACGCTGCAAGAAGTGAACTGGAAAGTGGAAATTGCTAATGAATAGTAGGGTTTGGGGGGGGAAAGGATGTCTTGTAAAAGCGTCTGTTTTAGTTCTCTTCAAAATGTATACATTAGAGAGAAAAAAAAGCTCCGAGCGCACTGATAAACATCCCTCCCGATGATCTTGATCAAGGCCAGCCATTAAACACGTCCATATATGCCCTCCTCCACAGCGGAATAAACACGGCCATCTTTCTGATGGAGCGACTGAGGCTATTATAAGTTATTTATCACAACAAATCAAGCAGTGATACAGTTCTGTATTTACTAACAGCCGAATCTGCTCATGCAAAGGATCAAGCTCCTCTTCCCTTCTAGCAAGAGTCCATCCATATACATGTGGCCCCGTCCCGGGCTGGATGTCAGGTCTCAGCAGATTTGTAAGGCCACACCTGGCCTAAGAGCTCTAGTAATGACACTTAATGAAAGCTGGGAATCCATGCATGCAGAAGGAGCCTGGCATGTCATAAATAATCCACATGCCTACAAGCCATTTCCTCTCCTATCTATTTATTTGTATTTACTCTGTCTCTCTTAGAGTCCAGAAGGAACTTGGGGTGTCCTAGAAGAACATTAGTTGAGCTTCACTTTGCTACCCGAACTTGGCAAATGGGCAGTGTGCTTGTTGTTTGTCCTTTCGAGTGGTTTCACATTTATCAACAAGAATGTGGGATAGTTCAAAAGGTAAATTCAAAATTCCAAACTTTTATCATTATTTACCCTCATGTTAATACAAATCATACTTCTGTAAACCATAAAATAGGGTACACTTTATTTTAAGGTGACGTAGTACTTACTCAAGTACTGAGTAATATTAATTTAACTACATGTACTTACTATAGAGTTACGGTTAGGGTTAGAGTTTGGTTTAGGGTTAGTTGCATAATTTACTGTCATTACTATAGTAAGTACATGTAGTAACGTGTAACTACGTCACCTTAAATTAAGGTGTTACCAATTATTTTTTTGAAGAATATCTTGGTTCCTCTTTTCCATATAGTTAACTTGAATAAATATGAAAAAAGCACCTTAATTAAAGCACCATAAAATGGTTTATGGGTCAATAATGGGTCAAAGTAAAGAGTGCCCAATCTGCCCATGATGAAGAAAAGGAAACATCTATTGCCAAGTTCTTAGAAATCAAAGGTTATTATTGATAACTAAAACATTTTTTTGTATTTTTTTTTGTAATGAAATAAAATATGTATAAAAACTAAACTAAAATGAGAAATGAAAATGAAATTCAGTTTCAGTTGAGGTACTAAAATGACTAAATCTAAAACTGAAATAAAAACGAATTAAAGCTAAATAGAAGTATTAAAAACGACAAAAGAACATAAAATTAGTAAAACACTAAAATTAAAATGAAAGCTGAAAATATACAAATAAATGCTATTAATATATACCATAATAGTATATAAATAAGATAACACTGTTACAAAATACTTGGTATTGATTCCATGTGGTGTGACCATCAAGTGCAAAATATTCATTATACCTTAAATACACACAAGTGCACACATCCTTAATATTTTAATAAAAAGTAAATATCATGAAAGAAGACATTTTTGGGAGTCGCACCACATGACATTTTTAACTGAACTAACCTAGAAATTGAAACAAAATGTGACTCTGGATCACAAAAAAAAGTGGCAATAGCCAAAAATACATTATGGGTCAAAATTATCGATTTTTCTTTTATGCCAAAAATCATTAGGATATTAAGTAAAGATCATGTTCCAAGAAGATATTTAGTAAATTTCCTACCGTAAATATATAAAACATGTGTTTTTGTGAGTGAATGCAGCACAATCTTGAACATAAATGGACAACTTTAAAGGTGATTTTCTCAATGTTTCGATTTTTTTGCATCGTCAGATTCCAGATTTTCAAATAGTTGTATCACAGCCAAATATCGTCCTATCCTAACAAACCATACATCAATGGAAAGCTTATTTAAATCTCAATTTAAGTTAAGTTGAATTAATATCTTAATTTTTTTAAATAATTGACCCATGTGACTGGTTTTGTGGTCCAGGGTCACATGAGCACTATAAAAATATTTATGTCGTTGGTGGCATTTAAATTAATGCCAAACTTAACTTGTTCTCAAGTGTCGCATGACCAAATATCACAGACATCAAACCTGACGGAGAACATGTAACACCTTTTGTGTTCCAAGGCAGTCATAGAGGGTTGGAACAACATTTTGGGTGAGCTGTTTCCATGCGACCTACAAGCATTGTGTATGCATTATTAGTCAAGACTCTTTCTGGGGTAACAAAACCAGCTCTTCAACTTCTCTTTGAATAAAACTTCTGAAGTAGTATAATAACTCTGTAAAGTCAGGCTCTGAGCAGGTCTCTGACTCTCTAGCTCTTGCTCTCTCTATCATCAATAATGGAATAAGGTGGCATGTGGAGCAGGTTCTGGACCTTCAGAACAAACAGGGAGCAGAATGGATTCCACCCTGCAGGACGGGCTCATCAGCACGGTCAACAATGCCTGAATGATTGGGTTCAGGGCCACAGCTCCAGCCCTCGGCTTCTACCATGGCCAAAGTTCTCAATCATCTCTAAACTTTTCCTTTCCAATTTCACAAGTGTGAATCAGATCAGACCCTATTACAGAGGATAAGCCTGTACCTACAGAGCCGGATCATTCGGCAGCGAGAGGACAGGCACTCCAGAATGAGATGGCTAATGGTGACACGGACCTTCAACTGTGGTTATAGGACACCTTTTCTCTGCATCTGATAGAAATACCAACCTAATCACGACAAAGACGGTCTCGCTGATGCTATGCATGAGGACGGGATAACAGAGAATGGAGGAAGAGAGAAAAAATAATGAAAGGGAGAGGTGTAATAGGAAATGGCCAGCATTGGGTCATTCAGGAAATATAAGAGGAGGAGAAGAAAGATCAAACTGGACAGGCGATTCGAGGCAAAACCTGCATATAAGACCTGTTTATATGGAAGATTGGGGGCAGAATGTGATACGGCCTGTTAGCCACAAAGGTGAATGTTAATGTTCACCCAGTGACGACCGTAACTATATGAGGTGCTGCGGGTAACATGAAATACACTTGATCATTGCAAATAAAATAAGATGAATATTATGAAAAATAAGAATGCTACAGGGCAGATGACAAAATATTTTTGGTAACACTTTACAATAAGGTTCATTAGTTAACTGCATTAGTTAGCATGAACTAATAATGAACTGCACTTATACAGCATTTATTAATGCTAATTTCAACATTTACTAATACTTTAGTATTAGTATTAGTTAATGCACGGTGAACTAACATGATCAAACAATGATTGTGAATGAAAAGTGACTAAAAATGGTGACCAATTACAGGATCTGAGATGTACAATTTCCCCTTACATATATAACATTTAATATAAAATTTAAAGTTGGAATGAAATCAAAATTGATATTTATTTATTAACAGCTATAGCTAGATAACTATTTATTTTAACACGTTACTAGTGTGCATTTATATAACACTGTGCAAATCTTTGGGGTTGGTAAAATCGGTACGATTTTCAATAAGGCAATAATTTAAAATATATTTTAAAAGTTAAATCATTTTTGTAATAGCAGAGCTGAAAACCATGGTACATTTTATTTTAGATCAAAAGATCAGAATTGATTTGAAATAGAAATATTTTGAATTTTTAGTTTAATTTAACTTTTGAACTGAATAGTGTATATATTACTTTGTTGACAAATTGTAATAAATCTTTAATCAAAATGTCAAAACTGCTCTCATGACTAGTAGGCATCCATGAGGTACGCAAGGCCACACTGCAGTTAAGCCAATCGCATTCCTCTATGCAACGCTCACTTTTCAGAAATTCATGCCCCCACCTGTTTTTTTCTTGCTCAAAACTTGTTTCACTCAGAAAATGCGTCACAATACGGAGTCAAAACTTCCGTTTCATGCCGACTTCAACTTGGAAATTGATGTTGATTTAAAAAAAAAAATCTATGGGCGTGCGATGGAGTGTGTTAGGGCTTTACCTTCAGTTGCTCTGCTTCCATTCTCTCTGCTTTCAGCCTCCTGATTTCCCCATGTAAACCCTTCACATTCTCCTGAAGGTGACTGCATGAAAACAGGACAAACATTACAGCCAAATTCCATTTCACACAAGCGCACCCATTTCTCCATATGTTTGCATGCACATTCCCTGCTACTTAGAGCTAAAGTCCATGTTTGTACACACTGGGAGCTGAGAGGAGCGTTGGACAGGGTGAGCGGGGCTTACTCTCTCTCAGCTGTCAGGTGGATGATCTTCCTGCTCTGGTCTTTGATCTTGAGTGCCAGTTTCTCATTAGTGTGCCTGGAGAGGAGCAGGGGCACAGATAATGGGCTGCGGTGAGGAAGCTGTGAGCTGCTGTCACAATCAACCATGATGCTGAATGATAATGATATAGCCATTATAACACTGGATGCTAAAGTTCTGATGCGCCACAGACACGTTCTATACTCTGTAAATTTATATACTGGTTCCAACACTGTAACATGTGATCAAATCTGGCTTCTTTCTGCATAACATGTCACAGATTGTATGTTACGTAAGGGGAAACACACAGCTAGGTCATTATTGCAAAACAGACACCTAAAGGGTAGGTATGATGGAGCTTATTTTACAATACTGACTGCACAATTTGCCGTTAATTACATGATTCCCTACAAAATACATAATATTTACAAAATATTAATTTACAAATGGACATGAAATATTGAATTGAGTTAATAATGTGAGAAGATGGAGGTGGAGGGATACCAGAAACATTAAACTAGATACACTGTAAAAACTGATTTTCAAAGTTGTAAATAATGTGCATTTTTAAATTTCTCGTATTTTTATTTTTAGTTGTAGTTTTAGTAATTTTAGTACAACTTCATCAAATTTTGTTGAGGCATATATATATATATATATATATATATATATATGCATTAAATTGATCAAAAGAAACAGTGAAGACATTCACAATGTTACGAAATATTTAGATTTTAAATAAATGCTGTTCTTTTGAACTTTCTATTCATCAAAGAATCCTGAAAAAATTTAGTATGATGTCCACAAAAAAATTAAGCATCACAATTGTTTATTTGTTTATATATATATATTTATTCTTAACAATTAAAATAAATAAGTTATTAAATAGTTATATAATTCCGAAAATAATTCTTAATAGTTTTAGTTGACAATAACGACACTGCTTGGGATTAGTAATTGTAGACTTCAGTGGTCATTATGCTACAATACTTGCTTGTAGAATAATTGTTGAGTAATCAGCCAATCAGAATCAAGTATTCCAGACACCTGTGTGTTTAGCTTTTTAGACTTACAGAAAAGTGCTGTGGTAAACCAGAAGGCAATATCGAGGTACTGAATGATTACATGTCTTACTTTTGCTCCTTTACCCATTGGTTCACATTGGTGACGACTAGTTCACTCTCCCTGTGAAGTCGAGAGCTGTCACTCCGTGCGTCTCCTAAGCACTGCCGCAAAACATCCACCTCACACACAGCTGCGTTATATTTCTGATATACACTGTCCATCTGTGACCGCAGAGCCTCGACCTGCACATGAAGAGATGAATGAACACAAACAGCAGAATGATATGAATGGTGTCAGGACTCTGTGGCTGACCTGAGAAACTTTATCAGCGTAGTTCTCTCTGAGAGCGGCCGTCTCCATCCTCAGCAGCAACAGCTCCTCCTCTCTGTCCCGCAGGACGGTCATGTGCTCCTGTGTCCACTGCTGAGAGCGGGACAGCTGTGTGTGCAGCTCCGCCAGTCGCCTCTCACTCGCACGAGCCTGACGGGACAGACGGAGAGAGAAAGTTTTGCTGATGTTAAAATCTATAATATATATAATATATATATACACTCACCTAAAGGATTATTAGGAACACCTGTTCAATTTCTCATTAATGCAATTATCTAATCAACCAATCACATAGCAGTTGCTTCAATGCATTTAGGGGTGTGGTCCTGGTCAAGACAATCTCCTGAACTCCAAACTGAATGTCAGAATGGGAAAGAAAGGTGATTTAAGCAATTTTGAGCGTGGCATGGTTGTTGGTGCCAGACGGGCCGGTCTGAGTATTTCACAATCTGCTCAGTTACTGGGATTTTCACGCACAACCATTTCTAGGGTTTACAAAGAATGGTGTGAAAAGGGAAAAACATCCAGTATGCGGCAGTCCTGTGGGCGAAAATGCCTTGTTGATGCTAGAGGTCAGAGGAGAATGGGCCGACTGATTCAAGCTGATAGAAGAGCAACTTTGACTGAAATAACCACTTGTTACAACCGAGGTATGCAGCAAAGCATTTGTGAAGCCACAACACGCACAACCTTGAGGCGGATGGGCTACAACAGCAGAAGACCCCACCGGGTACCACTCATCTCCACTACAAATAGGAAAAAGAGGCTACAATTTGCACGAGCTCACCAAAATTGGACAGTTGAAGACTGGAAAAATGTTGCCTGGTCTGATGAGTCTCGATTTCTGTTGAGACATTCAGATGGTAGAGTCAGAATTTGGCGTAAACAGAATGAGAACATGGATCCATCATGCCTTGTTACCACTGTGCAGGCTGGTGGTGGTGGTGTAATGGTGTGGGGGATGTTTTCTTGGCACACTTTAGGCCCCTTAGTGCCAATTGGGCATCGTTTAAATGCCACGGCCTACCTGAGCATTGTTTCTGACCATGTCCATCCCTTTATGACCACCATGTACCCATCCTCTGATGGCTACTTCCAGCAGGATAATGCACCATGTCACAAAGCTCGAATCATTTCAAATTGGTTTCTTGAACATGACAATGAGTTCACTGTACTAAAATGGCCCCCACAGTCACCAGATCTCAACCCAATAGAGCATCTTTGGGATGTGGTGGAACGGGAGCTTCGTGCCCTGGATGTGCATCCCACAAATCTCCATCAACTGCAAGATGCTATCCTATTAATATGGGCCAACATTTCTAAAGAATGCTTTCAGCACCTTGTTGAATCAATGCCACGTAGAATTAAGGCAGTTCTGAAGGCGAAAGGGTGTCAAACACAGTATTAGTATGGTGTTCCTAATAATCCTTTAGGTGAGTGTGTATATATATATATATATGAGGGGAATATGACTACACATTAGCCATTTATTTGTTGACTTTTCCAAACAGCGTGGCTCTGTGTTAGTTTCAAAACACTGCTTTGGTTTTGTTTTTTTGAAAGAAATTAATACTTTTATTCATCAAGGATGCAAAGAAGTGACAATAGAAATATTTTGTAACATTGTGGATGTCTCTATTTCAAATAAATGTTGTTCTTTTGAAAATTCTGTACATCGAAGAATCCTGAAAAACTGTCTCACGATTTCCACAAAAATATTAAGCAGCACAATTGTTTTGAACAAGATGTTTTTTGAGCAGCAAATCAGCATATTAGAATGATTTCTGAAGGATCATGTGACACTGAAGACTGGGGTAGTGATGCTGAAAATTCAGCTTTGCATCACAGGAATACGTTACATTTGAAAATATATTCAGATACAAGACAGTTATTTTAAATTGCAATAATATTTCACAATATTACTAAATTTTTACTGTATTTTTGATGAATGAACAAAAAGGGTGGCTGACCGCACACTGATCCACTCAAGACTGGAAAAGTCTACAAAAACATTTTTTTTATTTTATAAATTGCATCGTGCAAAAAGTGCAAAGTGCATGCAAGTTAAAAACAAATAGACACCAGCAAGCAAACGTTTCAGCACATTGCTATCTTCAGAACTGTATATAATCTCTCTCTATATATAAATTTGGAATAATTAAGATTTTAAAATATACTACAATGAAAACAGCTTTATAGCAACTAAGTAACGTATTCCTGTAATAATAATTCAATGTCAATGTTTACTGTTTTTTATCAAATAAATGCAGCCTTTGTGAGCATAAGAGACTTCTTTTAAAAACATAAAAAAACAACAACTTTTGACCAGTGTGTTTTCACGTTTCATGGGGACTTTCCATAGACATAATGATTTTTAAACTGCACAAACTGTATATTCTGTCCCCTCACACTAACCCATCATAGAAAGTATTCTGCATTTTCACATTTTTAAAAAGCTGTTCCTCAAGGGGTTAAAAAAATGTTCCCACAAGGACAAGGATTTCAGATATCACCATCTTTGTGGGGACATTTTATCCCCATAACATAGGGTTTACCAGGCCACACACACACACGCACGCACATTTGGGGTATAAAATAAGTTGCTAATATTCCTCTGCAGGCAAAGAACACACTATATATAAGCGTTGACAATCTTCAGCTGCGTTAAAATCTCTATCCCTCAACAAATCACTATTACACTCTTATGATGTGGCAAATCTACAGCAGCTCACACAATTTTACCTCATATGAGATCTCAGGTTTTCACCATATGAGAATTCATCTTAAATTAAAAGGCAGGCTAGTTTCATGGCTAGTAACGCTGTCAGTGTGCAAGATGGTGGAGCGCAGTGACCTTTACCCAGAGCGCACACACTGCAGACGAGAGCTAATAAAAGGTGGTAAAGAAAAGGAGAAAGACAATTAAAATGCTGTGCGAGAGTGTGTGTGTGTAAGTGGGTTATGATGTAGTCACCTGTGCAGCTTTATATCCAACTCTAATTCCTCTGTGATCCCACACACACACTCAAATGAGATTCTCGACTCATCAGTTTCTTCAATTCACACCTGATTTATAAACAGGGGCTGGAGTATATTTGCAAACACACACACACACACGCTTATGCAACCATAATTATGTGCCAGGCAGACAAACACACACACAGAAATGATAGCCGCCTTTATTCTGGCGTCTGTCTCGCCCCGCTTCCCCGCATGCTGCGTTCCACACGACTGGCGAGAATCATTACTGGCCTTCCTCTGATATGGCTGCAGAACCAACAGCAATTATTTTTAAAAGCCAGAGCTGAAAACAGACAACCGATGCACAACACGCGCATAATCATTATTTCTGCAGTCCGACCGGTGGCGCGGTGTGTGTGTATGTTTGTGTGTGCATGTATACATTAGGACCTGGACAGTGTGCAGACACTTTATTTTTTTATTTTTCAGTTTTATTGTTATCCTGCAGAGTTTGCTGACCATAAAATGATGAGGATGGTTATCCAAAACCAATTAGAGTTACCCTACAACACTGACAGCACTTAAAGAATGAGAGTGAGTGGTTTAAATAACTCTACTGTCTGCAGGAGCACTGCAGTTTTGCACACATTTCGGGTACTTCAGGATGAAGTGTCACAGAGGGGTTTGACAAAGTCAGAGAACTCCATACTTATGAACATCATTGTTGGTTCTGGAACAACATTCTCATCAACGGATCAGGTTTTAGGATTAGGTTTGGGTTTGTGGATTCAAAAACATTATTATTAGCCAACCGTTATTATTAGTTCACCCAAACATTCTGTCATCATATACTCACCCTCATGTCATTCCAAACCCAGAAGACTTCATTTTCGAAACCAAAATTTTGACCTGAGAGGTTTGTCTCCCTCCTTTGAATTCCAGATAACCAAAACTTCGTATGGGATATGGATTCGCCGTAAAACAAATCCATATGAAATTAGCGGTTTCATCCAAATCTTGCGAAGAGATAATATCACTTTATATGATGATGACCGTTTGCGATGTGCTCTATGAATGTGTGTTTGGTTGATTGGTTCTTAATTAAACCTGTTCATCTTATAATGCAATCGCCACTCTTCTGAAGACTTGGATTCGACTCCAAACGAAAGTTTTGAAGCTTAAAAGTTTCAGTTGGGTGGGTCTTCAGTTGAGGGATAGAAATCTCAAACAGTGAAAATATCTTAATTTTTGTTTAGAAGATGAAAATGAATAAAGTCTTATTGGGTTTTGGAATCACATGAGTAAATGATGTCAGAATTATTAGTTATTAGTCATTATCTTGGAATGCATTTACAAATCCACATTGAATTTTGGTACACTAATCACACATAATTAAGATTAATATGGCCTGCAAATATATAAATAAAAGCAGGTAACACTTTATTTTACTGTGCCGTTGTTACACGTTAGATGTAATTACTACAGTAATAACATACATAATTTCAAGCAACTAACTCTAAACTGAAACCTACTAATCCTAACCCTATAGTAAGTACATGTAGTTAATTAATATCGCTCAGTACTTAATTGTATAATTATTACACTGTATCAAGGATACGTTAAAATAATGTGACTTAAAAGCAATTTCAGATGACTTCATTATGAGTAAGGATTAAATATAAAATTACCATTTTATATATATTTATATCTATTTGTATTCTATACTTATTATGTTAACTTTTTTTTTCTATTTTGATTTAGCTAATAATGCATTTAATTTTACATTTAATTAAATGAATGAAAAGTTCATATGACATTAATTCATTTTAATTTTCACACCCATATGTGCAACATTTGATGAAAAATGACAATGTCAATTGAAATGCAGTAGTACATTGCCACTTTACATATTACACTGGCATTTTTGCATATTCTTTTTCTAATTAAATTAAGACCATACATACACTCACCTAAAGGATTATTAGGAACACCATACTAATACTGTGTTTGACCCCCTTTCGCCTTCAGAACTGCCTTAATTCTACGTGGCATTGATTCAACAAGGTGCTGAAAGCATTCTTTAGAAATGTTGGCCCATATTGATAGGATAGCATCTTGCAGTTGATGGAGATTTGTGGGATGCACATCCAGGGCACGAAGCTCCCGTTCCACCACATCCCAAAGATGCTCTATTGGGTTGAGATCTGGTGACTGTGGGGGCCATTTTAGTACAGTGAACTCATTGTCATGTTCAAGAAACCAATTTGAAATGATTCGAGCTTTGTGACATGGTGCATTATCCTGCTGGAAGTAGCCATCAGAGGATGGGTACATGGTGGTCATAAAGGGATGGACATGGTCAGAAACAATGCTCAGGTAGGCCGTGGCATTTAAACGATGCCCAATTGGCACTAAGGGGCCTAAAGTGTGCCAAGAAAACATCCCCCACACCATTACACCACCACCACCAGCCTGCACAGTGGTAACAAGGCATGATGGATCCATGTTCTCATTCTGTTTACGCCAAATTCTGACTCTACCATCTGAATGTCTCAACAGAAATCGAGACTCATCAGACCAGGCAACATTTTTCCAGTCTTCAACTGTCCAATTTTGGTGAGCTCGTGCAAATTGTAGCCTCTTTTTCCTATTTGTAGTGGAGATGAGTGGTACCCGGTGGGGTCTTCTGCTGTTGTAGCCCATCCGCCTCAAGGTTGTGCGTGTTGTGGCTTCACAAATGCTTTGCTGCATACCTCGGTTGTAACGAGTGGTTATTTCAGTCAAAGTTGCTCTTCTATCAGCTTGAATCAGTCGGCCCATTCTCCTCTGACCTCTAGCATCAACAAGGCATTTTCGCCCACAGGACTGCCGCATACTGGATGTTTTTCCCTTTTCACACCATTCTTTGTAAACCCTAGAAATGGTTGTGCATGAAAATCCCAGTAACTGAGCAGATTGTGAAATACTCAGACTGACCCGTCTGGCACCAACAACCATGCCACACTCAAAATTGCTTAAATCACCTTTCTTTCCCATTCTGACATTCAAGTTTGGAGTTCAGGAGATTGTCTTGACCAGGACCACACCCCTAAATGCATTGAAGCAACTGCCATGTGATTGGTTGATTAGATAATTGCATTAATGAGAAACTGAACAGGTGTTCCTAATAATCCTTTAAGTGAGTGTATACATCTACTATACAAAGCTGCAAAAAACATCAGTAATTACACGAGTGGCTGATGTTCATGTAGATAAGAAAGTATAGCAATACTCTGGAGATAATGGCTTCGATTCCCAGGGTATGCATGAACTAATAATAAAAATGTATACAATGTTGAATGCAATGTAAATTGCTTTGGATTAAAAAAGTATATCCCAATATCTTACCTCCTCCTGAGAGCTCTTGCTCTCACTGTGCACTCTCTGTAGATCTGCACTCATCTGTGTGACTCGCTCGTCCTGAGCCTTCTTCTCCTCCGTCAGCTGGATCAGGCACTGCTGCAGACGGGCCTGCTCACTCCTCTGGGACGCCACCTCTCCACTGTACTCCACCAGCTACAACACGCAGAACGCATGTTGAGATTTGTGTGTTAGGAGCAATCACGTTGTCTGTGGCGGTGGAAGAGATCGTACCAGCTCCATATACTCTTTATGAGTGGCCTGTGCTGTGCCGAGCTCCAGTCTCAGCTCTCTGCCTCTCTGATCGGCCTTGGCTGCCTCTCGTACCCCCTGACGCCACTTCTCCCGCTCCTGCTCCAGATCCAGCTTCAGTCTGGACACTGTAGCCTGCAGACTGCTCATCTGAGCCAAAGAGCACTTATCATACACTACCGCTCAAAAGTCTGGGGTCAGTACGAATTTTTACACAGCAAGGATGCATTAAATTAATCAAAAGTGACAGTAAAGACATTTATCATTTCAAATGTTCATCAAAGTTCATAAATCCTGTTCATAAATCCGATTCATCAAGTGTTTTCAACATTGATAATAATGAAGTTAGAAAAGATTTCAATAGGACTTACAGTATTTATTAATATTAACTTAAACATTAAGTTAATGTTAGTTAATGAAATAAACACTGTTCGTTGTTAGTGCATGTTAGCTCAGGTCCAATAAAGAATACTAACAGATTCAACTTTTGATTTTATTAATGTATGTTGAAAATAACACGAACTAAGAGTAATAAATGCTTTAAAAGTTAGTAATAAATGTAGTTAACTAATGTTAACAAATGAAAATTTATTGTAAAGTGTTATAAACCAAGATTTCATCACAGAATCCTGAAAAAAATGTACCATGGTTTCCACAAAAATATTAAGCAGCAACACTGTTTTCAACATTAATTATGATAATAATAATAATTATTATTATTATTATTTTTGTTTCTTGAGCAGCAAATCAGCATATTAGAATGATTTCTGAAGGATCATGTGACACTGAAGACCGGAGCTTAATATCCTCAGCTCTCATCCTGCTGGATCCGTCTGATGCCTTTGACACAGTTAACCACCAGATCCTCCTGTCAATCCTAAAGATGAAGGGCATCTCGGGAACCGCACTCCAATGGTTCAAGTCTTACCTCTCAGGTAGGTCCTTTAGGGTGTCGTGGAGGGGTGAAGTGTCTAAGACCCAACATCTAGCTACTGGAGTGCCTCAGGGCTCAGTGCTTGGACCACTTCTCTTCTCCATCTACATGACATCACTAGCATCTGTGATTCAGAAACATGGCTTTTCCTATCACTGCTACGCTTATGACACACAACTCTACCTCTCATTCCAGCCTGATGATCCGACGGTAGCTGCTCGCATCTCGGCCTGCCTGACAGACATTTCTGGATGAAGGACCACCACCTTCAATTAAACCTTGCGAAGACAGAGCTGCTTGTGGTCCCGGCCAACCCAACACTTCACCACAACTTCTCCATTCAGCTAGGTTCGTCATCCATAACTCCATCAAGGTCAACCAGGAACCTTGGAGTTGTGATTGATGATCAATTGAACTTCACAGACACATTGCTAGAACTGCCCGGTACTGCAGATTTGCCTTATACAGCCCTTCCTATAAGAGCAGGCTACACACCGCTTGTTCTATCCAGACTGGACTATTGTAATGCTCTCCTGGCAGGTCTTCCAGCTTGCACTGTCAAACCTCTGCAACTGATCAACTGAGACAAAATGCTGCAGCTAGAGTGGTCTTTAACAAGCCGAAGAGAGCACACGTCACTCCTCTCCTCCAAAATTGCACTGGTTGCCAGTTGCCGCTCGCATCAAATTCAAAACACTGACGTTTGCCAACAGAACAACCACTGGCTCTGCTCCCTCCTACCTAAACTCATTACTGCAGACTTGCATGCCATCCAGAAACTTGCGCTCTGCAAGTGAACGTCGTCTTGTGGTGCCATCTCAAAGAGGCACAAAATCTCTTTTTCTGGTCTGTTCCCTGCTGGTGGAATAATCTGCCTAACTCAACCAGAGCGGCTGAGTGTGTAGCCATTTTCAAGAATCGGCAACACTTGATCCATTAATACTGACACTTTCTCTTCTATTCTATATCTATTTATATAAATAAAAATAAATATTACATGTACTGCGTTAGATTAAACTGAGAAGGGTCTTATTGCATATTGCATATTGTTGTCCTATTGTTAGTTTAACTGCTTCTATTGTTCTCATTTGTAAGTCGCTTTGGATAAAAGCGTCTGCTAAATGAATTAATGTAAATCGAGTAATGATGCTGAACATTCAGCTTTGCATCACAGGAATAAATTACATTTTAAAATATATTAAAATAGAAAACAGTTATATTATAATATTTCACAATATTACTGTTTTTACTATGTTTTTGGTCAAATAAATGCAGCCTTGATGAGCAGAAGTGATTATTTTTAAAAACATTAAGAAATCTTGTGAACTCCAAACATTTAACATTAGTGTAGACCATCATAAAATATCACAAGACATCATTTTCAAAAAATTCCTTTTAATCAGTATGGCCAACTTTGACTCATAGTCCAATGATCAACCACCAGTTTGTATCAGCTTTGGAAGGGCTAGAAATCATGTCAGCAGCAGTTTGGACTAGCTTGTTAATATGTGGCGTTCCCATAATACCTGCTGGTGGTGTTTTTGCTCCTGGTCATCTCTGGTCTCCAGTTGTCTCCTGCACAGCTGAAGCTGAGTCTGGCAGTTCAGTCCTTCCTCCTGCAGTCTGTGTGTGATGAGCTGCAGATCCTGGTGTGTGTTTATAAGCTTCTCCTGTTCACACAGCTGCACAAACAGAGAAGGCCAGCTGACAATCACATTCTTTAATGATATTCTATATTCAGGTTTACCTTTCATTTGTTTTAATATTACTGTTTATTGCCATTGTGAACAAATGTTGCGTTTTGTGAGGGGGGGGGAAAAATCATATTTTTCAGAACTTTTCAATGTGAAGCACATTATTAGGATTTTTGTTGTTCCATTATTAGTTTTTCCCATTTTTAGAAACAACAACATATATTCTGCTTTCTTATTGCTTGTTGGGCAAAGTTTCTGAACAATGAACAGGCATTGTTGATGCGTAAATGTATTCATGTAATTCATTCTTTCTTGCTGACATCAGAAATCCAAGGATTTCGGAAAGTACAAAAGTTTTCAATTTTGATTAATTTAATTTGACAAGTAAATGTCGAGATGTTATTTTCATCAAGAGGTGCATCAATTCCTGGTCTCCTCCAGCACTTCCAAAAGACTTTCAATGAATTTAAGGTCTGGCTTTTTTAAGAAATGAAAATCTACACACACTCCATCAAATAGGTTTAGAAGAACTGTTTCCAAACATATAACATGCTAGAAACATAATAATCACTGCAATAATGATCCACTCATAGACTTTTAAGCATTTGCCTATTTAAATCCAAACAGCAACTTTTTTTTTGGCCTGGCGGTGTAAGTATGTTTTACAGTCTACCCAAATATGAGTAGAATGTAAAAGATAATGATCAGACTTATTATCTTTTACAGTCTACTCATGTTTGGGAAGACATCAAGTGTTCAAAACTTCCATTAGGGAAGAGAGACAGTGACCATCTTCAATTTTCCTATGCGGAAGTTTAAGGAAAATGTGTTGTTCTGCTTCTTCAAATGAAACACCAGTATACACATGGCGTCCTCAGCTTGACTTTTGAAAAATTAAAAACCAGAACACCAGGCAAACACGCAGCTACTTCACGCATTAATCCATATTGATATCGTCCTGGAAAGGTGAAGTAGGCTTTTCGTGATTTACTGAAAAGCGTGATATTGGAATTTGTGCACCTTCCATCGTCATGTGTTAATTAATGAACTCTCATGCGCAAAGAAGACGACAGCATAAGCTGCGCTCAACAAGTGACAAAAATAATACCAGTTTGAAAACAGCCATTGCATTTTACATGATCAATCAATCAATTATAGTAACAATTTAAAAAATATATATTTTATTTTAACAACCATAAATATGGGGGACCAGACATGTAAATGAGGGGGCCTAGTCCCCCCCACAGGCCCCATTGTGGCTACGCTATGGCATTAAACACTTTTAGTTTCAAAAGATCAAGGTATTTATGAATCCTCATGATATAACCTGTAATAGCGCAGAGCACAGATAAACTGTGAGCTCCACGGCTGACATATTCACTCAGATGGCTCATACTCCTGCATGACAGATATTAAACTGGGATTAGGGAGATTAATTTGAAACTGTTACTGAGCAAGAGACTTTTGCATCAGATCTATGAAAGTTTCTAAATATAGAAAAGTAAATTTACAACTAGAGTGAATAGCTTTGCTTCAGACTAACATCTCTTCAGCACCGAGAGAAGCAATAAAATCATATTTCCTCATGATCTGTACACGTTTGCAACATTTAAATTATATCATAACTTTGGGGGTGCTACATTAATTTTCAGTTGAAAACAAAATGATTTGGTTGACATTTGTTTCGAAAATGTTCACCGTGTTCATACCATTATACAGAGGCCACAATGAAAATTAAGACTAATTAAGTCTAATTTAAACCTAACAAATAAAGTTTTAGAATTCAATGGATTTAAAACAAAGAAAAAATATGATGTAAAATAAAGAGGACACATTTAATATTCAGAAAATGTGTGACACTGACCATATGAACTGACGGTAAGATGTTCTTGAAGCACAAGATGGATTATTCTCAAATCATGCTGGATATCACGATCATCAGGTTTTACACGAACATGTGAAGCTTGTGTTCTTCCACAAAGCCAAATACACACATGAGAATGCATCCACCATATACACACACATGCAAGCTTGCACCGTTCCTCAGGCACACACTAATCAATACAGGGGATCATGTCCTTACAGAGGGCTTGGTGAAGCACTTTTGCTTAATAATCCTGCCGTTTAAAGCCCTGAATCAGTGTTGGACGAGTGTGAAATGGCTCTCACCTTAGTCTGCAGGGCTGAGAGGGTCTCTCTGCTGATGTCCAGCTCATTCTGGATCTGCTGTTTCTCCTGCTGGAGTCTCCCAGCTTCATGTTGAGCGTTGAGCACATCCGATCTGCTGCTGCTGGCCTCTGCTCTCAAGCGCTCTACCAGCCTCCTGTAGAGGAGAACATGAGTCTTATTTCAGCAAACGCCCTTCTCCATCTCCTGACATGAGAGCTCTATAAAGGAGCAACAGGTGTGAGGATGAAATCACCACACTATCCTGCTGGTCAGCAGTGTATGGTGTTTTTCATGTAGGGCCCTGTTTACACCTGGTGTTAAGATGCGTTTTGGTCGATCGGATCACAAGTGGACGACGCTAAATACAGGTGTAAACTGGGTCTAAAACATTTTGAGCTTGTCCACTTTCGACCACTCCCAGAGGTAATCGAAAACGCATTTGACCGGATTGCTTTCGGAGTGAATACGCTCATGTGGTCAAAAGCATTCGAACTCTTCGCCTACTGACCTAATGTGTAAACACTATGGGAAGAGCTCTAGCCAGAGGGGATTTCAACTTTGTTGGCTGAAGACCCAAGTTTGGTTTGAAGACGAAAAATGTACCAAGCACAATGTTCTCTCACCATTCCTGATTTCTAACACGCACTCAGTGTTCGGCGTGGTCTTGTGGCTGTCAGAGCAGAAACTAAAGCTGATGCTCTCTATATGTTTTTCCGTTGTGTCCAGGCAAGTTCATATCTAAATTGCACAAGCTTATTTTGTCCATTAGATCTAAAGATCTGAAAAAGCCCATACACTAAGCCCATAGATCATCCCTTTCGAAGAAATCAAGACAGAAGTGGTTGAAAGTGGACAAAAGAGATGGATTAAAACACCAGTTGTAAACAGATACGCGTTTCCTTCGTGTACTTGTGATCCGGTCAACCAAAACACAACCTAATACCAGGTGTAAACAGGGCTTAGTTCACTAGGGAAGAACAAAAGGAGGTAGGATCTTACCAAAACCAGCACTAACCAACATAAACCAGACTGGAATTTATACTCCTTTAAAAGGAGTTTAGGTTTGAAATTGAAAAATAGTCTTATGGGTTTGAAACAACATCAGGGTGAGTAAATGATGACAGAATTTTACATTTTTGGGTGAACTAAGCCTTTAAGCTTAGTCTCTTGCTGCTAGTATAAATCAGGTACACTTTCAATCTTTTTCTGGCCAAAAATCAGTCACAGTTTATGTTGTTTTTAGAAGCCATTTAGTGGCAGATAAATCTAAAATAGTTGATACCACAATACAAAAGTAATCAAATAATTACACAACAACTAACAACTACAAAAAAGGGCAAATGTATGACATTGTAATCATAATTTCGAACTCATTAGTTAGTAAGTCATTATTTTACAGATACAGAAAGTACAGTTTTGCTTGTGGATATCCAATTAACTTGCTACCAACAACCCCCATCTCCAAAAACCTATGCAAGTAATTTAAAAAATTAGATGCTACTAGCAAACATTTACAAATCCAGTGATTAATTCTTCCTCAAAAACGCTTGTTGGATTTGTTTCTTGTTTTGTTCCTGTAGCTCAAACAGTAGAGCATGGCTCTAACAGGTTTTTGATTCTCAATGAATGTGTGAACAGATAATATACAGCCCGATCAAGAGTCGTAAATATCGCATGTTTGATATTTACAATTTAAGATTGGGGAGGCTAGATTGGGAGCAGTAAAATAATCTTAATACAGCAGCAAATATTTGATGATAATTTGAACTGTAGTGAGTTATTTGATAATACATTTAAGGTTTACATGTTTTAAATGTGCTAAATTGCAATTCCATCATTACAAATGTGTAATTGCAAATATATTTAAATACGGCATACCAATTTCAATAGAAATGATGGTCACACTTTATTTTAAGGTGTCCTTGTTACAATGCAATTATACATTTAAGTACTGAATAATAAGAATTAACTACATGTACTTACTATAGGGTTAGGCTAGGATTATGGTTTGGTTTAGGGTTAGATGTATGTAATTCTGCAAAACCTATTGTTATAACTATAGTAACCACATGCAACGTGTAACAAGGACTGTAAAATATTTTAGTTTGTCATATTTATGTTAGTTTGTAAAATTTAACTATATTTCATAGTCCTACTTAAGTGGGTCAAAACAGTAATGCATTTCTATTTAATTGCAATTAGGATGCATTTAAGTGTCAGAAAACATTACATTCAGTTCACACTTAAGTATATTCTTTTAAAAGTAGGTTATTTCCATTATAATTTATCTTTTTAAAAAGTATACAATTGTCCTTTTCACAAGGGGTTATTTAACAGCCACCCATTCTTGTGTGCAATATGCATCATATGATTATTGAACGGACTTTGGGCTGTATGAAGCCAAGTTTATTTTAAGCTGGTCTTTTTAGCAGGGCATGGAGTGCGGGATCTATATTTTCAGAAAAAAAAAAAGTGTATGGACATGAGAGAATGGGACACTTCAGTCCACAGCAAAACATCTTCACCTTGACTAGTCAGTGAAACAGACCAGAACGCATCTTAATTGAGGCATGATAACATGTAGGAATGGTAAGCAGCAGAGAGAGGTTCGATTTAATTAGAGTAGGCAAGCATGAATATTTAATGAGCGGGGTTGAAACTAATTACGAGAGCCGGGCGACGATGAGCTCATGCACCGTTTCAGCATGGATCAACAAATCACACCCAACCACAACAGATCAGACCCACCACAGCGTCTCAAATCACTCCCAAAAGAGAAAAGCTTATCGCAGCGGAAATGAGAGGTGTTGACCAGCCCGAACCTCCTCAACCTTCAGATGAAACCCAAACAAGTGAAGGACGGTTATACAGAGGGTGTCTGGGCGCCGAAGCGAGCGGGTGACTAGGTGATGTGTCACTTTTTCAGGAGGTGAAGAGCGTGGGGAGATCCTGCAAAAGACCCACGTGGCTCTCTTACCTCTTTCTCTGCCATTGGCGAAGCGGCCACAGTAACAGCTAATCGATCGCTCGCGAAATCCCCCAGCACGCCCTCGCCGGGAATGATCAATATCCCTAGCAATTAGAATCCCCTATCTGCATGGCTGCAGGGACCTCGGGGTAGATCTGTGGCCCGCAAACACCCAATTTAGTCCTCAACTTACCAGTTAATTACTAAATCCTCTGTAATGTGTATTGGCAGACGGGAAGTTGTGCTGCGCACCAGCGGATGGCTGACTGAACAAGAGACCTTTGGCAAGGTGCTAGTTAAGATGCGCTTGCTCGTCCTCTTCCAGCCAGTTAAACATCTGATTTCACACACTGATCCAGACCCACGGTGATTCCTCCATTGAGCGGCACACTTTCTCATAGGAGGGCAGCGCGGGAGGTAAAAGCGGCACGTCAAGGGTCACGAAGACTAAAAGACACTCTGAACCGTCCTGAGAATTGCAGCTTCGCTTAATAAAACTCGGTTAGTGTCAGAGACAGTGGCGCAATGGACTGTGCACATACTCAGGATACGTAAGAGATGCTCATTGGAACACGGTTTGATTCTCAATCCCATGTCCATGTCCAACTGATGCTGCATGCAAGTCCTCTTGGGAAGCTCACACTTTTGCTGCACACACTTGAAGATTTTAAGCCCGGATTGCGAACAATCAGGGGTGCATTGCACCGAATTTTAGGCTTGTCACAACATAATTTTTGTCCAAAAAAATCCTCAATTGTGTGGTGTCATTATGATTATTTTACTGCTCCCGATCGAGGTGGAGCCTCCCAAATCTTAAATATCAAACGTGATGCAGTATTTACGACTCTTGATTGGGCTGCTTCCAATGGGATACCCGCAATAGCCAATGAGAGCGAGCAAGCTATCACCAACCGGATGTTGCATGGTTTTATAGTTGAAACATGTCACGAAGGTGGAGTATTGAGAAAGAAGATCGAGTGCCTGTATAATGTTTTTTAAACAGAACAACCCGTTGCACTTTGGACGAGGATTCAAATAGAACCACAAACACTAATAAAAAAGTGTTAAAAAAACTACAAACATGGCGGATGTGCGAGTCCGACGGCCAAGGAGAGAGGTTTAGATAAAAGGGGTTTGAGTGATTAATAATCAGTATATAACCTGACGAAAATATATTTATTCAATGTTATCCACATTAAAATGTATCGGCAACAGCATTGCGAACTCTTGTAAAGGTACGTTTGATCATTAACTTTTAAATGCATCATTATGCAAATTGAAAACACAAGGAGAGTTCTCCGCATGAAAGACCCACCACTGGCAGATCACAATGCTACTACATTTCTCTCCGAAACGATAGACAATTTAATTAAATTGAATGTGGAGAATTTTAACAATGACAAGATGATTGACAGGGCAGTTTAAACGGTGACAGGATAAACGTAACTAAGCGACAGAGTGGTCTGTTAAAGATGCTATTATGACGAAGTAGTACAGTATGCAGCTTGCCTACTCTTCTGCTACATACTCAAAAGTATGTAGTATTTCTTTAGAAAAACAGTAAGGCATAGTGTAAGTAGGCAAATTGGGAAGCAGCACTCGTGTCTGTGGAATTGCCACGGTGAAATCATTACTATAATCGGAAGTCTCGAGGTCTGGCCGAATCATCTAGTGTGTGCGTTCATTTTTAATGTTAAAAATTGGTAGAAACTGTCTGTAGTCTCCCACGGTTTGAAAATCATCTAGTGTGTCCAAGGCCTTATGGGTTCATAACTATAACTATGCAATTATGACAATGTGTATGTAATGCAAGTGATATCGTTTGGGAACACAATGGGAACTATTTACACTTATCATTTGTTAATTAAAACTGTTCCATTTACACATTACCCATTAAATGCGTTTCTGCAAAACTAATATAAATTCTATCTTCACTTCGTCACTATATACAAATTCAATGGTGTTCCTGTCACCAAAAGCCTCAGATATTCATTGCATTTTATCATCAGCTGATTTCAATAGGAAAGAGAGTGGCATCAACACTGGTGTGAGAATTTAGCATTCACTACTTTTAATGAAGATGACAATGTATTGAGCTCCAGGATGCGATGCCAGACGTTGAGTTTCATTTGTGGCAGTTTGCATATGCTTACTGGGGGGAGTTAAATTCACATATGTGGCTTCATCAACCACACGCATTTACACTTGAATAGTTGCATCTTGAATACGTCTCAAACCTCCCCAAGTGGTTTGTTCGTTTTGGATGGAATTTACACCTAGTCTTTTCATGATCGGAAAGAATTTCAGATTTCTTTCCTTCTTTTTCATCTGCTGACAGAGCAACGAAGCGCCACAAAATGGAGACAGAATAATGTGTATAAGGTGTGCAATTGATTTTTATTTTCATTTTATCATGACTTCCACAGGGTGCAACAATGCTCCCCCATTGGTTCCGCCGTTCCAGAAGTATTTTTCTCATTAAGTCTTTGTTAAAGAGTTGTAAGCCATGAACCAAACCGGCCAGATACAAGGTGAACATTACAACATTACCAACTTTGAAGCAAAAAATTGAAGACAAAACCACAAAGGTGCAAGACTGTCTTCTTATACCGGCTGTATTAAAAGGAAGAACAATTCTATGAAGCATTGCGAATGACAAATTAAAAAACTATTTAAAACTACTGATTTAAAGATGTTGATTATATATAGAAATACATTTGACATTTATTGAAAAAATATGCATATTATGCAATATAAAAAATAACTTGAAATAATATACCTTGATGGCTTCAACGAAAGCATTTATCACTGATTATCAACCTCAGACCTCTCAATAGGTCTGTCTTTAAAGGTTCATCAATTTCCCTATGGAGAGAATGAATGGGATATTTACTTCTGGAACCGGACAGTTGCACTCTATTCTCAGTCTTCCATAGAGCATCATGGGAAATGTATTTTAAAATTCTAAATTATAATTTAAATTACTAAATTATTTTCTGTGGCAATTGACAGCTGCCATCCATAAAGATTAGCTTGTATTTGATCAGGAATATTCCTACAATATTCCAAAACTAGGAAAGTCATGGCTCAAAGAAAATCCACAGTTCCCCACTGGTAATACTGGCATTGTGGTGGCGTTCATGTGCGCTCATCTGGTAAATACGATCATTTAGACATGACTTGAAGGCAGTATAAAGCTGAGAAATTTGGATTAATCGGCTCATAGCTTCACTAGCAGCCTTAATATGAGTGTGATATGAGAGTGTCATCCTGAGGAACTGAGTTTGGAAAGCTGTCTGCTGTACTATGCAGTCCTAATAATCACTCAAACTGCATTCGAGCACACTGAAAAACAGGTCATGCTGATCTTTTCCCGTGGGTTTTCAATTCTGGACACTTAGCCATTTTCAAAACAATAATTTGAGTTATAAACGACCTGTAATAATACATGATTACTTTTGAATGGATACAATGTTTTTTTCCCCCCATATAATGGTGTAGTTATGATATCTACGAGCAGGGGCTAACTGGACCAAGCAGACCACCTGGTTTGGAGCTTACCGTGAGTCCTGCAGCTCCTGCTGGGTGTTTTCCAGACTGTCTGTTATTCTCTTGAGCTCTGCCTGCAGTCTCCTCTGGGCTTTCTCTGCCCGCACCACCTCGGCCACACGCTCGGACAGCTGCTCCTGAGCCAGATGTTGACCTCCCTCCAGCATCTGCACCTTCTCCTGCTGCCGCGTCAGCTCCTGGCCTGAAACACACACACATTTAAACCATAATATCTGTGAAGACCTCACTTCAAGAGTGTCAGAGTTTTGGACTTGTAAAACAATATATATATGTATATACACTAAACATTTTTTAGTTCTTTTGAAAGTCTCATTAAGGTAGGGTAGGCAGTTTTTGGAGAGGCTAGCAATAGCGAGCTAGCTTTGAAAGCATAAGATCCCACCCTCCCTTCGGAGCGTTTGCAAAGCCACGCCTCCAACAAAACGCATGAACGCATATAGCAAGGAGCAAACAAAAGCATCATGAGACACAGCGTTAAATTACCTTATGTCTCAAAGCACATAACATTACAATAAAAATGAACATGAACAACTTAAAAAGTACCTGTACCACCTGACTGCTGCAGATTCATTTCGCCATTGATAGTGTTGCCATTGAAACGCATAAATTCAGTATAACGTCACAGGTTTCCATCTCTTCTGAATTATGCCGTGAACGCAGCATAAGCTCGTTGTTTTGGTTCAGGTGTAACCTGTAAAAGGTGGCTGCTGTTTCGGTCGAAACGCACTGATGACGTGTGATGTCTGCGTGAGCAGCTGCGCGGAGGCTCACCAAGGCTGCATTTATTTGATCAAAAATACATTAACAGTAATAGTGAGAAATATTACCATTTGAAATAACTGTTTTCTGTTTTAATGTTTTTAAATATTGTATTCCTGTGATGCTAAGAATTTTCAGCATCATTACTCCAGTTTGCAGTGTCACATGACCCTTTAGAAATAATTATAATATGCTAATTTATGGCTGAATTATTATCACTTATTATTGGGGCTCAATTATTAATAATGCTTCTTATTATTAGCAATGTTTAAAAGAGTTTTTGTTGTTTAATATTTTTGTGGAAACCATGATAATTTTTTTCAGGAATCAATAATAGTAAAAAACTCTTACTGATACCAAACTTTTGAATGGTAGTGATCATGTTACAAAAGCTTTCTATTCCAGAAAAATGCTGTTCTTTTGAACTTTCTATTCATCAAATAATCCTGAAAAAAAATTGCACACAACTGTTTTCAACATTGATAATAATAATAATAAATGTTTCTTGAGCATCAAATCATCATATTAGAATGATTTATGAAGGATTGTGTGACACTGAAGACTGGAGTAATGATACTGAAAATTCAGCTTTACCAAAACAGAAATAAATTGCATTTTAAAATATATTCAAATAGAAAACAGTTATTTTAAATACTAAAAATATTTCACAATATGACTGTTTTTGCTGTATTTTGGATCAAATAAGTGAAGCCTTGGTGAGCAGATGAGACTTCTTTTACTATCTATCTATCTATCTATCTATCTATCTATCTATCTATCTATCTATCTATCTATCTATCTATCTATCTATCTATCTATCTATCTATGTGTGTGTGTGTGTATATATACACAAAACCAGTGTATACACAAAGTCCATGTTTGCTTTTTTATATACCATTCCAGGGTTTACAATGATATATATTGCTGATTGTTTCTAATAAGCATCATTCCCACAGTGGCGTGTGTTAAAATGTTTATGTATCTGATGGCTGGAGGCTCTGAATTGATGGGCTGTTTCATTTCAGACGGGACACTCAGACCGCTGGAGAACACAAACAGGTGCACACACATACTCTGACAAACCCACGCGCACTATCACACAGATTTAAATGCAATTGCTTTTCTCTTGCAAAATCAAGAGAAGATTACTGCCCTGCTGAAATGACCAAATTGTACCAGCATGAATTTTCATGGTTGTTAAGCAAGCACTTCTGAGCTTCTGTTTACAATATTTTACAATTTTGTGTGTATTAATATTCGCATCTGTTTGTCATATAAAGCGATCGCGTCTATAAGACTTGCATGAAAGATGTGCTACCTTTCTTTAAAGTGATTGCCACTTGGCAAAGCAATGTCATTCATTTTAAGGGTGGCTTAAAAACTTTTCGGGCCTGCTGCATTTGCACTTCCAGGTGAGAATCTTTCGAAGATATCAATAAAGCATATATTTACAATTATTCACATCATGGCAGTCCACCATGTGGGCTCTACAGGTGTTGCACTGTGTTACCCGTGTCTCTGCAAGTGGCGTGAGCCTCCTTCAGTTGTTCTCTGAGCTGAAGCAGCTGTGTTTTGAGTGAGACACACTCTTTCTCCCTCTGCCTTTTCTCTTTCTTGGCTCTCTGCAGATCAGCTTCCAGCCCTCGAGCCTCTGCCGCCCTGCTTCGGATCTTCTCCCGCGCTTGCAGGAGATCAGCCTCGGACTGTCTCAGTAGGGCGTCTCTCTTCTGGATAGCCTGAGAGAGAGCGGCTGTGAGATTCTGCCATAGGCAAAGCGTTTCTGATCTGCACCTGTGAGTGTGTGTGTGTACTTGTTTACCTGGTCACACTGCCTTTGAGCTGCCTGTAGTTCTCCTTCCAGATTGGCTACCTTCAGCTCCAGAGTATCAGCTTGTGCTCGTCTCCGGGCCTCGTCCGCTGCATCCGCCTGGAGCTTCTTCACCTGCTCCTGCAGTCGCTGCATCTCTGCAACACACAGCTGATCGGAATCTGTGGTAGAATCGAGTGAGGAAGTGGCTACGTTTACATGCACAACTTTTGTTTCAGTCGGACTGAATTCATTACGATTGATGAATCCGAACGTAGTGTTTACATGAACACAAAACATGTGCGCGTTTATATGACACAAGCTTAAAATCTGCTCCACTTCACAGACACTGGGAGAAAGGAGAATTTTAGAATGAGGGGACACTAACATGACACTTTATTCAACAGCTCATGACGCTATTTCAACGTCATTGCACATGCGTAGTCCTTTCAGTTTCGGTTTTCAATCCGGTCAAGTGTTTACATGTTCTTTCGATCGGATTAGAAAAGGAATAAACCACCCGTTTCAATCCGATCGAAATTTCATTCGGATCGAGCTCAGTCGGATCGATTGAGGTGTTTACATGAAGGCTTTTCCGTTCGATTGAGACGTCAATCCGTTTACTAATGGATTATTTGGTTGCATGTAAACGTAGCCACTGAGTAGCGAGTTCACTCACCTGCCGGACTGTGTTCCCGGTGTCGCGCCAACTCCAGCTGGCAGACCCGCATCTCCTGGGCGCTCTGACCGCAACGCTCCAGCGACTGGAACAGTGCCTAAGGACAAACACACACACACCTCCACTAACATGCCAAGTCGTCACATAGCTGTCAAACTTCTGTGACTGTGCCTTGGGGCAGTCGTGTTGATGCCCGGGGCGCTGGAGGGGCCAACCTAAGGTGGATAAGAATCCCCCAAGCTGTCTCCATCCCTAAGGCTATCGCTACGCCCGCTGCTTACGCTCGCCTCTTCGACTCCATTCCACTCCAGCCCGGCCTTCATTTAGCATCCTCACTGCGGCACGTACACATACACCCGCCGAGGTTGCGACACAAGGTTTATCCCTGACAGGTGTCGCCTCCAATCCGGTGGCATGCGCTTGTGACGCGCTAACCATTCAATTAAGTCTCTGGGATGCTCTGCGTGTGGGTGCCATCTCTTAATTACCCTGGCAACCAGGTTGTGTGTGAACGTCGACCTGACAGCTGAAGCGGTGTGTCACATATACCATGCTCTCGTCTGCTGTGTGCAAACGGGACAGGTCTGAGCGAGATCTGATTGCGAAACTAATAAAGTACAGGCATAATCTGCAAACACGGGCAAGGTCGGGGGCCCTTTGTTTGGCACCATTAAAATAACGAGGTGTCACGAGGCGCTGGGACTCGCCACTCCAATTCGAACATGTGTCAAGACAAATCTATATTTCATGGCCACTTACAGATGTATAAATAGCCAAACGAGGTGCTGGAATCATCTATAAAACTCTGCTAAAAGGTTGCCAGAAGATGGCGGGCACTGTCAGCGGGACCGGAGGGTAATCAATCTGAGAACGGGGAGCGGGTGGGCAGTGGCGCGAGGAGGGCACTAAATCACGTCGCCGTTTGCGTAGAGTGCGACGAACCGCTGACACTTGGGCTGACGTGCGAGCTCTCTGACAGCCTGACGGATCGCTCCACTACACTCCATTAAAGCTGGATGGCTGGCTGCCACGCTGACATAACAAACAATTAGTCACAAAGGTGCCCATGAACTTGCACGAAGCCTCTCCGGATCCAATCAAAGCCTCAGCTCATGACTGATAAATAGCCCCTGAGTTGCACAGTGTCAATGCATACAGTAACGTGTGACACGGGGAGCAGGTGGGTCCATTTAAAGCCCATTTTTGTAACAGGCAGAGATTACAGTGATGGATCCATGCAGATGTGAGTGTAGCATGTGGCGTTTTTCTCAACTACAAAGACAGTGCTTCACTCACCTGCTCAAGTTCCTGAACGCGGGACAGCAGGGATTCGTAGTCTGAGTCGGAGTGGATGTGAGTGGCCCGGTAGATGGAAAAATCAGCCTGTGTCTTCACTAGCGTCTCTTCTTGCTCTTCAGCCTAGAAGACACACACATACACAATCGGTCACATTCAGCTCTCAAAAGTTCTTTAGATTTACAATCCTGCTGGAAATCCATATTACAGCAACAGACTGTTCACACATAACTATTGGTAAAGCATGACGCTAGAAACACCATGGTCATGGGTTTCATTCCTAGGGAACACGTATATTAAAAAATATATATCTTGAATAACCCCAATTACCTGCCTTTTAGTTAAGACTACTGAATATTAAGTAGGTGAAAAATGATCTGTCATCTAATTAATATTCATGAGCCATGATTATGCGGTTTATTATGTGTTATAAAATAGGGAAATAAGCAGTATTCTGGACAGAAAGACTGGGTAGTTCTTATTCTGAACTGTAAAACAGCATGTAAACCATAAGCAGCTCAGTCTCGATCTGGTCTTGATCTTCTTCAGTTAGAGTAAGGTCTGATAACAGGACCTAATGCCTGTTAAGTTCTTCCTTATGAGAAAGATAAATCAGTCCAGCACAGTGCTGTCAGAACTGAAGACTGAATATAAAACAGTTCCAAATGGGCTCAGACTTAACGAAGATAATATTTCGTTATGTCACACTGCCTGTTGCTGTTGTTCTGAGAAAGACAAAATCAACGATGAGCTAGGAATAAGCAAGGAAGGTTATATAGAACATGATATAGTACTGGCAATTCAAGGTGCCTTACACATGAACAATACAGACAGGAAATAAATAGACATAAAATATAGACATAATTTCAAAAAAAAAAAATCTTACATTGAGCATTTGTGGTTAAAAAGGTTTTTATTAGATTTTTTTAGAAAATTACGGATGGTTTCGCTAGATAAGACCCTTTGAGGCTACATTGAAACTGCAATTTGGACCTTCATCCAGTTGGTTCCTGTTGAAGTCCACTATATGGAGAACAATCCTGTAATGTTTTCCTCAAAAACCTTCATTTCTTTTTGACTGAAGAAAGACAGACATGAACATCGTGGGGGTGAGTAAATTACCAGGACATTTTAATTCTGAAGTGAACTTCTCCTTTAAGAGTATTATTATTGCCGACAGCTCCCACTGAAGATGAAAAAAGAGTGAGGTGATTGACTGTGATGTAAAAAATCACATCAAGGAAACTTCCCTTCTCACACTGTTGAAGGTTATGTGCTGTAATGCCGGGGCGCAGCAGGTTCTCAGTAAGAGGGAGCAATTAAGGGAAGCTTAAACGTACAGGAAGGAGACATGGGCGAACGGCTGAAGGACGTGTGTTCTGAGGTCCTGACTGAAAACAGTTGGATCAATATAGCATGCATGATTGTGATGTTTAGGGATTGCTAATGGGATGCTAAGCATCATAGACATCTGAGAGGAGAAGCTGGAGGTGCTAGAGGAGAAAAAAGAACGGGAAGGTAGGGCAGAAAGGTCCTCACACCTAGTGTGCACTGTATCCGACAGAGGTGACTGCACCGCTGGGCTGTAGACAAGGCCAGTTCCTCCACCGCTGAGAGAAATGCCCATTATTTCGACTAGACACCACAGACCCAGCAGGCTTTTCCACTTTACGCCAACCAGCCGCCCCTCCCGGTCAATGTACACGCAAATCAAAACAACTTCAGGTCCATTTAAACACCAGCCGAGCTGTCTGAAAGGGCCACACACGCAATCTTTACCCAACAACTACAAATCAATAATAACTTCAACTCCCAGAATTCCTCAAGAGAGCCTATCACAGCTCTCCAGCTGACACTGTGGGAAATGAAACACCTGAAAATGCTCTCTCCGCACATAGCATGAAGCGTGAGGGTTCTGACCTGGATCGATACAATCCAGTCAGAACACTCAAACGTATCTGAAGCTCAGATTGGCTTTTGCACCCGTAGAGTGGCGTAGATTCTCTTCCCCATTGTGTTCACACCTCAAACTGCACTAACAAGCCACTTTCCACCTGTACATGTGGTAACTAGGTTTCATTTGGCTTGATATGCAATCTAAACCCAACAGAATTCAACTCTAGGGAGGAGATGAGTGTGTTAAGACTGTTGCATTATGGGGCATTCATAGTGCAAATCTGCAGCATCTCTCTGGGACTCACAATACTCAATTTAATAGCTCACAGGAGTGAAAATATGGGGATTTAGCCAAAGTAGGACACGTTTCTTGGATCAACATTCCTAGAGAAACATTTCTGAGTCAATGACATGACGCTCATAGATTTGTTTGGATCTAAATATGGTTTCAAAAATACATTTAAATGCAATTCATAAATACATAGAATGTCTTAAATACAACCCTTCTATTATGAGCATGTTTTCATTTACTGAATTAATATTCATTTCATATTCATATTCAAATGATGCTGTATTTGTCACAATTATGTTCTGTTTAGTCGTTCCTGTCGTGTCTGTATGAGTTCTCAATTAGTTGGTTTCTGTTTAGTTCATCTTCGTCCAGCTGTTTCTGTTTAGTGTCCTCATTTACTATGTGTATTTATACTTCCTGTTCTGTTCAGTGCTTGTCGGTTATTGTTTGTGAACATGTCGTAAATCTTCTGAGTTTGTTATTTGTTTAAAGACTGGATTTCTTACCATCTCCTTCGTCGTGTGCTTTCTAAGCAACCATACCGTAACAGTATTAAAGTTTACTAGTTTTGTTTTGGAGGTCTCCTACAGTAGATCTACATGCATCTAAGTCAAAAAACACTTTCATTTTCTCATAATATACATAGCAGCATCAACTCTTTTCTCACAGTGTCTGAAACGGTTTGATAAAGGATTCAGACTCTCTAAACCTCTCCTTTCCGAGAGCCTACTCTGCTCTGATTGGTCAGATGGCCCAGTCTGTTGTAATTGGTCGACTGCTTACAGCATGTATTGGAAATGAAACGTCCATTACCATATCTGAATTTCAACTCTGGAGACTTCCTCACTGCTTGATACTAAGTGATACGAATAGTAATGATGGGGCCGGATTTACAATATCAATGTCAGCACGAGTCCTCATCATTTGGAAGTGCATGCAAAGTGGATTTGCTTTCGCAGCACAGAAAACAGCGTCTTCTCGACATGTTAACAATACGAACCAAACACTTTCAGGCCTCAGCTAGGGCGGGTCAAAGAAGATGAAGACCATAGGCTGGCATTATGCAAATGTGAGGAAGATGTCAAGAAGTGACACTGAATTTGCTGATGACCCAGTTCAGAATTTATTCTTTCTTTTAGGAGACAATAACTTTATTTGTCATGCACTTTGATCTTTAAAATTTTGCAGACCTTTATATAACTGCTAAATTACACAAGTAATAGAACTTTGATGATGATATTGATCTAGTTTTGTGTTGAGAATACTGATAATGCAGATGTTTTCATTAAAGTTCTTATTCATCATTGACCCAGCTACCAAATCGTTTCATTCTCTTTGATTTTAGTGGTTCTTAATGCTTAGGATTAGAGGTAGGGTTAGACTACATTTGTTTGACAGGAATGACCAAGATGTTTGATCTTACTTGGAAAAATCATGGTCACTGCGAAGAGACAGACCTGTTCAGCTATGGGTTAGTTAATGGTGTTTCCGGTTGGGCTACCTGTCGACGAAGGCTAGCAGCTGTGTCTCTGAGTGTGTTGATGAGCAGCTCACACTCTTGTGTGTGATTACGCCTGTGCTCCAGCTCTTCCAGTGTGTCTCGGAGCTTCTGGCTCAGTGCTGCAAGGGCATCGTCTCCGCTCTCCAGCTGGGTGCAGTGTACCTGCAGATCCCCCTGCAGAGCTACAACCTGAGCTCTCAGACGGAGGACCTGCTCTTCCCTCTGGGCCACCTGAGGAGACCAAATCAGTCAGCCACACACAGACAGAAACATATCACTATCACCACTGATGTCTGCTCTCAGTAATTTAATATATAGCCTCTAGCTTCAGGGTACTGTAGCTCAAAAATGTTGCAGAAAGCTAGATTTTTATAAATCAAGTGCGTGACTAAGACTTTGGTCTTTGTTGACACCAATATGAATCATATCAGTAATAAAATAAGAACAAATAGTCAAATCACAAACAAAAGCACAAATAAATACAATATAACAAATATACAAATGAAATAAGCAGTGCTTTTCAGGTTTTTCAGGTAGGTCTAACAGTAGTTTTCAGGTAATGAAATTTAATAAAGTAAGCAAATGTAAAATAACACTGCATAGTCTGAAAATTAATCCTAATTAAAGTTACAAAAGTTATTCAGTCAAGATCAGTGAGTTTACGTTTACTTAACTGTTTATGTTCACTTAAGACATTACTGACTAGGATCTTTTTTTTTTAACTTAATTTTGTGTGAATTTGTCTGCTCAAGCACAAGATGACGTCAAAGAGCCTAGTTTAGTATTTGCAAGTAACAAAATGAGCTCCCTTTCGTGTCTTCTTGCGCTTGAATATTACAATTTTCAAGGCTTAAACTTTCTTGACGACGCAGTGCTGGCCTGTTAACTGTCCCCAGCGTCGTTCACATTTGTTCACATTCATGCATCGTTAGAATTCATACAAATGTTACCGGCTAACTATAGTAGGACACCATTTTATGTACTTGCCAACGCCCATTTTTACACAGCGAGCGTTAATTTTAGGCCCTGTTTGCAAGTACAGTACAATGAGACTGATGATGTACAGTAATTTGATGTTTTCTCTGTGCGGTTATACACTACCAATAAAAGTTTGCTGTCGGTAAGATTTTAAAATGTTTTTTGCTCACCAAAACTGCATTTATTTGATCAAAGATACAGTAAAAATAGTATTTATATGAACTATTATCAACTGTTTTGGATTTGAATATATTTCAAAAAGGAATTTATTCCTGTAATAGCAAGTGTCTCCAGTCTTTAGTCACATGATCCTTCAGAAATCTACTTGTCACTTGTCACTTGTAATAACACACGCATGAGTCGAAGATCAACAAAACTCTTTAAATGAATAAGAACAAACAGTTTGTTTGGAAACTGTGATACTTTTTTTCAGGATAATTTGATGAATAGAAAGATCAAAAGAACAGCATTAATTTGAAATCTTTAGTAACCTTATAAAAAGCAATTTTTTGCTGAATAAAAGTATACATTTTTTAAAAATATATATATCGTACTGACCCCAAACGAACGTTAATGTGCGCTGGATGGTAATTACTGAGTCAATATCAATATACTGTGCATCACTAGTTGCAATGCAGACTTAATTCTAAAGGTATCTAAGACTAATCTAAGTACCAACCTGATTGTGGGCCTCTTTCAGGTCCTCCTCTCGGCTAAGCAGAGTGTTCTCTAGTTGGGCGATCTTGCTGAGGCAGGCCTGGTACTTGTGTTTGCAGAACTCGAGGGATTCACTAAGAGGTTGTAGTCGAGCCTCAGCATCTGTGGCCAGTTTCTCAGCCTCCAGTAGACCTGCCTTCAGCTGAACCATCTCTGCATCCTGACTGTGGAGAGCTGCTTCCCTGCAGGAGGCCTGACACACACAAACACTTATATTTAGAAACAGAAGTTGGGATATGGTGAAACTGAAGTCGGCCGTGCTGCCTCACCTCGTCCTCGGTGTCTCTCTGCTGTCGGTGCAGACTCTCCAGGTTATCTCTGTGCAGCTGCAGGAGACTCTGTGTGCTTTGCAGCTCTCTCTTAAGGTCCTGCACCTCCTTCACCCGGCTCTCCTTCTGCTCCTGGGTCTCCTGCTGCCAGCGCTGCATCTCCTCACGCAGATCACACAGCTCTTCATTTTGACCTATACACTGACACAGAACCAAGACCAAAAACCAACCTAGTAACTTTTCCCTGTTTACATCACTTTGCTTGTCAGTGTTTGTGGCGTCCCAGACCAGAGTATGTGAGCGGTGTGGAATCAGAACGGATTAGTGATGCACTGAAATTGAAATTCTGTCCGATAATTATATTCTAATATTAAAGTTCTGTATGATTACGTCAAAACAACTAAACACTAAAAACGAATAAAACACTAAAAATAAAATAAGTCATTTTAAATGTAAATTTAGGCATCAGAACATCATAGTGTACAGTATAAAAATGGACATTAATTTTGTGAAACCGCGCATAGAGAGACACGGCTGCGCAAGTGATCCAATGCCTTGTTTATGTTTATGTGTTAAATGTGTGGGTTGAAATAATAGTTTCTAGAGGTTTAATGATACTATTAAACTACTATACAATGCAGAATATATTGTACATTGGGGCAAATATTTGCTAGTCCTATTATTGCAATATTTCACCAATAGATTAGACATTATTTTACTGTATATGCATATATACTTTTTTTAATATTTCAAGTAAATACCTAGTTCTGGCATGAAACTCACAGGCTGATATGTCTTTAAATTATTTGGTAGCAAACACATCATTATCTACATAGCACAGCTCCACATGTATAGATCTGCTAAGGGGGTTAAATCATGTATGTTACATGTGCAGCAGCAGCAAAATGTCTTATATGCTCACAGCAACGTCTGTGAATGTATTCGCTGTAGAATTTCTATGCTGGTGTCGCCATTGCCTTGTGCATGAGGGACCAGAACCACAATATCATTAATTATGAACAAAAAAATGTTTACTGCTAGTTGTACTCTTGAGCCACAAATTACTACAATTTTCGACAAAAGGTACAGCAATTTCAGCCATTTCCGGCTGCGAAAATCTGAAAAAATCATGCAAATTTTTATGCTTTGGCTTCTTCCGACACTATTTTTATTAGCAAAGAACAAATATACACACTTGTAATACTTTGTTGGTAAGTGACTCACTGTAATTTTTTCAGACAGTGTTGGCAAAGTTACTTTTAAAAGTAATGCATTATAATATTGTTACTCCCTAAAAAGTAACTTATTGCGCTACTTAGTTACTTTTTATTGAAAGAAATGCGGTAATGCTACTTTTACGTGACGTTTTCTCACCTGGGGTGGGCTTGCTTGTTTGTTTTTTAATAACAAAATAGATATATTTTTGGCAAATGTCAAGGCCCTTTCATGTCAAAAGTGAAATTCACGCCTGTACAGTAGAGGGCGCAGCTCCTTTCAGGACCTTTCAGCTGCTGCCATTCTAGATCGCAGAAGAATAGGATGCAAGAAAAGACAAAAAATGTGATGCTTATCTAAAGAAATTTTTGCTTATGTGGTTGAATTGGATAATCGAAGCTCATCAACAAAGACATTAGTCTATAAAGTGAGACATTTGTATTATTGAACATATTTAATTGTTGCAGATTTGCATAATACTCTGAGCTTGCATTTACCTGTTTTTATTCATTTTGAGGAATACTGAATCTGTTTTTCCACATTTGAGATAAGTAAATGCATGCTCACATTTAGTCTAGAACTATAATAAGCATCTTGTTTAGACAGCGGACACAACGCCTCTACACAGAACTGCTGTATGAAAAGCATCATCACACTCACAACAATTACCTGTTCTTATATTCAGTACAACAGCACTAATGTGTGTGATATTCCTTAATTAGTATTAGTACACCTCAAATGCAGCTCATTGAATATAATTTATGGTCGGAACCATCCTATTATTACAGACTCACTTCTACAGTCACACACTGGCATATATAATGAATGCTAGAGATTCTGAGACAGAAATCACCGAAGCCTGTTTGCTCCCTGAAGCGTGTCTGTGGTGGCTCACTGATAGCAGCTCTACATTAGATTATTAGACTCCAGAGAGAGCTGATCCCAGATTGGATAATATTATTTTTTCCCCTGGCTGATGATGCATTACAAAAATAAGGAGCACTGTAACAGATGTCTCGCAGGGTGAAAATAATAAATCACACAGACTACTGTGTGCACACACATGCGGTATATTAGTTTTGTGAGTTAACTTGCGTGATTTATTAGGTTGGTGAAGGCCCTGGATGGAGTCTCCTCAGTGCACTGAACTTCCCTTTGCAAGCATCATTAAGACTGCAGCGCTAATTGTGTTGTTTTAAACGAGTGGAACCTGATAATGACTCCATTAGTGATTCACCTACGCTTCTGTTTTCTTGGAGTCGAGCCGGGAGGAGGCGCACGGACATGCACATGGGAAAACTACTGACAGATGAATGGGATAAATGAAGCAAGAAAGCAGAGGAAAGGAGAGCATATGAATGTTTCTTAAGTTGATGAAAGCTAGAAAAAGGTGGTATAGTGGAGGAAGGACTTGACAACCACAAGAAATATTAGGACAATTGATCCTTCGAGGATGCCTGATTGGCCAACTAAATTGATTTACACTGCAGATGTGGCACAGAAAATCTGCTTTGACGCATATGGCATGTAAATGCCTATAAACAGGAAAAAGTGTGGTTAAATGCTGATTCTCAATATTATTCTCAATATTAATATTCCATGGTCCAGATTGGTTAGCTGATAACGTACATTACACTCCAGGATCATTCTGAACGCAATTCCAATTATTAAAAGTTAATCTAACATGAGACAATGGAACTTCACCAACATTTTAATTCAGTTGCATTGAATGAAATCTAGAGGGTTTAACCAGTCAGCCTTGCAAGGCCATGTAAAATTGAATCATACTTTTATTGTCAAAATTGTGTTTTTTACTGAAAAATGACCATGAATGAATGAATGAATGAATGTTTTGTGTACAATTCAATTATGAAATATTTTGAGGACACTGAATGACGGTTTCGGAGAAAAAAACACAAGTTGGCTCATACAATAGGACTTTTGAAAAATGAGCTTTTTCAGTATATCAGTAGCCTAATAAAATGTTTTATTTTACATGGAGTGGACATGTTCACATGACCAGCTATCTAACCCCAAATCACTTTATCTCTGTAACCCCTCTTTTTTTTTACATGTTCTCTCGTAGAATAAATGAATCATGGCTTGACTGAGAATAGTGCATTTCTACAATAATGACATTATTAACTAAACGCTTTTCTGTGACACTTCATCCACACCTCTAGGTGTCAGTATAAGTCCAAGATGACATATGGGCCAGAGCAACGTAAACAAAAAATTAGAGGGTGCACCTTCTCGAGTCCCTGGAGGGAGTTGACGGCAGTGTGTTGCGTGGCGGCATTACAGCATGAATCAGTGCTAAGCTCAGTGTAATTTTCAAAATCCCCATTTCAGTCCCAAACTCATCACACAGACAACAGCCCATGGCTATTTCAGATGAGACTCAGACAGAGAGAGGAAGGGTAGACCCATTTTATGGAGCTCTCTCGTTCTTTTCCGCCGCTGATTAATTTCGTACTAGATCGGTTGGCCAGCAGTGTTATTAGCATAAAATTTCCATGGATCAGGCCCTGCAATAAAACCCTGTCATCAAGTCACTTGTCAAACACACAATTTCAAATCTCATTTAGTTTCTAATATCATTTTCATACCAGGCGGAGGGATGCTGAGAGAGGTGGAGCGGTAGAACAGAGACGGGAATGTGTTATGTAAAGGATAAACGGAGTCATCGATCAAAATTAAAAGAGCTGAGCCTCGCTTCATGATTAAAAATTCTACGGATCAGCATCAAGTGTTTATCAGGTGAAGCTAACAGCAGGAGGTTGAGATGCTCGCTGTGGCAGAACTGGATCTTCTAGAGGACCTCAAGTGTTAGACAAGCAGTCTGCGTTCGCTGAAACAACAATCTACTATGATAATCTAATGCCACTGGGAAAGATAAAGCAAATAAAATCAGTGTTGACTGCCTGTGTAAAATTTGCCAACAAGACACTAAGGGCCAGATTTACTAACAGCTTACTCCAGCGCAAACCCTCTTTTGGCATTAAAAAACTACTAAAGACACGCAGTGAAAAATTAGCACTGAAAAGGCGGGAACAGGGCTATTTTTGCAGCTGACTTTATTGCATATGCATTTGTAGGAGTTTTTAAATGAATCACGCAACACGATTTACTAAGGTTTGTCCTCGGCAATGTACTGGTGCTTGCACTGCCCAAAAAAAGTAAGTCTTAAACCAGACGCTACCTGGTAGATTGTGTTGGTCATTATGGAAACAATCTGACTTCATCTGTGTTCTTTAATGTGCGCGTCGTCAGTAGATCACGCACAGAACTTTCCACTCTCATCGGCGCTGTTTTGGAATTGCGCTCTCATGCTAATTTGCCCTGTTTAGTAAATCTGGCCCTTAATGCCCATTCCCATCAAGGACGATAACTATAAAGTTTTAATTAACGTTCTAATTCTGTGAGAATACAGTTGTCCAACCCCAACTATAACGATAATGACACATACAAACTACATTGTTGGAATTACTTTTTTTTTCCAGCCAACAAGAATCTACCCATGCTTTAAAGAGCGCAAGCATTTAAACTGTGTAACTCCCTAAAAAAGTAACTGATTGTGTTACTTAGTTACTTTTTATGGAAAGTAATGTTGTTACTTTTGTGTTACTTTTTCTCACATGGGTTGGACTTGCTTGGTTGTTTTTTAATTAAAAAATTAAAAAGATCTAAAGATGTAAACAACAAAAGTGAAATGAATAAGCCTCAGGCTGAAGGAAATGTAAATGCACGCCTGTACAGTAGAGGGCGCCGCTCAAACAAAGCTTTCAGCTGCTGCCATTCTGGATCGCAGAATAGGACACTGGAGGAGAAAGTTTAACACAAAAAGAAAAAAATTTCTAGGCTATTCGTGTGGTTTGTGTGTGATTTTATGTGGCATTTGGAGGGGGTGTGGCCTTGATTACACCTTGTTGGACGCAGAGTTAATTGTCGCTGAAACTGTTCATGTGGGAGGTTGTTTTGGGCGATTGCCTATGGCATGGTGTTCAACGGTCAGCGCTATGTGAGTGTCCTGCCCGGCCCTGACACGTTTCTTTGTTTATGTTACATTTACGTTTGTTTTCCTTGCGTAAAAATCAATGTTTTGTCAAAAATGTATGTGTCGGGTGTCCTTTTTGTTGCATGAGTTTGCATTTCACAGTTTTTGTTCATTTTGTGGAATACTAAATCTGTTTTTATGCAAGTGAGTTGAGTAAATGCCTGCTCACATTAGTCTAAAATTACAAGAACCTTCATGTTTACACCCAGCGCAAACAACGCCTCTGCACTTACTCCTGATTTCTCTCAACATGGACAGGAGAGCTGTCAGTCAATAAATGGAAAAACAAAGAAACTTGCGTTACTTACTTTAAAAAGTAACTCAGCTACTTTGTTGTAAATTTAAAAGTAATGCGTTACTTTACTAGTTACTTAAAAAAGTAATCTGATTACGTACCTCATGTTACTTGTACTGCGTTATCTCTAACGACAGACGACTTGGTTGTTATGGAGTGTAGTTACAAGTAGTTACTGTAGTATTAACAAGTAGTTACCCAGCAAACACATTTATGTTGTGGCAACGTCTGTGGCACGTTGCATTTCTGCTATGGCAAAGCGCCAGGGCTGTAGCAACGTTGTTGCGCGACATTCAGCAACTGAGAGACGACGTTCTGGCCATTTTTTTTTTTTTTATGCTAGATATACACTCACCTATAGGATTATTAGGAACACCTGTTCAATTTCTCATTAATGCAATTATCTAATCAACCAATCACATGGCAGTTACTTCAATGCATTTAGGGGTGTGGTCCTGGTCAAGACAATCTCCTGAACTCCAAACTAAATGTCAGAATGGGAAAGAAAGGTGATTTAAGCAATTTTGAGCGTGGCATGGTTGTTGGTGCCAGACGGGCCGGTCTGAGTATTTCACAATCTGCTCAGTTACTGGGATTTTCACGCACAACCATTTCTAGGGTTTACAAAGAATGGTGTGAAAAGGGAAAAACATCCAGTATGTGGCAGTCCTGTGGGCGAAAATGCCTTGTTGATGCTAGAGGTCAGAGGAGAATGGGCCGACTGATTCAAGCTGATAGAAGAGCAACTTTGATTGAAATAACCACTCGTTACAACCGAGGTATGCAGCAAAGCATTTGAGAAGCCACAACACGCACAACCTTGAGGCGGATGGGCTACAACAGCAGAAGACCCCACCGGGTACCACTCATCTCCACTACAAATAGGAAAAAGAGGCTACAATTTGCACGAGCTCACCAAAATTGGACAGTTGAAGACTGGAAAAATGTTGCCTGGTCTGATGAGTCTCGATTTCTGTTGAGACATTCAGATGGTAGAGTCAGAATTTGGCGTAAACAGAATGAGAACATGGATCCATCATGCCTTGTTACCACTGTGCAGGCTGGTGGTGGTGGTGTAATGGTGTGGGGGATGTTTTCTTGGCACACTTTAGGCCCCTTAGTGCCAATTGGGCATCGTTTAAATGCCACGGCCTACCTGAGCATTGTTTCTGACCATGTCCATCCCTTTATGACCACCATGTACCCATCCTCTGATGGCTACTTCCAGCAGGATAATGCACCATGTCACAAAGCTTGAATCATTTCAAATTGGTTTCTTGAACATGACAATTAGTTCACTGTACTAAAATGGCCCCCCCAGTCACCAGATCTCAACCCAATAGAGCATCTTTGGGATGTGGTGGAACGGGAGCTTCGTGCCCTGGATGTGCATCCCACAAATCTCCATCAACTGCAAGATGCTATCCTATTAATATGGGCCAACATTTCTAAAGAATGCTTTCAGCACCTTGTTGAATCAATGCCACGTAGAATTAAGGCAGTTCTGAAGGCGAAAGGGGGTCAAACACAGTATTAGTATGGTGTTCCTAATAATCCTTTAGGTGAGTGTAGATATCCCCCATTTAGCATGTTTTGTGGTTAATTTTTAATTAGTCTTATGTTAAAAAATTATATACTTTTTAAATATTGTTTATTATTATTGTATATTATTATTTATGGGCCTAACAGTAAATTCATTATAATCAACATCTACAAGTGTACACTTTGAAGAGTAAAAATGACAAAGAAGTTTACCTAATTCAACTTTATTAAAACTGCATATGGTAATCAAATTGCACTTCCAAAAGTCATACATTTGTGAGAAAACAAAACAGGGAGTGGATTAACGTTAACTAGCATGAGCAGACATGAGAAAATTTAGCAAAGAAACGAATGAGATGACAAATGAAAGGAAAAAAGAAACAGTTGTGCGAGCAGTTACAAACATTTTTTTTCTCTGTGCGTTTCCAAAAAAAAAGAAAGGAAAAAGCATTAGCAACAAATAGGCTACGCGCTGAAATCAATTACTCATCATTAAAGTCATTTTGGCTTCATACTTTTGGCATAAAGTTATTAAATATTTGTCATACCTGACCAGAAGATTTTCAAATAAATGTCACATTAGACAAGGAAGTTCTAGGTTGTTTGAATAATTACGTATCTTATTTAGCTGAGGTAAATTAAACGCAATTCTCACGTATGGATTGCTCGATGAAGAATGAGAGACGGCCCAATGGTCAATTGAAATTTAAAAGGCTGATTTTCGCGCTTCAGGGCAGTGACGAGTACATATGTCGTCCAGTGGTTGTCCAGACACCCTAGGCACAACCTTAAGCAATGGCCCTGAACGGTGGTTCAATGTCAACATTGTGACAACGCTGTAACAACCTTCACCACACAATGTAGTTATAGCAACCTTTTGGCCATGTTGTTAAAACATTGTTAGAAGGTTGGGTATGTTGTATAGGTACTAAACCAACCCCTATTCCTAACCCTATAGTACTGTAAGTACATGTAGTTAATTATTATTACTCAGTACTTCAGTGTATAATTACACTGTAACATGGACAGCTTAAAATAAAGTGTAACCTAAAACACTTACTAATAAAAGCTAAAATATCTGATCAGTTTACTTGCACGTCATGTGACCATTAAACATCATCAGAGAACAGTGAACATGTGAATGTGTTGTTACGTTATATAAATATTAACTGAAACGAAAAGAAAAAACAAACAAAATTGAAACAAAACAAACACAGTATTCTTTGGTTTAATGTAGTTCGGAGCAATTCTGTAAGAAACTGCGACTAATAAACAGCACACAAGCTTCTAATGAAACCTCTGCTCGCTCATGAAGTGGTTGCCAATACAACAGACTTTCAGATGCTGTAATAAAGTATGATAAACATTATTTTCATAACACACACACACACACACACACACACACACACACACACACACACACACACACACACACACACACACACACACACACACACACACACACACACACTTAAAGCCAAGCTGAAGGCACAACCACTAATAATGAAAAATAACACCAGTTTGGAGAGAGTAGAGTTGGGGGGTGGGGGTATTTTAATAAGGACAGAGAATCAATGCAATTTAATCAATCTTGCCTAATTAAAAAAAATCTATATTGTGAAACAATCAAGGTGCATAAACAAGATTAAAATAAATGAAGGAACTGTGCCATGAGCAAGGGAGGGCCTAATTAAAGGGAATTAATTGGAATTCCATGCCTATGTGTGGTTTGTCGATGCAGCCGACAGGAAATATTACACGTGAGTGCGCTCACCGGAGACCTCACAAACACCCTTCAGCTGAACACACAGAAACACCACCACAAACTCATGCTTACTCCACGTTTTCTTTCAGGTCTCAATACCCAGACTGGCCAATTTGTGATTTTTAGTGTGTTTACCTGTTTGTGAAGAGAGTCTATCTCTCGCTGGAGCCGTGTCGTGTTGTGTTTGTTCTTCTCTATCACCTCCTCTCTCTGTTTCAGGATCTCCTGAAGTCTGCTCAACTCCTTCTGCAGGGCCACAACCTCCTCTCTCCTAGACAGGACCTCCTGCATCCGCTCTGCGAGCTAAAACACACGCCACAGCCACACAATGACAATATTAAATGCATGTTAATAGTCAAGTGATGTGGATTTTTGATAGCCAGGGCCAGTATTTAGAGAGCAGGAACTCATAATCGCCTAGATGAAATCTCCGGATTCTGCTTTACACATTTTAAGTCGTGATATTGGGGGAAAATCTGTTAACATATAAATCTCAGTATAAAAATGACTAAATAATAAGTATGGAACAACAAGGTAAATATAAATCTCAGTATAAAAATGACTAAATAATAAGTATGGAACAACAAGGTAAACTGTGTTTTTGGCTGAGATTCCTTAGTATTATGATTATTGGTAGCTGTTAATAAAGTATAGTGAAGCCATAGATCTAAGTAAAAAAAAAAATAAAAAAAAATTTTTTTTTATATATATATATATATATATATATACACACACACACACACAAAAAAATGTTGTTTTTTTGTTTGTTTCTGAAAGAAGTCTTTTATGGTCTCTAATGCTGAATTTATTTGATTTAAAATACAGTAAAAACAGTAATATTGAGAAATATTATTACAATTTAAAATAACTGTTTTCTATTTTAGTACAGTATATTTTAAAAAGTAATTTATTCCTATGATGGCAAAGCTGGATTTTCAGCATCATTACTCCAGTCTTCAGTGTCACAGGATCCTTTAAAAATCATTCTAATATGCTTCAATATGTTTGGGGTAAGTAAAAAAAAAACAAAAAAACAAAAAAACAAACAAACATTTATTCAGCAAGGACACATAAAATTGATCTAAAGTGACAGTAAAGACATTTATAATGTTACATAAGACTTCTAATTCAAATAAATTCTGTTCTTTTGAACTTTTTATTAATCAAAGAATATGAAAAACCACAAGCATTTTACACATCAAAAACTGTTTCCAACATTCAAAATAATAAGAACAACTTTTTCCGAGATAAATTCAAGGCTTTTTCCTTACAGTTTCTTCCAAACTCAATGAAAAGCAGAAAATATTTGTTTTCGATATGACTAATGACTAACTTTAAAAGTACACTTCAAGCTTTCTAAATACATATCTCTCATGTCTGTGTGGCAAGTATTCATTGAGTTTCAGTTCCTTTTTGACGTGTTTCAGAAAGAAGTTTGCAAAAACTGAGACGGCAGAAAGTGCACCCTGTTTGTTTTCTTGATTTTACAAAAGCAGAGTATTTTAAGTCGATTTTGCTGCTAGGTGTACCAAAATAGGAATAAATTACATTTTATAATATATTCAAAAGAAAGCTTTAATTTAGATCGTAATAATATATCAGAATATTACGGTTTTTACTGTATTTTTGATCAAATAAACACTGCCTTCATAAGCATTAGATATTTCTTTCAAAAACATAAAAAAATAAAAAATAAAATAAATATTCAAAAGTTTAGTCCGGTAGGTAACATATATAGTAGATAATATATAATGCTCTGTGGAAAATATTTAAGCATGGCAACCTGTTAAATTCAGCTGAGATTACCTTTTTTGACTTCTGATATAAGTATAATAAAGCCTTTTTTTATATATATATATATATATATATATATATAAATAAATATGGCCAGAAAAGACAGGACAGCACAGAGGCCTGAGGGAATTCAGCATGAAGCACGGCTGTGGCACAGAGACATGCAGCCTGTCAAATTCATCCCTCTTTCATTAAATGTCTCTCTATAATCACGCACCATCACCTCTATAGTGCAAAAAGAGTACTCTCGTTCTCTTTCTCTCCGTGTCTGTCTCTTCAGCCGTCTGCTTGGATTAAAATGACATCTCCCCTTGAGTCTTAGGAAATGCCACATGAAGCAGTTACTAACAAACCTTCATGCAAGAGGAGGTGGAGCGGATTGAGGTGTGGTGGTGGGGGGGTTGGATGTGCCCTTCAGCAAAAATGAATTTTCCAATTGCAGTTAGTTCTGCCATGAATAAATAAACAAATGAATAATTGAGAGGGCAACATAAATAAATAACATCACAAACATTTCACAGGCACTCATAAGTTCGGAAGATAACTGGGGCTGAATGCTAATGATAAAAACAGTACATGGAGCAGAATCCAATGCATTATTCACTGCACGCTCGCTCGCTCTGAAAAAAAAAAGTCAAAATAAATTAATAAATATGAAAAAGAAAATCTCTCAAAGAACTCAAAACATCCAGTCAGCACTGAAGTGACAGGTTTGTCCCATTTAAAACATCCAAGGACACTCTGCCAAACAAATAACTGACCAGTCAGAGATGTATAAATAAACCAGCATAGGCTTCTACTTCAACTGACAAGTTATGCAAAAGTTTGGCACACAGGGAAGAGGGAGACGTGCGGGCGTCAGGTCCATCTTTATTGTGTGTGTGTGTGTTGTGTGTTGTGTGAGTGTGGATGGACTGGACAGCCCGTGTCCTTGATCCTGTCCGCTTTCGGCTCACGGAGACCTTCAGATGCAGCCTTCTGATCGAAGGCCACATTTACACTGCAGGGCTTGATGCCCAATTCCGATATGTTGACTATATCTGATTTGTTTTGCTGACCAGCTTACATCTTTTAAAAGTGACCCATATCCGATTTCTGCATTTACACTATACACTCGGCGTACTGACCCGGAAAAGCTTAGGCCGAAAAGGAAGTAAAAACGGCACGATTTGCAATGGACGCAGACTAAATAATATCATGTTTTGCTTTCTGCACCATCTTTAAAGATCAGCAAAACATTGAGTTGAGCCTTCATCCTCCATTGCGTCATTGAAAGAAGTCATGTGATCGTGGGTGGTGTCCAGCTGAGTTGACATCATTTGCCACTGTCATTTTTTCAATGACTTACTTCAATCGGATTCATGTCAGATTTCTTTCCACATATGCGGCCTAAAACCGATCTGAGAATATCGGAATCATGTGCTTTGGGTCATATCCGATCTGTGCCACATGGGTGGACAAAATCAAATTGGGTCACTTGAACCATGTAATGTAAATGGGGCCTATGAGTTATATATGTTATGTTATATACATGAGCTACATCACCAAAATAAATGAATAATCAACACTGATATGATTGATATGATCAAGGTAAAATGAAACAATGTTTACAAGCATGGCTTCTGCTTCTGGCACAGACCCTTTGGAGACTAAGTTGCAATACCCTTAACATGCAGTGTGACCGACCACGTTTACTCACTGTAAAATTTATTTTTCAAAGTTGTAAACAAAACAAAGCTTATTGGAGGACTTTTTACAAAAAAAAAAAAAAAATTCTGTTTTCTCTGATCAGTGTGTGAATTATGCAAGTATGCTGAGGTTAGCCTATACAAAAATAAGCTATTTATATAAATAAGTCTTAAAGGTACCGTAGCAAAAACCGTCTATTTAATTCTCAGAGTCAGAGAGAGGATACAAAAGTGGTCGTGACAAGATGGATTATGCCTTTTTTGGTGCAAGAAAGCTTAATCAAAAGATTTCAGGTCAAAAGCCTTCTTAAATGTAAAGAATTTTAAGTAATGTACCAAGTAAAGGTTCAAGTGAGGCTCTATTTACAGGATCCGTAACAAATAATTTAAACTTGGCCAACAGTTAAAATGTAAAAAAAATAAAAAAAAATAAAAAAATAAAGAATAACCCACCTGTTGGGTTACTTACTAAAAAAGACAAGCTATCTGGTTACTATCAGAGCAAAAACTTGTCTGAGAAAATGGAGGTTTGGTGTCAGTCAGATTAGAACAAAACTAATATATTTATTTTTATTAAGGACACAAACAATTGATCAAAAGTGACAGTAAAGAGATTTATAATGTTACAAAAGATTTCAAATAAATGCTGTTCTTTTGAACTTTCTGTTCATCAAAGAATCCTGAAAAATGTATCATGGTCTCCACAAAATATTAAGTAGCACAACTATTTTAAACATTGATAATAATAAGACATGTTTCTTTAGCAGCAAATCAGCATAGAATAATTTCTGAAGGATCATGTGACACTGAATACTGGAGGAATGATGCTGAAAATACAACTTTACCATCAATTACATAAAAAAAAAAAATCAAATAGAAAACAGTTATTTTAAACTGTAATAATATTTCACAATATTAATGGTTTCCACTGTATTTGTTACTGCATTTATAAAAGCAGCTTTAGTGTGCATAAGTTTTTTCTTTAAACACTAAAAAAAGTCATTCTGAACCCCAAACATTTGAAAGATAGTGTAGGTGACTATATTTTCAATACGTGTATGCCTTAAAAAACAGACAAAAGGTGAGTGGACCAAATGATTGACAGGTTTTCCTCACCTCCTCTTGTGTAGAGGTCAGACTCTCCTGAGCGGCCCGCATGTCTGCCGTCAGTCTCTGAACCTCATCTCTATCGGACACCTACCACACAGACAGGTTTTACTCTACGGGAGCCTTACCAGACACAGTTTTACTGAAGTATGTGGTGCGTTGTACCTCGTCCCGCTCTGCTCTCTGTTGCTCTATGAGCCACTTGCAGTCTTCCTCCTGATGCTGGATGTCACAGTTCAGCTCAGCTATTCCAGAGGCCAGAAGATCCCTCTGATACTCTACTTCATGTAGGCTGGAGACCATGGACTCCTCTTCAACCAGCTGTTTGTGCATAGGAACAGAGATGCAAGATCTGTTATTGTAGGTCAGGTTGCATCATGCCGGTCAGTGGATGTGTTTATTGATGTGTAGATCATGGAGGCTGGAGAGGGTGTAGTATCAGGTAGTGTATCGATGCTCATCAGTCTTTAAGCTCTCTCTGATCTCTCTCTGATCTAGACCTGCTCGCGGCTTTCCTTGCACAACACATTATACTGCACTTGTTTATTCCAACTGAGCAGCAGACTGGATAAACAGTCAATAAAACTAGTTCAAAGTAAAACATGCAAAAGTAAAAAAGGCAGGTTCGTGGCAACAAGTATTGAAGAACTTCAAGTATTGAAGAAAGTGGTAAGCAGTAACGGTTTTTGCAATATTTCACTTGAAACAGGCCTCGCAACAGAAGAGCCCTGGCCCCTGCCAACACGGAAATTAACAGGGGCTTGGGGCAAAAATGCCCCTCAAAAATCAAGATATATGAGGCAAAATGTCCCTATTTGAGTTCTTGTTTTTAATATTTGTATCGGGATATAGAGTGCCGTTTTCCCCAATATCAGCATGATTGCAAATGGTGTTGATTTTATACAACAGTTCAATAAACAAGAAGTTAATGTTAGGTGACTTTCATTTTAGACTTAGAAGCGGTTTTTGCTCTGTTTTGCAACAAATCCACAGTAGAATCATTGTGCGTCTCTTAGCAACTGAATGAGTTTGCGTTTTGATGGAATCGTTTGACTGAATTAATGAATAAATGACTCAATGTTTAAGACTTTTTTCTCCATAGTATCATTTCATATATACAGGTGCTGGTCATAAAATTAGAATATCATCAAAAAGTTGATTTATTTCAAGAATTCAACTTAACAGGTGAAGCTAATATATTATATAGACTCATTACATGCAAAGTGAGATATTTCAAGCCTTTATTTGTTATAATTTTGATGATTATGGCTTACAGCTTATGAAACCCACAAAATCAAAATCCCAGAAAATTAGAATATTACATGAAATCACACAGTAATTACACAGTAATCCCATGGTCATTGAACCAAGTTTTGGTTATATTGGCAGTGTGGGCCGGTGCAAATCCTGCTGGGAAATGAAGGAAGCATGAAGTGCTCTGGAAATGTCCTGGTAGACGGCTGCGTTGACTCTGGATTTAATAAAGCACAGTGGACCAAAGTCCTCTTTTATTTAATTTAATTATAACAAATAAAGGCTTAAAATATCTCATTTTGCATGTAATGAATCTATATAATATATTAGTTTCACCTGTTAAGTTGAATTCTTGAAATAAATCAACTTTTTGATGATATTCTAATTTTATGACCAGCACCTGTATATATGTATATATATATAAAATCACCTGCGATTGATAAAATCATACCTGAGGTCCACCATGCTTCAATAAATATTGTCCGCACATGCACAAATGTCGATTGAACAAGACGTTATGAGATCGCTGAGGGGCTAAGAGTGTGACGAATGTTGAATGTTGATTTTGTTTTTGATCAAATAAATGCAACCTCGATGAGCATAAAAGAGTTATAGTAGCCTATCTCTCAAGAATTCTGCTTCCTGTCTCAAAGCTTCCAGTGTGTCCTCATGCTGACCAGGCTAAAAGACCCAGAACAGGCTTCAATTAAAAACAGCAGGGTTCAAAACAAAGAAAGAGAAAAAAAAATCATCTTCCGTTTCTATATGAGGACAGGACTGGAATATAATGTTCCATTCTTTCTGCCCTCCATGCTTTCTGGATGCAGGGCAAATTGACGATTTAAGGAAATGGTTACATTTTTAGGGAGAGAGCAACAGCCTTTCTCACATTAAATGGCAAATTGGATAACGTGGGCTCAAACCACTTTGTCTGTTATTATTGGAAATGATTGTGGATTACACGTAATTATCTGCTAAAGTACCATTCCCCCCTTTATTCCAAACAGAATGATCCAACTTCAAATAAAATATGATTTTAGTGCATTTCTGTGAGTGTATGCAGGATATAAAGCAGAGAATAGACCGTCTACTCGTATTGCCTACAGTAATCATAAAGGAAGAAGACACAACACAAATTTAAGCAGCAGGGGTCCATGGAGCATTTTGTCATGATTTGTGGTGAGTCAGGTTGGTATTTGGGGTCGTGTGAAGGGTATAAGCTTAAGTAATAAGTGAATTCCTTGAGTTTAAGAACAGTAAGGTCAATAACATGCATTTAGAAAATAGATTGGGTTAACTTACATTTCTTGCTGACATTAATGACTCTTTAATCAAAATCGAAATATACTTGAAACAAGGGCTGCACGATTTGGGGAAAATGTCATATTGCGATAATTGAGGTCAATATTGCGATTGCGATATGCGATATAATAAACAAATGGTCAACTTGCTTGGTTCTCAAGGAAAATAAATGCACAGACAGATTAGTGATAATCTGCCTAAAGAAAAAAGTTCTTTAGTCAAGAGCAGTGAGTGTTTTTCTCTGTTCCCTTTGTTCTTTGATTAACTTTAGCAACAGATATAATTAGTGGCTACTGTGTACTGTCCCTTTAAGACCAGCCGCTGCTGTCAGAGACGTGGACCTCATTCTCTCACGAGTCACAACTCTTCACGTTCATCATAAGACTACTCTTATGTTATGAAGATACTCGACAAAAAGACATTTTGGCATAATTGTGTGTGTTATTGTTCGTTCAAGCTCGAAAGAGAGCTGTATTCTGGCATGCTGTTTTGTGCGCACGCACGATGTTAGCGCGAGTCTTTCTGTGCGTCACAGTCAGGACATTCACAGGCAGCGCGTTCTTTTTTGTCTTATCGCGCATGAATGGTTTAAAAGCATTTGCATGAATAAGAGCGGGATCATGTAACACTAGCCAAAGGATGCCAAAAATTAACAGATGCTGCGTTAATTGCGTTAACAGCGCTAATTTATTTATTTAATATAAAATCGCAGCATTTTGCGTCATATAATCGCGTAGGCTTGACATCGCGATTGCGATATGATTAATCGTGCAGCACTACTTGAAAATACAGCTTTTGGTAACACTTTCTACAGACATTCTACAGACTATAAGTAACTTTGCAAGCACATGTCAACTAATTCTACTAACCAAAACCCTAACCTAACAGTTTACTACAAATCTAATGAGAGTTAGTTGCCTTGTACTTGCAAATTAATGAGATTTAGTTGATATGTAGTTGCAAAGTTACTTGTTATTGTTAGTGTAATGTCTAAAGTGGATTATCAGAATAAAGTGTTACCCAGCTTAAAATAAATAAATAAATAAACCTATGAAAAAAAATCCCTGTCCTGTGATCGTTAGCAAACTGAACAAAAACTCCAACTTACTGGCCAATAGACTGCATTTCTTCTGTTCCTTCCGCTTGTTAAAGAACTAAACTATTGTCTAGGTGCAAAATGATGATTTAAAAACCCTGTGCTCATGTACATTAAGCATGTTATAAAGTGTGTGTGTGTGGAGGCGGAGCTGAAAAAGCTCATTTCCTTTGCTGGTCCACCGATTGGAGCTGAGCTTAATTGGTCCCCAGTGTGCTGATGTGTGAATGAGGAGAGGTCACGGGGTCACAGTCAGGCGACCTGTAGACCTCTAGCCACCCACTCGCCCCTGTTCTTTCTCATTTATTGCCTTCAGTCTTTCCTCTGGTCTCCATCACCTGCCCCCATCCTTAGCTTCACATCTATAATCTCACTCCTCCTCTACATTTTCCTCTTTAAATTTTGTATTTTGAGTAGGCTGTAAAAAGTTAACAGGTTAAAGCATGTATATTAATCAAATGTTTAACACGCCTTTTTTTTTTTTTTAATGCCATGAATGCATTTATTGAAATTATAACTCCTTCATTCTGTTAGTATGATTTCAAACTGATCACACAAATCACACATGCATACTAAAGTCCTTCCGCTAAATATGTGAATTTAATGATTTTTTGACCTCTGAATGTTGACCTTGACCTTTATCCGTTAATTCTACTCTCTGTTTTTCCCCTCTTGTGTCGTTCCCCTGCCCTCACCGGTATATAAAGTGTGTACACATCACCTTCTCCTGCTGTAGTTTCAGGCTGCTGACGGCCCGGTCTCGGCTGTCCTGGGTCTGCTGGAGCTGTGTGTGTGCGTGCCGGAGGCTCTCTGAGACGGAGTACCATCGCTCTTTCCATTCCTTCAGCTCTTTCTCCTTCTGGTCAAATCCTCTCTGCAGCTCTGCAGTCAGCTCTTCCTGATGCCTGACCTACACACACATGTACAGGAAGCTTTATACATGCACGTACAGTGGCACCAAATCCTATTTGGAAAATGCATGAATGTCATCGGACTAGATACAAAAATATCAAACCCTATGAAGCCTACTTTATGATATTTGATATGCATATTGCTAAGTCCACTAAATTATCAATATGATCAAAACTTTGCTGTAAAACCTGTTGTACACAATCTACTACATCCCTTCGTTGTCAGATTGATAGCTTATAGTTTTTTAGTAACTAAAAGGTCTTTTAGTATCATTCTAAAACGGTCCGCGTTCAGGTCGTGGTTCATGTGTCTTTTTGCTGTGAAAGTTTTACTGATTTTTATAAAGTAAATGTAAGAATAACTTTTATACTGCTATTTCATGATGAACACTTTCTGGACAGAAGCTACTTAGGGTCACTTGATTATCCATGCATTATTTTTTTAGTAAAATATTTATTTTCTGAGGAATATTTATTTGTTCATGTCTCAATCCTCATTGTATTGCACTGCATTATTGTTTTAAAACTACAGAGCTTTGATCATAAAAATAAGCATTTAAATATTATCTTACTAAGACATACTATTGGAAGATATAGAGTGACAACGATGCATTTTATGTACGGCAAGTAATCTGATATACTGTTATAAAGATCTCATTGACTTACATTACAAGCTATCAGAATTTTCAAGCAAAACATTTTGCGCAATTAAGTTTGTTAGGTTTTAAATTATACAGGGTTTCCATATGTTCTGACCAATACATGACCATGTATTGACCATGACAGAGTGGATTTCTGTCTCCAGATTTAATAAAACAAAACAAAAACAAAAACACATTTACTCTGTTGGAGCTTTGGCCCTATGTGTTGACACATTGATCCATTGTGTTCATGTGGGCATATCAAATTTGAATCTGGCTTGCAACATTTCCGGATATCATTCAACTTTGCCATGATTTCCTGTCCTATCTCTCACTGTTCATACAAATAAAAGTAGCAAAAAGGCCAACACACTGAGCTGAAGAGTTTAAGACAGCGGAGAACATATGTGACCATGGACCACAAAACCAGTCACATGGGTCAATTTTCCGAATTTGAGATTTATACATCATCTGAAAACTGAATAAATAAGCTTTCCATTGATGTATGGTTTGTTAAGATAGGACAATATTTGGTCGAGATACAACTATTAGAAAATCTGGAATCTAAGGGTGCAAAAAAATCGAAACATTGAGAAAATCTCCTTTAAAGTTGTCCATTTATGTTGGCGATTGTGCTGCATTCACTCACAAAAACACATGTTTTATATATTTACGGTAGGAAATTTACAAAATATCTTCATGCAACATGATCTTTACTTAATATCCTAATGATTTTTGGCAGAAAAGAAAAATCGATAATTTTGACTCACACAATGTATTGATGGCTATTGCCTCAAATATACCCGTGCGACTTATGACTGGTTTTGTGATCCAGGGTCACCTATACAGTATGTACATCACAGCTTCAGCTCCAAATATACAGAATCCTCAGTAAGAAGTTCTACATTTACATAAACCTTTTAATGAATGTCGCATCGCTACGTGACTGACGTCCACACAGATGAGAAGTGACCTTGTCCATCAGCTCTCAAACACATCTAGAATCTTCCAGTCTTCACAGACAGCCTCAAAGGGCCGTATGTATTTTATGAACCGACGGACTCCTGCGGTGAAAGGATCAGCGCATGAAAGTCTATGCGAATGAAATAAGTGTGAAAATATACTGCGGGCACCTCGGCGGACCCCTCTATTAATCAAGCTGTCTGCGTTGTGTTTGGAAAGTAATCTTGTCCGAGGAGCGGAGGAAAACGCAGCAGTAAGTGGCGGTTGGTCGCACTTTGAAGCAGCTGCTTTGCTAAGGTCCCAAAGCGCACGGAGGCCAAAGTGTAAAAACAAGAGAGACTGAGCGCTCGCCCTCAGGTTACCCTCCTCACGCTTACACGGGTCCAGCCTACCTAAGGCCAAAAGCATGCTTCCCTTGTCCTCGTCTCACAGACAGTCCACGTGACGTACTTTTCGCCATTGGCACAGTCCACTGATGTCCACACACACCATCTGCATGCAGTCCAATTTTTGTGTCCGTTCGGACTTGTGTGAGGAAAACAATACACCTGTGCAAGTAAACTGAGCGCTTGAAAAGAAAGGTGGACCAAATAAGTCCATCTGCGCTCAAGGTCAATGGGTCAAAGTCAAAGGTGTGTGTGCTCAACTGTGCACAGGTGGAAAACAACCTTAACACTTCCTCTGTGTACTTCACCCTTCAGGGAAAGGATGGATTACTAGTCTTCCTACAACCAACTAGTCAGTTAGTGAGGTCGGCTAGTTTATAGTGCTTACTTAAGGCCTGATAAGCTGACCAGTTAAAACAGAGGACCGCAAGGGATCAGTGGAAAAGTTCAGAAAAATTAGTCACATTTTATGTTGATTATTATTATTATTATTATTATTATTATTGCAACTTCATGAATTTTCAAACTGGTGTCCAGTAAAGGTTGAAAAGGTTCTTAGGGGGGATCCACAGAAAATATTCAGAATTTTTTTTTTTAGGAAAATATATAAATAAATAAATTCAATTTTCCAAATTAAATATTATCTTTCTAAAGACTGGTCAGAAATTATGAGATTAGCCATACTTATTTTATTCTACTGAGAGCTATAGTTTCTTTTTGGGTTTGTATATTAAACAGGGGTAAAAAGTACATTTATAAAAAAAAAAAAAAAATTTATTTTAAGGTGTACAGTGTAATTATAAATACAGTATAATTACAATGCAATTATACATTTAAGTACTGAGTAAAGTTAATTAACTACATGTACTTACTATAGGGCTAGGATTAGGGTCTGGATTAGGATTATAAATTATAGTAACTACATGTAACATGTTACATGGACACTGCGAAATAAAGTAAAATAAATTATACATATAGTATAGCAAATTAAAATATATAGTTATAATATAAAATATATAGTTATATAGTATAAAATATGTAGTTAATATATAAAACATATATAAAAACATATATATATAATAAATATATAGTTTCCTTGATATTTTAGGAAGGGGGCCCTCGTAAGAGAATCATTATATTTGGGGTTACGGGGTATCAACACGTTTAAAAAAACCTCTATTAACTTGGAAAATATGTCGTTTTGCACTTCAGTTTTTTCAATAGTGGCCTGTTGAGCGTGACTGGCGTTAACTGTACCTCCTGATGCTGAGGTCTGGCCTCTGCAGCACATTAATATTACATCTCATTTTAGGGCCAGTCATAATATTAGACGTTGTTTTGAGCGGAGCCATCACTGGCGATTGTGTAGGTGTGTGTGTGGGGTCTCGGTGTTAAAAACACGTGCTGTTGCAGCTCTAATTCAAATTATGGCAAGGTTATGACTGGCACTTAACTGCGGTGAGGAAGACATTGCTTAGAAGCTAATAGGCAGTGGATTGTTGAGAGACCTTGTCCTTGAGTTTATCTTCTCTCAGTCGTTTCAGCTCCTCGGCCTTTACACAATCCTGCAGCAAGAGAGAGGGAGACATGAAGAGAACAGAGAGGTGCTGAGGGATGAATGCGTAAAAACAACAGCAAAAGAAAGTAAAGAAAATGCACAGTCCTTCAGAGTGTGTCCTAGAGAAGTTGATCTATATGACCTCTGCCGCTTAAGTAAACTGCAGGAGAACGTAACAATGGCTTTTTGTTGTATTGTCTCCACTATCGTTCTTCTTTTGAAGGGAAAAACACACGTAAGGTCTCATGCAAGGCGTGAGTGTTGAACAAGTGCTGAAATACACATTTCACATTTATTTTCTGGCCATTTTTTAATAAAACTAAAAGTGCATATCCTGTGTTATGATGATTAGTTAAAAGTTGAATAGAAAAAGAAAACTAAGTTACACAATGAAGCAATAGAATGTGATAAAATGGAAGGCCATCATTATAGGCTACACAACAAACAGAACTAAAACAAAATGCAACATACTAGAAAGCAACTATAAATGAATGTTACAAGGAGATGACAACTGTTAATCATAGCAGACAGGCTGAAAACAAAACAAAATGAAACAAAATGAAACAAAACAAAAAACACAAAACAAAACAAAATTAAACAAAACAAGAAACACAAAACAAAACAAAATGAAACAAAACAAAACAAAACAAAATGAAACAAAACAAGAAACACAAAACAAAACAAAATGAAACAAAACACAAAACAAAACAAAATGAAACAAAACAAGAAACACAAAACAAAACATAAAACAAGCCTTGAAATACACAAAAATAAATAAATATCAATGATTCATTTTGTCAATTCAATATTTAGACAAGCAAACCATCCCAATTGGAGGTAAAGATGTATCAGTTCACTGTAATACATCAGGCTTACTGTGAAAAATTCAGTGCATTAATTGCAGTGATTAAATAACTGATTACATTTGTCCAATTTATTATGCATTCGTATAAAAAAAAAAACATACAATTGTTGTGGTTATGAATGTAAAATCTGGTGTTTCATTTGTTGTCAATATTCCACAAAAATGTACATTGTCCCTACAGCTATTTGTGCTGAATTTGTGCGTTCGGTATATGTTAAGAGGGAGCATAATTTTTATTTAATAATAGATAAATTATTTATTATTTATGATAAATAAAAATGAATCAAATTAAACCGTGATGCATTACATCACTGTGCAAAGAATCATAATCAAATGAATTACTTATATCTCATTTACTAAATTTGATCTTTTCTTTCAATATAATTTGACTATGAGAGAAAGACAACTTCAGACCTAAGATAGTCTTGCTCGGATTCTAGACGTCACTGAAAAGTGACGAGTAACTGACGAGTAACACTGAAAAGTAGAGTGTGAAAGCTCTCAACAGGCACTTGAAATGGCACTGAGTTCCACAGTTCGCAATACTTGTAGCATAAAAACAGTCAATCTTAGGTTTGAAGGTCAAACTGAGAAATCAGACAACAAAGTATGATCCCTGAGCTTCCTCTCAACCAGTGTATTAACAATACCAACACAACTAAGCAGCAGATATTCAGAGCTCAGGAGAACGCAGATAATAAAGCAGCATGTCAATGTGGCGAACTGTTCTATTTGATCTCAATGCGCATAACACACCGCTGTTTTCTGAGGATTTGAGCACTATCAAGGGTACGAGGGCACAGCAAGAGTCTCAAGGATTTCAGAGACCCAGCAGGCCCAAACTTCTAAGACCCTTTTACTTGGAAAAAGAAATAAAAATAAGCAAAGAAAGAAGTATGAACTGCAAGTGCACGGCGATGGGAGGTACATCCTTACGTTTTCGCATGGCATGCGTATTAAGAACAGGTTTGCTGACCTCTCTCTCCTTTTCAAGCAGTGCCAGTGTCTTGTCAACCTCTCTTTGGAGTTCATCAATCTGCAGCACTTTCAGCCGATGCTCCTCTTCCTACACACACACACACACACACACACATATGAAGAAAGGCAACTGAAGGTGAGACACACAGGGAGGAAAGACTTCGTTAAAAGTGTCAAGTGGATGCCTTTGCATAATGCATATCACACCTTTGAGATGATCCATTAGCAGGTTGTGTTGTGGGAGCCGCTAAATAAGCTGACTTGACTTCTCAGAAAAGACACAATATCCTCCCTTCTTTCTTTACGAGTGGACAGTGGATGAACAATCAAAGCCCGGTGGATTTAGATTAGCCCTAGTCATGAGGGGACCTTTAACCCCCGCCCCCCATCCGTTCCTTCTACCCAGACATTGATTTATAATTTTAATATCTCTAATTTCCACCGCAGCGGCGCTTTCCAAATGTCATTTTCCAATTTGTGTCAAACCGCGTGACCATTTTTCTTAATACGGCTTATGACAATCTCAGCGGCAGGGCGGATATGCAATTCAGATGGAGTGTCGTACAGGCACGGACGTAGCCGCCGCGGCCTGTTTGTGTGTTTATCATTATCAACGGTTCGACGTTTTGGGAGGGGGGCGCAGACTAAGAGGCAGTCTGTTTACGACAGAGGAAAAATTGGGTTTGCTGAGCAAAATGGCTGCAGGGGACGAAAATAATATTCCGCCGTAAATCTGGTAATTACGTCTACAGTAATAAGAGTTACGACGGCCGTAATGATAATCTATTAAAATATGCATCAACAGAGCCGGGAATGGAATGTGGGATGGGCTGGTGGTCGTTATATGAATATTTATGATAATTAAAACAAGGCTTCCCCCTTTTGAGCAGCATGAACCCCACGTTTCTACAGTTATTAACATTGTAAATCTAGCAGCTTTTTTTATGTTTTCATTTTTTTTAAAACGTACATTTATAACACACTTTCTGCTATGTGAGTGTTTCTAATACAACGACTGAGGGAGTGACGGCAAATTTGACATCTTTCTTATCTTCTGACCACTACAATCAATCTCTCAAAACATTTCTTTTGTAAGGTCATAGAAACGCTACTGTGGAATTATTATTTTTTTCATCATTTAACTATTGGAGTAAATGGGAATGCAAATGATATTTGGGTCACTGCCCAGGGGGCCCACTAAATCAAGTAGTTATGCTGTATATTCCTCTACTGTTATGAACCATTATAGTATATATATACTACAGTGTTAGCTTGGTATGCCTGAGTTCAATGAAAACCACAAAAACATTCTATTTAGTAATCTCTCCTCTCCATTAAAATGGTTTACAGATGGTTATTAATTACTTCAGCTCAACAAACAGTAGAAGAGGGACCAGAGACTGTAAAAAAACATATGGACGTAGTGTCCGCGACGTCACCCGTAGGTTTCCGAAGAGCATTTTTGTAAAGTGGGTGGAGCCGGCCGTCGGCATGTTGGCAGCATGTCACTCCCGGATAACAGAACATGGGCAAAGAGGCGGGACGTGGGTGGAGCCTGGTTAGCAGCAGACAAACGGCTAGTAGTGATAGCAGTGGCAATCCACCTGTCACTCAAGTGGCCACGCCCTTAATTATGCAGACCTTTAAGGCTTAATATAATTTAAACGGATGAGTTATAAAAAAATCCCCCCCCCTCACAGTTGTCATGAAGGGCAAAATTAGCTTTATAGATCAAAACCACTTTTTGTACCAGGCTGTAAACATATTTTTTTCTGCTGTAAAGTTGGGCATATTAACATGAGGGGGTATATGGGATTGACTCTCTTTTGGAGCCTGTCTCTAGCGGTCAGTCGATGAATTGCAGTTTAAGTCGCATGAAGTTGGCTTCAAGAGAGAGACCGGAAGGTTGCCGCTCGGGAGGGACCCAATAAAATCACAAGTCCCGCCCAGCTAGTGAACAGAACAAATCAGAGTTGAGGCTACTTACAGTGGAAGTGAGACTGACTGAAAATGTTGGGGGGAAAATCTGGGTACCAGTAACGAGGTACGCAAGGAGATCAGTCTATCAATCTATCAGTCTATTACAGATTAGCATGATGGGATGCATTTCGCTGCACAATTTACTTTCCCGGGAATAGGACACCTAATAATAATTATTTTTAATAAGATCTGCCGGTACTGTACATATTACTGTATACCGGCGCGCACTGTCCGAACAATTACGCGCTCAAAGTCCCTGTCTTTTTGTACTATTATGTAGTTTGTTGGTTTGTATAACACGCAGAAAAAAAGGATTATTGCTGATGTGTCAAGAAAACATGAATACAACTCACTGCTCTTGATGGATACATTTATTAGCTTTATTTAATAAACTAAAAGAAATTTAAGTGGTTTTATTTTGCATTTGACTGCATTCTTTTTAATTTCTGAATGTTTTCCTCAGCTGTTAGAACAGAATTTACAAGCTACGGCACTGATCACCGGTATAGAAGTTCACCCTGAAGTAGAAGTTCAACTTATTGATGACTCTGATGGTTCTGAGAACACTTGAAATGTGAAAAAAGGGTCTATTATATCTCAGGCTAATGGGAGGAAAGATTGGGTGTCAGTACCCTGATGGTGGCGCTGTGGAGCTCCTCTCTGACGCTGTTGAGCTGCTCCTGAAGAAAAGATCTCTCTTCTCTCGCCGTCAGCTCCTCTCGTGCCCTCTGGAGCCCACACGATTCCTGGAGTTAGACACACAATGGGTCATTCAAACGTTAGCACAAAAAACAGATTCTATGACACCTTGTTTTGATCATATTCGCCCCTCATGGCAGTGCTTCACATACAGTAAAGACCCTCATTAGTGCTGTTCACCTCTACTGACCTCTACCTTCAGCCTTCATGTGGCTATTGACCCACGCTGAGTCTTGCTTCTCGTAAGAAAAAAAGTACAAATAAAAGGAACAAGTTGTCGGAAATGAAATTTCAATTCATCCAGTCCCTTTATATACTGGTGCAAGAGCTGGCGAGGAGAGCAGGAGGATCAATAGTGTTTAGACAGCAGAGCAGATTTTCTAAGAGCCGAATCAATAGGAAGGAGAGAGGGAAAAATACCTTGGCTTTTCTTTGGGTGTTGCAGTAAATACGAACAAATCAGTGGCCTCAGGCTAAATGGATTGACTAGCCGTTTCCGACTCCTGTGCTGTAAATAAAGATCTATTGGGAAAGCTCTGCCCGGGTCCCTGAGAGGGGGGGGGGGGGGGGGGGGGGGGGAGACGCCACCATGCCGAAGCTGTCTCACACTCACCTGCACTTAACCTGCTTGAACACGCCGATCTGAGACACGAAGGAACGAATCGCCACATCCCTCTGACTAAATGTATTAAAGGGATTGTTCACCCAAAATTGAAAATTTGCTGTTGATTTACTCACCCTCAGGCCATCCAAAATCTAGGTGTCAGTTTTCCTCAGTAAAAAAGTAAAGAAGATTTTTAGCTGAAACCGTGGTCTTTGGTGATTCATATAATGCAAGTCAATGGCTACTGTCATTTTGAGAGTCAACAAACATATACAGGTAAAACAAAATCAATACCCATGGCTCCTGATGATACATTGAGGTCTTATTGAAATGATCAGTCTGTGCAAGAAACTTACAGGAAATACAGCCTCGGCAAACGGTTCACTACAGTCGCGAGCTTCCTGTCACATACTGACGATCGCAGAGGAAAGAATTCCTGTGTTATATTGTTCATCAAAATTGTACTTACTTGTACCTGGATGCAGCAACCTATATATGCGTGATCTCAATTGGAGAGATTGAATTTTCACAGATTCCCAACATTTGAGCTCCTGCGTATACGTCATTATGCGACAGGAAGCTCGCGCTCCAGACTATTGTGAACGCGGTCAGGACCATTTGCCGAGGCTATGGATTACAGGTAATAATTACAGGTAAATATGTTCAGTTTCTTGCACAGACCGATCGTTTCATTTCATAAGACCTCAATGTATTGTCAGGAGACATGGGTATTAATTTTGTTTTGCCTGTATGTTTTTTTGACTCTCAAAGTGATGGTAGCCATTGACTTGCATTATAAGAATCACCAAGGACGACGGTTTCAGCAAAACAAATCTTTACTGTTCTCCTAAAGAAAAAAAGAGTCACCTACATCTTGGATGGCCTAAGGGTGAGAAAATGAACAGTAAATGTTCATTTTGGGGTGAACAATCCCTTTAATCATGCGCTGTGGTGATTCTAACTAAACTCTTATCTTTAACTTTTGCCACCTTGATTAAAACTAACACATTAACCTTTATATATATATATGGACTTGGAAGCATTTTATCATGCCTTCAACATTTATTCTTGCTATTTTTCAAAGGCCTTGGCCATATGTATAGATTTGTTCTACCCTTGGCCCAGATCTAGACTATTCATCTTAAACTATGGAGAAAAAAAAAAATCCATCATAAAAATATAAAGTTTCTGCATCATTTTCACTCAGTGAACCATTTTACAATGACTCCTTATTTTCCAAGGACACAACATACTTGAGATATGAGACAAAAGTAAAAAAAAAAAAAAAAAATTCACAGTAATTATAACAAAATATTTTTATTGTAGTTTATTTACAATAAATTTTCTCAAGACACAACATGCTAGCTATGAAATGAGCTCCAATAAGCAAGATGAAGGGATTGGCCATTTTATTTAAATAAATAAATAAATAAATAAATAAATAAATAAATAAATAAATAAAAAGTTCCTTTCTTAATTCTGGCACATACTGTAATACTTAATTTAAGATGTAGTGAGAATTTGAAAAATAACTAAATAATATTTTTACAAAAATAAAATACATTTTATTTCATTCTAAAACAAATAATATAAAATAAAATCCTGTGCATATATATGTCCACTGTAGGATAGTGTTAGTGGGGAGTTAGTTAGCTAATTTCAGTGTGGTCTCAGACTTTCGGATGTCACTGTAAATGTATTTTAAATTTCCACACAGCACCTCAGAATGATAGTTCTCTCTCCATTTGTTGCCGTGAGGAGAGGAACCTTAATGAAGAGGTTGAACTTGGCCACCTCAGTGACTTTGGTCTAATTACTGACGAACACCACGGGCTAGCGAAGGCAAACTGTGCAGAAGTTCATGATATACGAGCGCGCTCCGCACTCCTCAGCCAAAACAAAAACATATCACAAAAGCCAAAGCAATAAAAGTACCGTCTCGCTCCGAAAGAAAACATTAATCAATAAAATGGAGAGAAATGTGGAAATAAAAGTATGAACTGTGCTATTGACCTTCCCAGCAGGACTGAGGGTGGACTCACTGACTTGCCCATATTTGGTCAGGTTACATGGATTAAGATGAGGTCGTCTTAAGTGTCATGATCAGACTATTCCATAAAGAGAATGTCTGAAACATTAAATAAAATAAAATTAGTGTTACATGGATTAAGATGAGGTATTCTTCTACAGTGTCAAGTTCAGCCCATTCCACAAAGAAAATGAGTGAGAATGTCTAAAACATCAAAACAAAACCAAAAATAAAAGCATGTTCGTGCACTGTTGGATACAGAGCCACTTTAATGAATTTAACTCTGTGGCAGCTGAGAGTGAAATGGGCTGATGCCGCAATATGGCTGTGTCCTATTTGCCAAGTTCGAGGGTCCTTAACAAACACTGGTACAGTGAAAAGTGCTCAAAATTTGGCTTTTGGTAAAGCAGTACTTCTAATTTCATGCCGTTATGTCCGCTATAACGAATTTAACTCTTTGGAGGCCGAGAAACCGCACTGCGAAATGGGCTGACGGTGCAATACGGCTGTGTGCATTGTCCTATTTGCCAAGTTCAAGGGTCCTTAACAAATACTGGTACAGTAAAAAGTGCTCAAAATTTGGCTTTTGGTAGAGCAGTACTTCTAATTTCATGGCCTTATGTCCGCTATGACAAATTTTACACTTTGGCGGCCAAGAAACCCTGCACTTCAAACTGGGCTTATTCCACAACAATGCTGTGTGCACTGTCCTAATTGCTAAGTTCAAGGGGCCATAAACAAAGACTGATACAGTAAAAAGTGCAAAAATTTGGCTTTTGGTAAAGCAGTACTTCTAATTTCAAGGCCTTATGTCCGCTATAACAAATTGAACTCTATGGTGGCCGAGAAACCGCGCTGCGAAATGGGCTGATGGTGCAATACGGCTGTGTGCACTGTCCTATTTGCCATGTTCAAGGGGCCATAAACAAAGACTGATACAGTAAAAAGTGCAAAAATTTGGCTTTTGGTAAATCAGTACTTCTAATTTCAAGGCCTTATGTCCGCTATAACAAATTGAACTCTATGGTGGCCGAGAAACCGCGCTACGAAATGGGCTGATGGTGCAATACGGCTGTGTGCACTGTCCTATTTGCCATGTTCAAGGGGCCATAAACAAAGACTGATACAGTAAAAAGTGCAAAAATTTGGCTTTTGGTAAATCAGTACTTCTAATTTCAAGGCCTTATGTCCGCTATAACAAATTGAACTCTATGGTGGCCGAGAAACCGCGCTACGAATTGGGCTGATGGTGCAATACGGCTGTGTGCACTGTCCTATTTGCTATGTTCAAGGAGCCATAAACAAAGACAGATACAGTAAAAAGTGCAAAAATTTGGCTTTTGGTAAAGCAGTACTTCTAATTTCAAGGCCTTATGTCCGCTTTAACGAATTTAACTCTGTGGCGGTCGAGAAACCGTGCCGCGAAATCAGCTGACGACGCAATACGGCTGTGTGCATTGTCCTATTTGCCAAGTTCAAGGAAAAAAAAAAAAAAAAAAGGCTGATACAATAAAAAGTGCTCAAAATGTGGCTCTTGGTATAGCGATACTTCTAAATTCATGCCCTTATGTGGCGTAATATGTGGCTCAGTGTGCATTGTCCCACAGCGTCATTTCAATGGTTCATATAAAAAGACTGGTACAGAAATAATTCTCAAAATTTGGATTTTGTAAGAGCAGTATGTCTAGTACGAGGCTGAATCCAGCTGTTTATTTGTTTGTTACTTATTGATGCGTGAACCTTCCCTGTATATAACACAATGCTTTCTAAAGTGCTCTGTGTCTATGGCGCTGCTCGCAATAAGCGCTGTTGGAATTGAATGAAGAAATTACAGGTGATGAAAGCACCTGTAAGGATGCACTAAATCTGACAAAGAGGCTTAATAAAGGGTGTATTGATCTTGTAAAATGCGATTTTTTAGAACATATTAATGTACCAATATTGTTTATTGGACGATGGGACAATACAAATATACTGCCTTAACAAAATCCAAATTTTGACAATTTTTTTAAAGCACCATTTTTTTTAATGAATTATTACACTATTATGGACCCTTGAACTTCGTTAATAGGCCACCACAGAGAATGCGTTTAAGGGGACATGAGGCCTTTATATAAAAAGAAGGAAATCTAACAAAATCATGTGCATACAATAGTTTCTCATGAGCATGCAAAAAGTTTCTTGTTTTTTTGCAAAGGTCCCTTTAGAGCAGGGGTGTCCTGGAGGGCCACTGTCCTGCAGAGTTTAGCTCTAGTCTGCCTCAACACCCCTACTTGGAAGTTTCTAGAATGCCTAAGACCTTGATTATCTGGTTCAGGTGAGTTTAATTGGGGTTGGAGCTAAACTCTGCAGGACAGTGGCCCTCCAGGAGCAGGATTGGACATCCCTGCTTTAGAGGCTCTGTAGCACGACAGTGTTAGTGAACAATTTAAATATTGAGAGTGTGAATTATTATAATTTTTTAAATCCACATTGCAAAAAATGCTCGTGGCAGAAAAAACAACACCATTATGAAATTAAGCTGTGTGTCATTCTATAGCACCAAGTACAAAGTTGAAGAATTCAACTTTCCCGGGCTGAAATGAATGCGGAACATGGTAAGATTTTTTTTGTGTGTTAATGAACAGAATGCAGGAAGAGGCTGTGCTTGTAAGCTTAAGGTCTTTTTTGACTTTGTGAAGTGTCATTTGGTTTAGGATGCGTTTGCATATTCACTGCTGATATATTCTGCTGCAAAGGTCAGTGTAGATTGGGCTGTGACTGCGGCTGCTGGAGGAGCAGAGGGACATCACAGTTCAGCCAAATGTCCTCTCAAGAACATTACCTTAATGATACCATTCCTCACACACTAGCAGAGGGAAAGAGAAAGAAATGAGTCAAAAAGGACATTCTTTGACCCAGATTCCTTGATTGGAGAGAGGTGTTTAAAAGCACACTTTCAAAGTCTGGCTTAACAAACTAGGAAAGTTGAACTTTTTTGAGTAAAAAAAGAAGAAGACAAGTTTGACCTAAAACTCATTTGGACAAAAAAACAACAACAACAACAAAAAACATACAATGTTCACTGCGGGTACATATTCAGGATATATATTAGTTTAGCAACGGCTTCATTATATGTTTATTAGTGTTGCTTGCTAAACCAAACCACTATTTCACGGCTCTCTGTACTATTTAATTCTGATTCGTCGATCCTAGAATTCTGTGGTTTTACTGTATATTTTGTGATGGTATATTTGACCGCGGCTCATGTCAACCAGATTCCTAAATAAATAAATAATAAATAATAAATTGTAATAGATTGTTTAACTTTCCTGCACCATTTTGTGCTATGGACTTTAATGATAGTCAGGGTTATTATCGCTAAAACCAAAACATTAAAGAGCATTATCATTACTTGAAATAAAATAAAACATTACCTGAAATAAAAATTCTCATTTTCATTTAGTTCAAATTGAAGTACTAAAACATCTAAAACTAAATAAACTAAAAATATATAGACATATAAAAAAATACTAATACAAATGACAAAACACAGTGTTAATTACTTTTATATCAACTATTATTCATGGAATGTATGAATCTAGCTTTTTACATTTTTATTTTTCATTTTAGTTTGCTTCATTTTAATGTTTTTTTTTTTTTTAGTCTTTGTAATTTTACTTCAACTTCAAGCTTTTTTTTTTTTTTTTTTGTAATGTTTTAAGATTAGATTTTATTTCAGATTTATTTCAAAATTATTTGTAATTATTAGTTTTAGTTAACAATAAAAACACTGTTTTGAAGTCTAGCTCAGATTTAAAGTGATCTTTTCTAATAAAAAAAAATAATCAAATTGTGAATAACATGATCTCTTTGCTTTGGTAACCCTCTTCTAAAACATCCTGTGCACTTTACTGTCACTTTCGGTTGGATAAAATCATAAAAGTTAATGCTTGACAGATTTGTATGGTCTATCAGACACTTTTTGAAACACAGAAGCACATTGGAGACAATGATTTCATCTAAACAGTCCTCACTGTGAGGTCCGTCTGCAGATGTTTCTTGAGTCTGTACAGTAGCTTGTGTCCAGAGGCACTGCAGCCGCCCCGGGCCGTTCTCTAAGTGGTCTTTACTTTGAAAACACAGGTGGTCTCCGGGGGCCAGGATGAGTGGCTCTCCCAGCCCCACACAACACTTTGAATAATAAATCCATACATCATAAGGACATGTCAGAGCTTGATTCACGGCGGTAAAGCGCTGAGGTATTAGCTTTAATAACACAGGCTTGAGTCAGGCACTTGCTCTTTCCTGACAAATACGGGCAAATCAATTAATTCCACTGACATTCCAGCCGAAAGCACACAATATAAATTCCACGTGGCCGCGACTTTCGTGTTTTTTGTTTTCGGAAGAAGGGGCGAATGTGTGAGTCATTTCTTACTTTTATGCCCTCATTTGTGAAATATTCCACCACCTTCCACATTTGTTTTTGTTGAGAACTTTCTCGTAAAAGGTTACAGGATCTGGAGCGCAGGAGAAAGACAAGTAGCTCCAGCTGAAGCTCTCTGTTATCAGAAGGCGTAAGGTGCTTTATTCTCTCGCTGTTGATATTCTCCACATAATGATGGATAGAAGCATCAGCCTGGCCTATCAATCCCTGGAGAGTTATGCAGCTTCGAGGGTAAAACATACCTCAGAATCTGAGCGCTAGTGCTAATGGTGGTAGTAAGGAATCATGGGAGTCAGTGAAAACACTGAAGGATGACCATTATAGTGACAGGAGAACAGAAAACCCCTAGAATCTTCTGAAATAGACTCATTGTTCTGACGTCACCAGCTCAGGTCATACACTACCATTCAAAAGATTGGTGTCGGTTTTGAAAGAAGCCCCTTGTGCTGCAAGGCTGCTTTTTTATCATAAATAATGTCAACAAATAATACTAATATTGTGTAATATTATACAAATTTAAATGAAATGTTTAATATTTTAATATTAATATGCAATTTACTCTTGTGATGGCAAAGCTGAATTTTTAGCATCATTACTTCAGTCTTCAGTGTCACATGATCCTCCAGAAATCATTCTAATATGCTGCAGCCCGTTTCCTGAAATCTTCTTAACGCTACGTCGTTCTTAAGTTACAGTACATCTTAAGCTGTACCTTATCGTTAATACGTGTTTCCCAAAACGTTCTTAGTTAAGTATACCTTCTGTAAGTCATACGTTCGTAAGGTTGGTCTGGACCACTCATAGCTTTACCTTATCACTGTTGCAGGTCTATATGAATATAATTCTGAAGTTTTAATACACCCAGACAGTGTTCAATTAGGCGAATTCAAGTGTTTTCATGCAAAGAATAAAACTGTCATTACACTGATTGTTGTTAGATTTTTAATTATATTATCCAAAGGTACATCAGCTGGCAAACCATTAAAGGCTTAATAGTCTATTTAAAGGGAATGATTGTGGTGGGGAGTTTGCTCAAACTATGGCAGCGATCCAGCGAATAGTTGTTCTAAAAGACGGTGCTGTCCGCGGAGCGCTTTCAGTGAAAGCGTAGGCTACTGTCAGTTAAGTCCTATTCGGACGCTGACTGTCTCTCATGGGCTCGTCCGGTATTTTAAACATTTACAGGGGTAAGTCGGTGATTTTATTGGCGTCCGAATCCATAATATCAGTGTTTTTTCTCACCCAACCCGTGTAAAAATCCCTGGCCAAATTAGTACCTACTGTTTTTTGACAAACAGGTCGTGTGGTAATTTAATTGCCGTCTGAATCCACATCTCTGAGTTTACAAGAAGAGATTCAAAATTCACTGTTTGGATCCTTTTTGATCACTGCCGAGCACCGTACGTAAGATGTAAACTTTTATTACTGAAATGCTGGAAAGTATTTACAAGAACAATATTTCATCGCAGCTCCACCTCAGCGAACAAAAATGGGAAAGAGAAGAAAGCACGTAAAAATTTGAAATGGTTATTATGGCAGCAATACAATTTTAAAATATGTAGGCTAGGCTATTATAGTTTGGATTATTTTTTTTATCCTAATAATTGCAATTTCAATTAAAGCTGCAAGCAGCGATGAAAGGGCCCTCGCACCCCTGCCACCGCCACCCGGCGCCTTTAGGAAATGCTTTAAGATTACACTCACCAAATTTGAAGAGGATCAAATCAAAACTGTAGGAGGAGTTTGTTAAAGTACAACATCAGGAAATGGCAAAAACTGCCCAAAATCTGAGAGGAAGTTCAAAATAGCTCACTTCCTGTTGTGTTTAGGGCTACGCTCCAAGAGACTTTTTTGTAGGTATTGGGTCTTTACATGTATGTACCAAATTTCATACCTGTACGTGAAACGTCGAGCCCGGGCAAAATGTAGGGGCAATAAGTAAGCCATTTTGCCCCACCCAATTTTGAAAACCACATCACACGTAAATTTTCACCACTTCTGAAGCGTGTGCAAAGTTTCATGAGTTTTCGAGCATGTTTAGGCCCTCTAAAAAGCGATTCACTTTGGAGAAGAAGAAGAAGAAGAAGAAGAATAAACGGAGCAAAAACAATAGGGTCCTCTCACCATCGGTGCTCGGGCCCTAACTATTTCTGAAGTGCTTCTTTTATAAAGAACACCGCTTTCTCACATAATGCAGTGAAACAGTCCCTGCACGAGAGAATAATTGATTCTCGAGCCATCATTATCAACAGATTCAGCAGCATCGCCACGGACAGCGCCGGGTAACGTCACACGTAAGAAGGTATAATCTTAAGCAGCTTTCTAAGGTATGGTTCGGGGAACACGCCTAGAAATGGTATACCTTTAGTTAAGTTATACCTTACGAGTCTTCGTAGCGCGCTAAGAGACAACGTTATCCGGAAACGCAGCCCTGGTTTGCTTCTAAATTATTATTGGTACTCTGCTCAATTATTAATAATGGTTCTTTATTATTTTCAATGTTCAAAACACTTGTGCAGCTTAATATTTTATTGGAAACCATGATACATTTTTCCAGGGTTCTTTGATTAATAGAAAGTTTAAAAGAACATAATTTATTCGTTGTTAATGATACTTTATAATAAATGTCCATTCGTTAACATTAGTTACAATGAAAAATATTCTAACACATTTATTAATCTTTGTTCATGTTAATTCCATAGGTAAAAAGTAATTAATTGCAGAATTGTCATTCTATTCCTTTAATGCATTAACTAATGTTAACTAATGGAATGTTATTGGTGTTACTCAGTTTCACTTGAGTCGTGCTGCAATTCACACAATGTGTTGAAGCATTTCTGTCACTGTTACTGTGAATCATTATCATTTCCTTCATTGTAATCACAATAGGCTAGATTGTGTTTGCTTTAACCTGATGTTAACCTTTCCAATACGTCAATTTCCAATCTATCTGGATGAGCCGAATGCGGTCTCTTCTGTTCAGCTGATCAGCCATCTCTGCACCAGCTACTAGTGACCATAAATGTCCAGCTTGGACCACCATGTAAAACCATTAACCATCTGTATTTGTTTTCCAGCATTGTCACCCTTTGAATTGTGCCTCTCGATCCGCTGTCCACTGATACACATAAATATTGTCTTATCACTCTCGTCATCATCATCATTTTTTCCCAATACTCTCAGAGACAGGGAAATTCTGAGGCAATTACAGAAGTGACAAGTGAAATGGGAACAAGAAGCACTAGAAAGGGAGGGTTGCCATGGAAACCATGCAAGGAGATCAGATTACATGCGCATTGGTCAGGTGAACCACCAGCCTTAGTGCATACAGAGGCCTGGCAGCACACGACAGACCAAAGGGCACTTAACCTCAATCACTGCGCACAATCCTCAGCCAATCAGGCTGGATGTAATTGCTATTTTTGTCCAAAGGTCAGCTGGTTGTGTGCATCTGGGGCTGTGGAACACACAGTACACTTTCCACCCAAACCATGGATAAAACTGATGGCATTTGCAAGGAGGTACATCTTGCAATATCAGGGGTGTTTCCTCCGAGGATGAGAAAGGGGTGTCTCCTCAAAAAACTGGATGAGAAAGTAATAATAATAATAATAATTTATAATAATAATAAATAAAACAACGCAAATATTACAAAATGCGACATTACAAAGTGTAAAAGTCACTCGTTTTTATAAAGTAACACTGTCCAATACCGACACCCGCAGGTAGCGGGAATTTTCAACAGAGCCCCCAAAGCGAGCGGAGAGTTTGGACCGTTCATAAAGACCCGCCCCCTTTAGTTACTGTTGCTATGTCCGACAAGCCGTGCCACTCTCACGCCACACAACATGTTCTCACGCAGTGAAAAATACATCGCGGAGCAAAGAGGACACTGACAACACACTGAGAGACAGGACAGAGCAGGTTACTTTTACTGTATATGAAACAAAGTCTCAACTTTCAAATTTGGTCCTTTTTTAAAGAAATGTAAATACTACCATTTTGAGGCTCTTTAATGTGTCTGACAGATCGCTTCAGAGCCTCAGTTAAATCTGCTCGTGAACCGATCATCTCTTCCTTCTAGTTAATTTATAGCATCAAATTAACATGAATGAACATCAGAAGGAACGTTCTTTCAACCATGGAAAGATGTCAGTACACACCGTTTTTTAAGTTCAAATCCACCGACGTGAATCTACTAACTCTGCTGGCTGCTTTGTCTGACAAAATGGCTGATTATGATCGGTCAGATCGCCTTTCAATCAAACTCCCTGTGAAGGGTGAACTGAGAATAGGTGTGTTCGACATCGGCTGTGGCTGGATGTAACCGATCGGCGAGAGTTGCCGCGTGCAGGCGGGGAGGAGTGAAGTCGGACACTTTCTGGTTTCCGTAGTGACCACTCACGAGGTGTTTGCATACTTTACCACAGCTGAAGTGAAATAAATGCAATATTTGCCAAATACACAGATGTTTCAGAGACATTTTCATTCAATACTTTATGTACTGCTTCATACAGCGTCTGTTTGAACAAGAATAAAGTTCAACATAAGCCTATAGCTACTATAAGTGGAGACAACATTTTTTAATGTTTTATTTTGATAAACATGACACAATATAACATCGTGACCACATGAAAAGAGTGTTTACTGTTATAAAAAACTGATTTGTTAGCTTTAGTGGAACTAAAGGTGTGAGAATAAACACGAAACACACGTGATCGTTGTCATGCGGTGAATCCGGCATGTGTCGTAATCAGAGCTTGTGCAGCCGCTCCGGAGAAGCTGCGCTGGCTGAGTTCTCCGGCTACTCTCGAATCGCTCTCTCGCGGTACTTTGATGGCATACGTCATAGTCACGTGGCGTCGGCGCTGTATCAAGTCAGACAAAATTTCTAACCGGCATGCACTGTAGGGCTGTTGGAACGAATTCCGAAATTCGAATATAATTCGAATATTAAAAAAATCAGTACTATTCGAATGCTGAAGTTCCTATTCGAATATTGCTTTTTTTATGTACATTTTAAAATTTAAAACAATTATGCAATCTTGCCTTTCTCGCGCGCATGTGAAAATGAAATGCTTTTGTTTCGTCAGATGAACAATAACGTTTTGGAATCGTAACACAATTGTGCACGTTATCCACGCTGTATCATAACAATACTGTCAAAAATCGCGGAGAGCAATGTCTGCACGGAAACGGAGATCACCACTCCTGACAATTTGAGAAGCGATGTGTTGAAGGTGTTTGGATTTCAAACCCTAAATGGGAAAACTGACAACGTTACACCCTGACAAGCTAGGCGATCTGTCCTAGGAACCGCCGCTAAAACAGGCAAGAATTATTCTTTTCTGCCTCTCTCCTCATCACGGGGCTTAACTGTTACCAGCTGTCCGCCAAGTAAGATAATGTATAGCGAGGCGGTTGTTATAGCGAATAACAACCCCGACAGGCTGAACTTATTACACGGCTACCTACAAAATAAATAAATAATTTTACACAAAACATTGATTTAAAAAGGAGTTTATTGATTTAAAAACGATTGTATTGCTTCCGCTAAAGAAAATAGTCCGTTCCGCGTCCATAGCAACGCGCTGTTTTTCATGGCAACGATGCGTCATGATTCATATAATAATAGGATACATTTGAGCATTTAATATTCGAATATTATTCAAATATTAAATAAAATAAGGAATGGAATTCGAATAGTATTATAGAGGAAGATTGACAGCCCTAATGCACTGCTTCAAGTCAGCCGCCGATCGGTCTGCGCAGAGCTGCATGAAGTCGAACAAGCCAGAGAATGTCTAATAGGAAGAGAATTGGCACTCTCTGGTTACTTCTGGTTTCTGGACTGGCTGCAGTAACACGTCTCTGTCCATGCGGGGGCGCTCGCAGGCGAGTGCAGAATGAATGGAGGTCTATGACGCTATACCCATCAAAATCCACTTTTCTCAAGATATAATTTTTTGTCTAGTAATTTGAATGTTGTATTCGAAAGGAGATGCAAAGAAATTACACATTGCTGGGTGTTAGATTTAGATTAGTTAGATTAGTCACTTATTTGCTTTAAAAAGTCTTTTAAAATGTCAATGACGTCATACACATCGTATGACCAGAGATACTGCTTTACGGCAATCCTTCAGTCACTTTGGTGCTTTCGCGCTCTGCACCTTCTTTTCTCTCGAGGCATCGACAACACAGCTGACACAGGTAAATACACGTGCTAGAAGAGTTTTTGTTTTGTTTGTTTCTGGTCCCGCTTCGGATGCCACGATGCCATCAAGCGGTATCTCTGGTCGTAATCAGTCCTTCACTGACCAATCAGCGTTCATTAGCAGAATGCTAGCGTGTTATGAGCATCAACAACTCAACCTGTAAGAAATCGAAAGGACATAAGTACTCGTTCATTCAATTTTCGACCAATAACCCATGTTGAACTTGCAAAACCTACAATAAAATCTGAGATTTCTCAACGGCAATCGGGTGAAAGAGACAAATTTAGCCGTCTAGCCCCATAGACTCCCATTCAGTCTGCACTAGCCCGCGATCATCTCCAGTGGAATTCTAATGGAACTGCAACCAAGATCGATACAATGGGGCTAATAGGAAGTGCCAAGGCTCTCCGTAGACGGGCTCTGAACAAGCCTAATGAATAGGAGAAAATCACGTGAGAGGAGGCAATGCCTCCATCGCGAAATGATTGGATATGATTGGTTCACGCGATAAATCCCGCCTCTTGATTCATTTGTGCGTTCTCGAATCGGCCTGAAAGGGATAGTTCACCCAAAAATAATTCCATAATTTACTCCCCTCAAGCCATCCTAGGATGTATATTATATATATAGTTATATTAAAAAATACCCTGGCTCTTCCAAGCTTTATAATGCGAGCGAGTAGAACCTGAGTTTTTGAAGCTCCAAAAAGCACATCCATCCATCATAAGTGATATTTGTATTAGTAAATCTTGAAGTTTGATGGTTTGATGTCTCTTTTACCCAGCAGAGAGGAAAATCTTCCCATTTACATTATCTACACATTTACATGCTTCATTCCAGCCCTGATGTTATTTAATCAAGATTTAATTTCATTTAATCTAGAGCAATCTCCATTTAATCAAGCACAGCTAAATGTGAGACGCATGTGCTAATCAGGCAGAAGAGCGAGCGGTTAGAGTTCAGGCATTCATTAGCACCGCTATTAACACGTCACCTCAGAGTGTTTTGCAAACATCTTCAAACCGGTGCGATTGTCTATTCACCGTGAAACGTTTGTATACGTGCATTTCAATAAGACACCTTAAAAAGGCTCGTGTCTCATTTACAAGCCTCCTGTTATTATTCTGTTTCATTTTAAAAACTTGTTCTGACTAGAATGTGTGACAAACACCTTAAAGGTGACAGCAAAGACATTAAACCCCCAGGACGAGCGTCTCCGCGCCACTGGCAAATTACCACTGATTAGCATTGATTTGAAAACAAAAACCACAGCGTGACACAAATCAAAAGTGCAGTCAATGTTGATGCATAAGTGATATGGCAAATCTCAAAATAGCTCAATAAATATGTCGGAAAGTTACGAACGAGAAAGACGGAGGGCGAGAGAGGGGAAAAAAAATCAGAGTGAAGCAATTACAGATCTAATCAGAGCTTTCTGCATGAAGGTACGGCTCTCCTATCTCCCTCCCATTTGCATCATAACACAGCGTGCAATATTAATTTCCGAGTTTACTGCTTATTGGAAGTGCAAAGTATGAAAAGCCATTAAGGCTGCAAATGGGAAAGCAATTTGCTGTCACACGGATTCGGCTCTATTCGGCTCTTGTTAACCATTTGGAATTAGAGTCATTTGGCGAGAGGCATTCTACAGCAGTCCACTAAAATAAGTAATTATGCTTGCCTTCTCTCTCCCTCCATCTCCCCGCCTCTCGCTCTTTCATTTGCGCGGGCGAGGAAAGCGGGATGGGTGGATGAGGTTGAAGGGCGTTAGGGGTGAGTAAGTGGATGCAGAGGCAATTAAAGTTGGTAGCTATCTGTTTGGCTAATGCAGGCACACACACACACACATTGTATAATGCTCGTACACTGCCTGAGGGCCAGGAGGAAAGAGGGAGAACAGATGCTGGGCGGCCATCTCCTTTTACTGCCAGTGTAACTCTTAATCTAATCTCACGCGCTCGAGAACGGCGCGCCTCATTTCAGCCCTCCGTGTTTCACGCGCCAAATCACGACTGTGTGCGTTCTTATTGCGAAGCGCCTTGAAGGTAAAAATCACTCGTAATGATTCACGCTGGGACTTGGAGAACCTCTTCAGCTACAAATGATTTCCGTCTTACAAACATCTCATCAACAGTCAAGCTTTTCCTGCTGAAAAGATCAGCTTAGGCAGCATGCATTTTGACGACTGTAATTTCAGCAAGTGGGACGTGATCAACATCTTTTGTTGGTCCAAGAGCAACATTCATGTCTAAGAAAAATAGACCTAAACACTAAATACCCCTATTACTAGGTAAACCCTAGCAACCTTTAAGAACAACTTAGCAACCATATGGTGACATCCTGGCAACAATCAGCAACAAAGAATAGGAATCGTAAGTCTGCGATCACTGCAAATTGAGCCACTCTGAATAATGAGCTAAATTATCAAACTGAATTGTGAGCTGCTTGCGTGTAAAAGTTCATAGTGAAGCTTCACTCGGAAAAGCAAAGCATATAATTATTTAATTAAAGGGGCTATATGTAAGATAGCTTTCATGTATTAATAGCTTTTTTAATTGCCAATATGTGAACAGCTTGTAATGAAACTTAAAAAATGAGTGCGAGCACAAGCTGGCTGCAGTTCATCTAGCGGCCACTGGTGTCACTGATAACAAGGGTTTCTGAATTCTACAGGTCTATTCAGCCACTTTAAATAAGCCTTTGCGATTTGATAATCGCACTAAGGGTACGATCACATGACAACGATATACTTAGAATGTAGAAGTTTTTCCTTTGAGTTTTCCGCATACAGACGACACCATTGTCAAAACAATCCCCATTCACATAGATCCGCAAAAACGACTAAAAACGCTGTATTCTGCTGCCAGGCCATTAGATGGCGATGAAACGCTATAGACTGAACACGTAATACGCATGTGCATGACGTCATCGTCTTCAGAGATTTGTTTTCAAAAACTTGTACTCTGAAACCCGTTTTCAAAAGTTTGCATTTTCAGGCACCCACGTGTAAACGAACGGACAAAATAAATAAAAAGTTCTACGTTTTTAGTTGAAACAGCCCCTAAGAAATATCACAATTTTGGATTTATTTTGATTAATCGTGCAGCTCATACAAAGTAATGAATTGCAGTTCAGTGAGTGAGTCAGACTAACTGAGAAACTGATTCATAAGTGTTTCTTATTCACTAAAAAGACAAATCTCGAGAATCAGAAATAACTGGTCATGCTGTATGATTCACTAACAAGAACCAGCTCATAAGAGTCATTTGCTCTACACAGAATACTAATGTAGGGAACACTTTCAGAGTGTTTTAGTACATTTTATACATTGGCGGAAGAACAAATGTTCAAGAACAACTCACTGAACCAAAGGTCATGAAATTCATTCAGTTGCAGAGTATTGATATAAAAATTTAATTTGTCTTGCTGGTTAGGCTAGTTTAGATGACAAGTGGGAAAACAAGTATCCAATGCTAGAGAAAGAAACATAGGAAACATTCCCAATCCTTTCCTTTCAAGCTACACGTTCGAACCTGTTCAGGCGAGCCCTTGTGCCGCCCAGCATGACTCTGTTTCAACCACAACCCCATGCGGCTGCATTCAGTCCCACTCCATCTTACAGAGACAGAGAGAGAGAGAGAGAGAAATTTATGAAGCCCCTGGTCCTCAGGTCTGTAGAGGTGTTTTATGGTAGGACCTGCAGGACCTATTAAGGCAGTGCGGATCTCTCCTATCCGAGCGCGGGTATCGATCGACAGCAGCACCAGGCCCGGGCCTGCCAGCCTAGTTAAAGCCCTGCGTATATGTGTGTGTGTGTGTGTGTGTGTGTGTGTGTGTGACAGTACGCAGTAGGAAATGAAAATGGGGTCTTGGTGTGTAATGATCTGTGTGTGAATAAAATGAGCAGACTGGAGAGACAAAAAGGAAGATAAATTAAATTATCCCTCTGTTCCTGCAGGAGCTGCACTGCAATCGCCCATGCTTAGCTGCTTCACCGAGGATATGTTTGGGAGGAGGAAATGAAAGGAAGGCAGATGGGGAGAAAATGGTAAGGATGTGAGAAAGGAGTTGAGGAGACGTGTTGAGAAAGACACACTTATCGGTAAGCTTTGTTACCAAACCTCGTGAGTTGACATAGGCAGCTTCCCTCTAAGACAGCATAACCTAATTCAAATGGAACTTCATAAGTGACTGATGTGGAATGGTCTGAATAAGCAGCAACGCCACACATTGTACACAAAGTGCATGGGAGACTCAAAAGAAGCATGATAGGTTTTGGAACAGCGCAATACACTTGAATCCCATTTACTTTAGAGGGGACACATCTGCACGCATCTAAAAGATCAACATGAGCACGAGAAAATGGCATGTCTACATCAACATCTTTAAAAATAGTTGCCATGATATCTTAATCATATTTATGATACTACACCAGCTAACATGTCATAATTCCAAAGTTTAATTTAATTCCATCAGGAGCTGAATGATGGCTGGTTGACAAAAGCTGCAGTCTTTTAATATTGCTGTTTATTATTTTTCATTATTGCATATAGCAGTAGTCTATACCACAGTAGTTATGTTGCCTTCATTATGTGCACGTCATATCTACCACATGGAAACTTTGAATTCTTAATAATATTCGAGTTGTTGAGTTGGAAGCGAGTCAAGGGTATCGGTATTATAGACGGCGGGAGGCATATATACAGCAGGGGCATAAAAGAAGATATTTTGAGAAATTTCTCAGTGTTTTTTGTACATACAATGGAAGTAAATGATCACCAAACTGTTTGGTTACCAACAATCTTCAAAATATCTTTTGTGTTTATCGCAAAAGAAAGTAATTCAGGTTTGGAATGACATGAGGGTGAGTAAATGATGACATAATTTTCATTTTTGGTTGAAGTTTGAGGTTTTGTGGATGACAGGGCACAAGTTTAAAGTTTATTTAAAGCAAATTACTCACTTTTTGTGGTGTTTTATGCAAATATTTATAATATTTATGCACATCTTCCAATGTGCAACTTTGACCACTTCTGTTAATTGCCACGTTGACAGTTATTTGTCAATGCCAATAATCAAAATTACCACATATCAGCTGATATATTAGCCTGTTGCATACCATTGCACCATGTTATGGTAATACCATAGTACCACCATTTTTTGAATAGGCATTGTGGATACTACAAAACTTTACACTGAGCCTCATAACCTACAGCAGCTGGGACAAAGCAAATACATACATGCGAGAGAGAGAGAGAGAGAGAGAGAGAGAGAGAGAGAGAGAGAGAGAGAGAGAGAGAGAGAGAGAGAGAGAGAGAGAGGACGGAAGAGCTTTTGGGGGCTAGTAGTGAGGGGGGGGGGGGGGGGGGAGGGTGTCTTATAGTGGTCCTATAGGTCCAGACCCCCCTGAACCTCACCCCCACCCCCAGCTTCTTTCTCTATCCCCTGCTCTAATTAATGCACACCTCGCACATCATTAAGACGTTTGCTGTAGAATTAATAGAAAGACAGATTAAAAATAAATTAAGAAAAATGCGTTGGAGAATGCCTGCACGCACTTCATAAATCACCCGGGCAAAGGCAGGCGCTGGCTCCCTATAATTAACTGCAGACTATTTATTTTATCCTGACGGTATAAATTAGAATTCAGACACACAGATTATATTAGGGGTGTCTGTCATGCGGAACTGCAGCGAGATGTGCGGAATATTTTAAGGATACAAAGAGGAGAGTGGAGAAGAGAAATGAGAAAGAAAAAAAAAAGGGGGATGGTAAAATTTTTCCTCTGCACTCTGCAAAGAAACATATTTTTAGTTTTACAAAAAGATACTACCAAAATAATTGCATGAATAAATAAAAAAATAAAAAAAATAAAAAATAAAAATAAAAAAATTATATATATATATATATATATATATATATATATATATATATATATATATATATAGTACATGCTGAATCACAGAACTGACTTTTCAACCGATAACTGGCAGATCAAATGTGTTTAAAGGTGTGGTCACATTTACCATTGCTCAGGGAATTTTCACCGGCGAAATCTTCATACTATTGACAATAGAAATTTTATTGCATGTTATATTTCGCTGAAATTTCGCTAATAAGATCATATCCTAACGCTTGCACATTTGCAGTCCAACACAGCAACATTGGCTAAACCAATTACATATGGAGGGAGTATTTGAAAACAATCATCATTTTTGCAATTATGTTTGGTAATGATAGTCCATTATTGTGGTGCAGTTAAAAAGCATGGACTTTTAGTTTGTATCTCCTTGTTTTGCATGTGTTCAGCTTCCTTAGTGATTTTTTCGATGGTTACTGTTTATGTTCTTCACCTGTGTCTTGTTTGGTTGCTCGTTTGCTCTAGTACTGTATATATTGCACTGTGTTTCTGTCTTGAGTTCTCGGTTATTTGGCTTTGTTTAGATTTGCCTGCTTGAGTTGTCTTTATTTATTAAAACTGCTTTCATAATGACATAATCAAGTTATAATGGTAAACTAAAACTAAAACCTTTTTTCATCTAGATGCCAAATATTACTCATTTTCATTTAATTTAACTTGATGTACTAAAATAACTAAAATTAAGGCTGTGTCCGAAATTGTCCCCTATATTCTCATTAACTACTACCTACATTAGTCTACTAATACAGTTCACACTAGGGAGTGAATGAAAATGACTAAGTGAATTTGGACACTGAGTGCACCAGAAGGGCTGTGGGTTTTGCATAGTTTGTGCATGCAAGTAAGTAAACCTCGTTCTGTTTAATAATTATTTGAAACTTAGCAAACTGGCTACTCCAATAGTTAGATGAAAAGATTTATCTTGGACTCTGTCATGGCAACTATGTATAAACCTTAATTAAACAATTTAATAACTGATTAAAAAGGAATTTATACCTGTATATTACAACGTAGCCACATTGGACCAGTGGTTTGGAAAATGGATGGATGAATGATTCAGCTGTGGGCGTCATCTTCTGGCGAGACGTGAGAATTAATTCGCCACGACCCTCACTGTGCATTATGGGTATTCTCTAGCTGCTGAGCATACAACAGTTGTACACTCATTCACGCAGTGCATTGTGGGATTAAATGAGAGCACTCAATAACGTCCACTATGGTTTCAGACACCGCTACAAATGGCTGTCCCCTCAAATAGAGCCCTATTTAAGGGTATTTTGGAGAATTCGGACACTGCTTGAAAATGAAACAAAAAATGAATAAAAACTAAACAGGAATATCTAAAACAAAAACTCATAATGACAAAAATGACAAAACTAAAATGTAATGTAATTAAAATGTAAGATACAAAAATAAAAACTAATTCAAAGTATTAAAGGTAGGGTAGGTCAGAATTGTCTAAAAAAACTTTTATTCAAATTTGTTTAAACTGTCTTTATATACCAATACATAATTAAAATGCAAGTACTCTGAAATAGAGAGTATAAAAAATTTAGTGACTCTAGTGTATTTAATCTTCAATAAACACAGCTCATTAATTCCATTCACTCCCACCTAAAAACGGGTGCGCAACTGCGCGCACGTGGGCAGAGCCAGTAATAGCGGCGGTAGTCATGGCGACGGAGAGTGACAGTCGCGCAAGCCAATCACTTGTTTCGTCCCAGTAGGAATTAATGAGCTGTGTTTTTTGAAGATTAAATACACTATAGTCACTCAATTTTTATACTCTCTTTTTCAAAGTACTTACATTTTAATTATGTATTGGTATATAAAGACAGTTTAAGCCAATTTGAAAAAAAGTTCTTTAGACAATTCTTACCTACCCAACCTTTAATAACAACTATAGAGTATCTCAATGATACTAAAATAACACGGGCTCCGCCCATTGTGAAATCGAACGGGTCCATAATCCTCCACATCTGAATATTAAACACTAAGGGCAAGATTTACTAAATAGGGCAAATTAGCGCAAGAGCGCAATCCCTTAAAAACGCCAATGAGAGTGGAAAGTTCTGTGCGTGATCTACTGACGACGCGCACATTAATGAACAGAGGCAGTCGGAACATTTTCATAATGACCAACACAATCTACCAAGAGCAGCACAAATTAGCGTCTTGTTTAAGACATGCTTTTTAGGGCTGTAAATAGTGTTGCAAATACCAGTAAACTGACTAGCGCAAACCTTAGTAAATCATGTTGTGTGATTCATGTAAAAACTCTCCTCCCATAAATTTTGCGTGTGAAAGGGAAACTCCCACAACTGCATATGCAATAAGGTCAGCCGCAAAAATAACCCTGTCCTCACCTTTTTAGCGCTAATTTTTCACTGCGTGTCTTTAGTAAATCCTGAAAATAGTTTTTAAACGCCAAAAGAGGATTTGCGTTGGAGCAAGCTGTTAGTAAATCTGGCCCTAAATATGTTCTGATTGGCAATGATTTAAATTTTCACTTCCGGTGAGGACAAACTTGCAGCTGGAAACCTATCCTGTTGTGTCTGGTTAGAGCATGACATGAGCGCCAATTTCTCGTTTTTGATGATTCTGAGCAGCTCAGTCGATCAACAGGTCAGAGTCACATCCACTAGTACTGAAGCCACAAATACCCTTGACAGCCCGACCCATTTATGAGCCCTCCCTCTATGTTTATGAATGTTTGTGTGCATCAAAGATACTTTCGCCCTCGTTCGCTGCCATAAACGTGCAAAGAGGAAAGGATCCTTCTCAGGAAGCAAGACACGTCCGCAGCGGCCTCTTCATGAAAGAGAAGTAAAGACACAGGCTCCTGTCCTCCTCGTTCACATTCCCCCGCTCTGCCGGTGCATTAAGTCAGTCCACTGAAGACAGGTATCTTAAAACAAACCCCGCCGCTCTCATAATCAATGACAAAAACAGACGCACCGGACCAAAGGCTTTTTACTCACACATTTTCTTCTAAGGACACAAAAAAGTATTTTTCCTCCATCTTTATCATTGGTCGAGGCCTTATGGAGAGGATAATGCATTTGGTCCCTGTCGCGTCACAGCCCTCACAAAGCTCAGCGGCAATTTCAGGCTTCCATCCCATTTTTGCATTTAGTCCCTTTAGTCCTGCACCGTAGAGACTTGATACGGGGTGTACAAATACACAAGCAAGCCAAAAACTGACAAAAACAGTCACAATGTAGTCATAAAAAGGATCGTACTGTGAAAAAAAAAAAAAAAACAGTATGATCCGATACATCAAGCTCATTTCTCCAGACTCCAATGCAGATGGTTGTTCTCCTCTCCCTCCTCCAAGCCAGGAGAGAGTACATCAGTCTGGAGGAAATAAATACACACTTATTACATTCTACGTGCTGCATACATTCACCTCCATAATGTATTGCAACGTTCGGTGTGGTGCATGCTGGGGTGAAAAATGAGAATGCAGAAGCACTGCAGAAAGAAAAAAAAAGGATGTTTAGTGAGACTGAGCTTGGTTGCTACACACTACGGTAACAAATTTGACTTTACTATGGTAATGAGGGAGTGCATAATGATGCACATTTTTTTTAGATGTGCATAAAAAAAATAGCATTGGTTTTATTCGCGCAACCAGACGTGACTTATTTTTCGGACCTAGATTGCTTAAAATGTCCGCGATTTGGGTTTGTTTAGATATTGACGTGCCTCTAGAATTCTCATTCATTCTATGTACACATATTTTGTATTGATTTTACTGTTCTTTGTAGATCCCGCCTTCTCGCTAACCACAATTGGTCGATTAGGTACAATGCCTGACGCTATTGGTCAAACTACTTTTCAATCATTATGTCTTCAGCAAATATGCCCATATTAACATTATAGCTTTCACACTGTCGTGTCCCAGAATTTGTCCCATTCGCCAAAATGAAAATGCCTCACTCAAGCTGTATGTGTGGAAAAAAAACGCGAGACAGGTTCAGGTAGAGTAGCGAATGGCTGTCTCCATACACTGCCCAAATGAAAAGGTAAATTCACACAAGAATTCCTGCGCTTTCATCCCGGTGCGTCTCAGTGGCCAAAAAAAGAGAAGATACAAACCATTTAGAAGCACAAAACATTAGCTAAGTTTGTGAGCTAAATTAAACACTAGTTAACGTTACATTAACGTACATTAGTTAACGTTAACGTAACATTTTACAATAAGGTTCCCATAATGTATTAACTAACATGAACTAACCATGAGCAATACATTTGTTACTGTATTTGTTCATCTTTGTTAATGTTAGTTAATACAAATAAAGCTGTTCATTGTTTGTTCATGTTAGATCACAGTGCATAAACTAATGTTAAAAAGATTTTTTTAAGTTTTAGTAAATGTTGAAATTAATACGAACAAAGATTAATAAATGCTGTATAAGTGCAGTTCATTATTAGTTCATGCTAACTAATGTAGTTAACTAATGTTAACTAATGAACCTTGTTGTAAACTGTTACCATTTTTTTTGTTATAAATGTATAAATAGAAAATAATGTCAATTTATGCATATACCAATACATTTTTACCAAGTTGCATATTTATGCCTAGTTTAATGATTGCTAATGCATCAAATAACGTATTAATTAATGCTAACAATTTCAGTTTCCTCTTACTTTGAAAAGCACAACATGGTCACCCAGTAGTTTTATTCATTTTCATAGAGTCTGGCTATCTTTCACTGTGCTGTACCATCAATAGTATATAGTTGATAAAGAAACTATGATTCTCAGAGTGCGAAGCTGTCCACAGTCGCAACCACATAAGCTACACGGCTCACACGCAAGCCAATCACACATCTGTCCTGCAACCGTCAAACCCCCTGCACAGCGTCCCGGCAGTTCTGCCTGCAAACAGTAGGTGTCTCTCTTTCACTGTGCATGGCCCTCATCCACCGCCGGCCCCCTCCCCTGCCTCAAAAACCCCATCTCCACATAATATATACACCATCATTTGAAAATGGCAGCTTTTTGAAAATTCACCTTGATTATCAGACATTAAAAGTGACTTGAGCAGCGCTGAGTGTCTGGCTGGGGAGATGGTTGCAGACAGCCGAACAATGCGGCGGGAACGGCATTAACGCCTCGCTGGGCCATGCAGCCGCGCAGCCCTTTGTTCTCTCCCTCATCCAATTATTTTTAACGTGCGCCTCTTTCACAACAACAAGAGAGAATTTAATTTTAATGCACTCTGTAAGAAAAGCCCCCCAAAATACATCTATTCTTAAAAGGAGGAGGAAAGAATACGGACAAGGGGTTAAGAATTAATCAGGGAGCGTGCATGAGGCTGTAAAGTGCAGGCATTGCAATGTCTGCAACTGTAACCCTTGGAAAAACAAAAATACCCGATAAAATGGGTTTTGAGAATAATAATAAAAACTAAAAAAAATCCAGGGACTCTTGCAGGAAGGTATGCGCCCAAATATTTTTCTAATTGGACGAGCACTTTATCTTGCTGTCAGTGAGGTTATAAAAATGCGCACAGTTCCCAGAAGGAGAGAAGCAGCTCTATAGCCGGCCCTTTATTACTGCACGCTAGTGTCTGATATATGCTCCTGCCTTAACCTTTCATCTAAGCCAGACACACACACACACACACACACACACACACAAGCGTGTGTTTTATGCAGAAATGCACTGAAATTCTGTGTTGTTGAGAACGTTACAGGGGATTGTGATGATTATATACTGGAAGTGCAGCAAAAAGGCATTTAGTAAATCATATGTTACATTAATATACTGTAGCCGTCTGGATGCAGTCACGTAAATGCACGCACACACACCTCAAAAACACGATTCAACCTGACAGAAAAAGCAAATTAGAATCCTGCGTGTTCTGCGCAAGGCTGTTGCCATCTAAGCTGCACTACGGCCAATTTTCTCAGCAGTATGAAATGATTGTTTTTTTCTTTCTTATCAGCGTCGAGGCAGCATCTACAGCAGTGAGAATTTAAAATGAAAAGCCCTTAGTTTTTGTCCCCAGGAACACAAAATAGACAAACATCCGAACGTGCGCACGCACACACACACACACACACACACACAAAATTAGATCTTGGGTTCTAGGCTAGACAACTAACTGTTTGTGTGTAAGCCTCGCTCTGCGGCACAGCAAAAGCAATTCTCTGGAGATGCTGAAATTAAAGGGCAGAATCCAGCCTGTTTATGGTTGGCACTCCGCTCTCCTCTCAATCAAATGTTTTATTAGCAATCATTCGGCACTCTCCGGGCCCTAACACTCCTCCGCCGGAGGAAGGAGGGGTTTCGGGACGGTGACCCCCGCTCGCACAGCTGCCTACAGATGCTGGACTACACACAGCTGATTACTCCCACCTGGAGCCAGAGTCACCATTAACCTCCACGAGGGCTCAAGCGGCCAGCCGTCCCTACAGCTTCCCCAAGAGGACGGAGGGTTACGAGACACAACCAGTGAGATGCAAAGAATAGAGAGAAGAATAAGAAGAAAGAGGGGGGGGGGGGGGGGGGTCGCAAGGCAGTTTGAACCATGGTTTAGCAGTTAGTGCTATCGTGCTAACAAGTTAGTAGCACTTGTCCCACATGCAGGTTCAATTCTGGCAATACTTTCACCCTGAAGTATGCGATGTGAAATCTGCCACATTTGGAACATACAACTTATATTCTCTAATTGTGCTGCATCCCAATTCGCCTACATAAACTATGTAAAAAGTACATACCTTTGAGTGTGTAGGAGAAGAGTAGGTCCGTTTTACAACATACTACCACATCATTATTGTGGGCCCTATCATACACCCGGCTCAATGCAGTGCCAGGCGCGACGCAAGTGATTTTTGCTAGTTTCAGCCTGACGCAGTTATCATTTTCACGTCCTGCGCCACGTTGTTTAAATAGCAAATGCATTTCCGTTTGTGCGCCCATGGGCGTGCTGGTCTGAAAACGAGGTGTGTTTGGGCGCATTGTTGGCGCGTTGCTATTTTGAAGCAACTGAAATAGACTGCGCCATTGACCAACAAAAACCTGGTCAACTGAAGCCAATGGAGCAATATTATTTTTGTTATTTAGAGAGCGTGTTAGTAATGTACGCCTATAGGAGTGTCCACAACGCGCGTACACTTTGTTCCTTGCTTAGATGGTCTGCTGGTGCGCTTTAACCTCGTGCACGAGCAGATCTGTTTCCTCGCTACAGAAGCACTCAGTCTTTCCGCTTGCAAAATCCTCCATGTAAATAGCAATCCACCATGGCGCGATTTATTGCACGTCACGCCCAAAACACACCAATTCCTCATTAAGAGAATAGGGACAACCCTTTTAGACCATGCGCCTGGCGTTAAACTAGCAAAAGTGGATTCGGACGTGCCCTAAGTGCACTTGCGCCGTGTGCTTTAGCGCTTAGATCGTTAAAATAGGGCCCTGTGACTTTAACGGACAGCATATGTATGTGCATCCTGGCACCGTAAACTGTCCTTGGAGACAAAAGAAGTATTAAGTCGAAGATCTTTCATGTGAAGAACTCTCCTCATGTTTGTTGCATAGCCAAAAAGCTGCCTAGCCAAAAGGTAATGGCCAAACGCATCTTAATATCTTGCAGCTGAAATAAATATAATCATTTATGGTAACACTTTATTTTGATGTCCACTTTAGACAATCAACTAACTATAAGTAACTTTGCAACTACATGTCAACTTACTCTCATTAGAGTATTAGTAGACTAGTTAGCTTAAAATCTGCTAAAAAATTATTTTGATGCTCCCCAATACACATTCTACTGACTATAAGTAACTTTGTAAGTACAAGTACATAGTAACTACTAACCTTAACCCTAACACCTAACAGTCTACTATTGTCTACTAATGAGAGTTAGTTGACATGTAGTTGCAAAGTTTCATCAAAATAAAGTGTTAACTTTATTATTAAATACTCAATGTTCAATGGATAGTTTGTGAATTGGGACGCAGCAATGGATGTCATAACTTTGCTGATGGCTATTGTCACCACAAGAATGTGCACTGTCCCAAACACTTCACTAGTGACTATCCTCAGCTGTGACAAGAAAGGCAGCAGAGATGGAAAAATATCTATTTTTCACTTTTAAGAGCTTCCAAAAAGAACTGAGCACTGATCAAACTTTTACTATATTAAAATGATAAAGGCCATTGTGAGGATATATATAATTATTTTTAAATGTATACACAGGTGAATGGCAATAAATGGGTTAACATGCTTCTTGGGACCAGAAGATTGGGCAAGGCTATGCAATGCAACATAACCCTGCAATGCTCAATACTGAAAAGAGTTAAAAGAATCAATCACTTCATTCATAAAAGCAATCATCTTTTGCTCTAAGTCACGCTGGAAAACATGATTTGTAAGGGTGTGTTCACACTTGGCATGTTTGGTTAGATAAAAATAAACTCTTGTGCGACTGCTCTGTTAGTGCGGTTCATTTGAATAAGTGCGAACGCTGCCATCTGAACCCTGGTGCACACAAACAAGCGGACCGAGACCACTGGAAAGATGGGTCTCTGTCTGCTTCCAAACGGACTCTGGTGCGATTCGAATGGAATATGAACACAACACGGACAAAACAAAAAAAGGACAGAATGCTCAAGCATACCTGTTTTTTCTTGTTATAGTCACGATGTTGCCCAACACAGTTCAGTACAGGATCGCAGCAGATCTTGGTTTGTGTTTGTGACGGAGGGATTCCTGTTGCTGTTTTGACTCCTTTACACATATTATAAGCTCTTCACGAGTTCTCAGCTTGTGAAAATATCATCATATGTAGGCTACGCACATACAACAAGCTCATTCAGCCCAGCACACAGCATTGTTTTGGATGTTCGGTAAGTTCCGTCGCAAAATATACATAATAAAAGCAGTCTAATCAGGTTGTGAACATATATCTATGCCTTTAGGTTCGGTATCTTTAGTTGCCAAAAACTGACTAGGTTTGTTTGTTTTTTTATCAGTTTCATGGCCCCCAGAATATTTTGTTGTATGAATATCTGAACATGCAATATATCAAAAGAAAGAACAGACCCTCTGCTTTTAAATAAAAAAAAACATTTTTTTTCTAGCTTCATGCATTCTTTTTTAGCAAAAAACTGAGAAAATCATGACTACAACTGGATCGGATTCATAACAATGATCAAAACTTAGATTGAGTAGATCTGAGTAGATCGAGTCCATCAATACACCTAATGCTTGCACAGTCCTGTACCTTCCTATAAACCACAGTTCTATAATTCAGTAACATTAGGCAGTTTTGATTTATATGCTGTTGCTTATGCTTACATATGCTATCGCTTGTTTCTGCTGCTTCTTCACCTGTGTTTTGATCAGGAGATTCTGTACTCTTTCAGAAGATGCATAAAAGCGCTCCCTACTGTATAACAGTGAAGACAGCCGGAAATGTCAGTCAATGGCGGGGAAAGGGTTAAAAAAGTGTGGGGTAGTAAAGACAGTTACAGTACCTGCTGACAAACTGAACTATGCTGAGATTTCAGCCTGGACACTTTCTCCTCCAGCCACTGTATCTGCTCAGCCTGTGAACACACATGCACAAAGATCATGAAATTCACATCACAAATGTTTACCATCAAACACAGATATGTTTTGAGAAGGAGACAATAACCAGAGCAAAGATGGTAGCTCAGAACAAACAAAGCAGTGAGAAAATGGCTGCACTGTTCAGTCATAATGAGAAGCGGAGGTGTGTGTGTGTGTGTGTGTGTGTGTGTGTGTGTGTGTGGTGTGTCAGGTTCCCTGCTCTGCTCTCATCACATCTGCTGTCAGTAATCTGTTCCTGAGCCAGCAGTGCTGGGATTAAGTGCAGTCTGCAGATAAAGGATGTATGCGTCATTAAAACACACAAGACCGACACGTACACACTCACAGAGCCACCGGTGAGTAATAATGCGGCCACAGTTTCAATCACAAACGCAGCTTCATTTCTATGTGAAAATCATGGCCGTTCAGAGTGTGGAAGTCTCAGATGTGAAGTTCTTTCAAAAAGCAAACTGTCCAGCTGTGCATTGGAGAAATAATGATTTTAAAAGGGATTGATCACCCAAATGTTTTTATTCTTGGTAACACTTTATTTAACAGTGTCTTTGTTACAAGTTACATGTACTTGCTATAGTAATAACACAAAATGATGCCTAATTAAATGCAACAAACCCTAATCCTAACCCTATAGTAATTACTGGTTGTTAATTAATATTACTTTGTACTTAAATGTATAATTACACTGCAACAAGGACATCTTCAAATAAAGTGTAACCAAATTATCTTATGTACTCACCATAATGTATTTCTAAACTCTATTTCTTTCTTTCCAAAAAAGGACAAAACTCTCCGTAAAGTAGTCCATGTGACTTGTGGCCTGTTTACACCTGGTCACTTCATGTGTTTTTACTGATCGGATAGCTATCTGATTTGTTACAACGGTTCCATTTACACTTGGCCACATAAATGTCTCTGCAAAAACAAATATAAATCCAATCTTCAATTCCCGGTCTATATGCAAATTTAACAGAGTTCTTGATGTGTATTGAGAAAAGCGCTATAGAAATAAATGTGAATTGAATCTGCAGCTATGCATGTTCCACTAGACCTGTCATATCTGGCTATAACATGTCATATAGCATCTCCAATAATGCTCTCACACGCTTATTTTTTAACATTTTGGGATGAGTAAAATTTACACATGTGCCTTCAACCCCCAAATACATTTAAATCCATCTCAGAAGCATTTCAAAGGGCATTTACTCCTGGTGACCAGGTGTAAACAGACACTTATATGTCATAAGTATGAGATTTGAGTACGATGATGGAGAATTTACGATGACTAGGAATTTTGATCTGTCCCTCACATCGTGCTATTAAATAGCTTTAGAAAAGTTGGAATATAGAGTAAATGACTTATGGACCACTTTATGGTACTTTTATGGTGCCTTTTAGACATTTTTCGAGCTTGACAATCTAAAGTCACGGTATGATTGTTCAAAAAATCTTCATTTTATGTTCCACAGAAGAAATTAAGTTTTGGACATCATGAGAAATAATGAACACAGTTTCATTTTAGGGTGAGTTATGCCTTTAAGGAAACAATGATGTCCATGTGTATACATTTTAGGTCTGATTCTTTGCAGGAAATGCTGAAAAATACTATGCTTCTCAATCGAGGAAATTTGATTAAGGCTCCAGATCATGAACAAAAGATAATAGTCACAGAGAATAAGCGCACATGAACTCTGACAAGGAGATCAAAAGCTTTCTGCCATGCACTATTCCATTTAATACAAAATTCAGCCCTTCAGGAAATTTTTTTAAAAATAAAAGGCAATTCTGAACAAAATAAAGAACACAAATTTAAAAACAAATTTATATTTTAACTACTGGCCTGTAAATATTAATATACCAAACTTTTTTCTACATTTACATTTACATTTATTCATTTAGCAGATGCTTTTATCCAAAGCGACTTACAAATGAGAACAATAGAAGCAGTTAAACTAACAGTAGGACAGCAATATGCAAGTGCTATGCAAGTGTAGGACAACAATAGACAAAGTTCTACTAATTTTATTGTCAAATAAAATGGTCAGCTAGTAAGAGCTGTGCAAGTAAACCTCACTCCCTTGGCCTCAAGAGGCATGCTAGCGACTAGAGACTGTGTTTTTTATCTTCCATGTTAACGCGCCCGCCTCTCATGCCGGAAACGTATGTTCAAATCCCACTCAGAGTGGGGCGAGTAGAACCAGAGGGTTTACATTGATGCCGTGACTTAGGGTAGGAGTGAGGTTTACAGGGTGAGTGTAATGGAGGCCAGCTAGTAAGAGCTGTGCATGTAAACCTCACTCCCTTGGCCTCAAGAGGTGCGTTCGAGGCTGCGTTCTTTACCGTCCCATGCCGGAAACACCCGTTCGTATCCTACTTGGAGTGGGGCGACTAGAACTGAAGGAGTTACATTAGCATGAATAAAATCAAATACAATTTCGAACATCTGCAAGAACATAAAAGACAATACACTGGTAAGCGTAACAACTCTCCCCTGCCTGCTGATATTTTTAGTTTTTTCTTTAACAAGTTTCTCTATCTTAAACATCTGTCAGTATAATGTGTGTTCAGAAAAAAAAAAAAAAAAAAAAAAAAAACCTATTCCAAAAATCTAAAGTCTGTAGAATTGCTTAAGACATCTCAGTAAAACGAGTAGAGGTCAACTGGATAAAACAGAATAGCATTAACCGCAGTAATGACTCCCAGACCACGTGACATTACAGAGAGGTGAGAGCCTATGAGCAAGCAGCAGATGGTATATGAATGACAGAAACTGTAAGAAACTTGTTTGACATACAAACAAGTATTACAGTATTTCCATGATTTCTTGGAAATATCCCATGGTATTCACTGAAGTACCCTGGAATACCATGTATATACTATGGTTTATAAATATTTAGCATTTTTATAGCATCACTGCACCTTGGTACCAGTGTTATTTTATTATATTTTTATACATTATATATTTTTTAAATATTTTAAATTAGATTTTTTTCATTTTTAATTTTCTGTTTTAGTTTGAGTTCTTTAAAGGGGGGGTACAATGGTGTTTCATGTATTCAGAGTTGTTTACAGCGTTAAAGAGAAAGATTCTCATGCTAAACATGGGCAAAGTTTTAAAAAAATATTTTGGACGAATAACGGAGAATTTCTGTGCTGAAAATCTTACTTCCGGGTTGGTACAAGTTTCGGCTGTTTTTTTTTAGATCGTGGATCTAATGACGTAGATCAGAGTGCAACTCCTTATATGAGCATTTCTCTCAGAAAAGCGCGCCCGTGAGCACGTCGACTAGAGGAGAGCGAGACCGCGCACATCAACAGGAAATCATCGGCAGCGCTGCATAGGATTTGTTCAAGAATGTCTCCAAAAAAGTGTGTATTTGGATGTGAGGGAAAGCTTACCGTGTTCAGTTTTCCAAAGAACCCAGTGTTACAGGAACAGTGGATGCAGTTTGTTTTTCCGGGGCAGCAACGGAGTGTAGGAAGTGCGGTTATGTGTTCTGGCCATTTCAGTGACGAATGTTTTATTAACAAGGCTCAGGTCGACGCTGGATTTGCAAATCGTTTGCTATTAAAACGTGGAGCGGTCCCAGTGATAAAAGACCCCATTCATGTAAGTACAACTGGATCAGATTTCTGTCTTTTGCTGGAAATCAGCGCTACCGCTTGACTCTATAGCTCCGCCTCCAGGACCTCGGCTTTTTCCGGAGAGAATCAGAAAGCTGTATTTTTCTTTTCTAAATATAATAAAACTAAACACTTTTTTGAGATATTAAGGATGCACTACTACTCTATAGGTACTCAAGATTAACATGAGATTAGGTGAAACTGTGCATGTTATGTACCCTTTAAGTACTTTAAGGTTAAGGGGTGGTTGATTATGATTTCACTTTTCTAACTTTAGTTAATGTGTAATGTTGCTGTTTGCACATAAACATCTGCAAAGTTACGACACTCAAAGTTCAAAGCAAAGGGAGATATTTTCTTTTACAGAAATCGCTTTTTAAGGACTACAACAAATGGCTGGGACTACAATGAGGTTCTTCACGGGTTAGTGAAATCACTAACCCTAAAATTTACATAAACCCCGCCCCCGGGAACATGATTTATAGATTATCATGACAGAATATGCTAATCAATGACTAGAAGATAGTTAACTCCACATCAGCTACATGAATTCATCAACTAACCATTCAGAAATGTCCTGTTGCATTCTACATGTTGTCACTTCTACTTGAGTCTCTCCATCATTGTCTGACTCCGGTTTGAACATAAAAGGCTGTCTGTGTGAGGTAATCGCTAACACAAGAGCTCTTGAAGCTCCGCCCTCTGTGCCGGGAGCGGCATCAGATTATTTGCATTTAAAGGGACACACACAAAAACGGGCGCGTTTTTGTTACCCTCAAAAAGTGACTATTTTAACATGCTATTAACAAATATCTGTGGGGTATTTTGAGCTAAAACTTCACATACACACTCCATCAGAGACATCAGAGACTCATTTTACATCTTGTGAAAAGGGCATTATATGACCTCTTTAAACTAAATGAAAATGAGAAACCTTGCCTTGGCAAATAAAATCTTTCTGAAATCTCAAATAAAATCTTTCGGAAATAAAATAAATGTATATAGAAATAAAAAAAGTATATTTTATTTTTAAGTTAACATTTATTTGTAATGTAAACATTAAAGTAACTTTTTTTTAATGGTTTTAGTTAACAATACAAATCGTGTATGGTACCACGACAGGACTTTGAATACATTTCCGTTCCTAGTACATCTACTCTAGTGCATATACAGTAGTTACCATCAGTGCGACTGTATTGGTAAATCGTGAATTATCCAATCTCACTGTGTTTTTGGTATCCTGCGTCCCTTCCTGGCACCGGCTCAGCTGGGCTCGAACAACGGACAGCTCATTCTCCAGTTCGTGACATTTCTTCCTAGCTTCTTGGGCCTCTTTGCACTTTTCCAACACCGTGGACCGGACCAAACTAAGCTTCGCAGAGACTCTGTCCACCTACAGGGCGGCGCCAGACATGAGAAACATAATGCAATAGAATCTTCTTTCCAAGGGCACATACAGACACACTCATTCAATCTGACCCTTGGTGGAGGTGACCTCCTTGCAATCAGCCCCGTGGAACACTTATTTCCCAGCTATAATCAGACTCGCTCACTAAGGCCTGACCTTTTCTCAGCAGCCCCTCAGCCATGGCTATGTATAACTCCAATATAAAACCCAGCCCCCTAGAGAGAGACATCTGCTAGAGCTCAGATCCACGGCCATACAGGTTAATTAGGGAGAGAGAGCACAAGCACAACGCTGCACAAACAAGCTAGAAAGATCTCGGACTATATGAAAGGAATGATATATGTAAGTTGCACCTACTATCAAAGTATTTACTGTGGCACAGGGTTATATTTTCAAATTTTTTTGTACCATTCTCATGGTAACAAACTAAATTAAAGAAACAGCTTGGAACCTATAAAGCAAGGTGGCCTTCAAGTTCATTATGCGGTCCTCTTTATAACATCTCAAGCACTTCTTTTCTAATCATGCTGGTATAGCTCCTAAATGCTTGAATTATGATGACAGACCAAATTCTACAAAATTGGTGGCTGAGTTTACATGTCAATAAAGCTCCAATAAAATATGACATTATGATAAATGCTCCATTTTTAGTGAATATTTGACATCAACAACGGTACTCAGTGGCCTGGTGCCGTTTAATTTCCAGAAGAGCTTCATTCTCCACCTGCACCTTCACCAGATTCCCTTTCACCTCTGAGAGCTACAAGAGAGCAGACACACTTCATATAGCTCTCATACAGTATGCAATTTTACTAAAGCAATAAATACTTTTGACAGATCATGTGCACTTGAAGGCAAGTGGCCTAGAATAGCTGTTTTATTCTACATAAAGTGGATAGCATGATCAGAGCATTACATCCTCTGGCTTTATTTAGAGCTGATATTAACATCCTGTTCAGGTGATCTCCCTTTGAAAAGGTATAATGCTAAATATAAATATAAATTGGGTTCTAAATGTTTTGAGATTAGTTTACTTCAACCACATTCTAAAGTGGACAAAAACGCACATGACCACATTGCAAACCAAGGCCATAACCACCCCTGACAAAGAGCAGTGCAAATCCACCTAAAATAATTTACTCTTTACAGATACTGGACATGAATTCCAGTGTGACACTTCACTTTTAACGGTGAAAGAGAAAGATGTAAGTAGCTAAACACTTTTTACGGTAGAAATGTTAAGTGAACGACAGTAATATCCAGTAATGCAAACAACTTGACTTTTTTGGTAAAATTTCTCAGGATCAACCGATACGGAACTAAACATCCAGATAGTTCTCCCCGGCTCATTTATTGCAGAGTAACTGAATCAGTCACATGCCTGTGAATACGATATTTAAAATGGTATTGGTAACCAAAACCGTGATCCACACCAATTGGTGCCAGTATAATCATATCATATCACCGAATCATGAAGAAGAAAAAAAATGCTTAGTGCACCTTGTGGTACTTCTATTCTTGTTCAAGTCTTTGGAACTGAAAATATTTCACGTGTAATTCAGTCTCACAAAGTAATGAATCTCATTTCAAATCGTTTGAAGCTGTGAACATAGAGATAATAAAGGTGCCTCACATGATATCAAACAAGCTGCGTCTGGAGCGTAAAAAGGCTGTGAACTTAAATGTGAGAGTGTTAGTAAACAAGGGCACTGTGAGTGTGAGGTTGTTCTCTCAGCAATCAGTGTAGAGCTCCCCTAACAAGTCTGCCATGACGCCTAGCGACAGGTGACACAGCCACTGGTGACGGACAGCACTGGCCTGAGCTCTGATTGGTCAGCAGTCCGATCCAGGAGGGGAGGGCTGAGAGTCTCACTGCAGCAAACACTAGCTTGTAGCAACATGTCTAATATCACAAACTGTTCGATGCATTTAAATTATGCATGTATTACATTTTACAACCTAAAAGAAAGAAAAATCACAATATTCAGAAGAGATCTCTAAAATGTCTCACACTGCGTTCAGATTTACAAAGATTCCAAAGTCTGCAAAAATCGAACTTCAACCTGTATTCTCATCATTCTCAGAACAAGATCACATACACATATAAATACAACTGACTCATTTGAGAAATATCTTAGATAAAAGTTGATACATAAAAGAAACATTACTTAGTCTCCTGAGCTGGGTTTTGTGTCATGTTTTAAGTATCTATCTGCATTTTTGGGATCTCTGGGATCATGTTCCCTGGCATCTGGCAAGAAAACATTCTGAGACCCTCCTCACCTCAACAGGGGAGGGGCAAACACCTGTCTCAAAGAACTCTCACTTCAGTCCAGCTGCCAGCTGTTCAACACATGTACTGCATGGTCTACAGCAAACATGGAAAATAACAAGTTTAGCAGAGTTACTTAGGCAAACAAAGAGTTTACTTGATACATAAAAACAACAGATTTCAGACCCAAAAAACTGCATATTAAGCATTTTACCATCATGTGCGATTCAAAACAATCGTCCTCATGTCAAAGTAACAACTGCAGCTCAAAAGCCCACTTGTAATGTATGAAAAAACAGAAGCTTTCAGTTCATTATGGTAGCTTGGATTGGGATCATTTCATTCGTGTTTTTCACCATTTTTTTTATCCTTTTTTTTTCATCCCTGACTGAACATTTGCTCTTGGTAAACTTTGTGTGTAACAGCACAAGCCAATTTGTTATAATTACAGATATTCTTCTTAAGTGAAATTATCCTTCTTAGAAGAAGAGAAAAATACACAAATTACTGCAAATGCAGTGGTCTGAGATCAAAGTATCTCATAAAGAAGAGCCCAAAACAAAAGCATGGAGATTGAGAGAGAGAGAGAGAGAGAGAGAGAGAGAGAGAGAGAGAGAGAGAGAGAGAGAGAGAGAGAGAGAGAGAGAGAGAGAGAGAGAGAGAGAGAGAGAGAGAGAGAGAGAGAGAGAGAGAGAGAGAGAGAGAGAGAGAGAGAGAGAGAGAGAGAGAGAGAGAGGCCTGAGCAGCCTGGGCCTGGCCGTGAAGCTTTTACCTGAGCTTGTAGCTCCTGATCTTTCTTCCTGGCATCTTGTAGCTGCCCGTGAAGCTGCTGGTTGCAGTCGTGTCCCCTCTGGAGCTCCTGCTGGCTTTCTTGCAGCTCTCTCTGCAGATCCCACAGCCTCTGCTCTTGGACGTCCAGCTATCCAACCACAATAGAGGGCAGGGCGCAGAGGAAGAGAAAATCAATCCACTACAAAGAGTCTCCTTCTCTGCTCGCCTGCCCGTTTCGCAGAACCCGCCATGACTAGAGCTCCGGCAAAGAGGAACTGGTGTCCATCTGGCCCTCATCGCATCCCAAACATTGAGCAACCTTGAGCGGTTCTACCCTTCACATACACCCAGACACTCTAGACAGGCTAGGACAGCCCTGCACTGAATGCAGAAACAAAAATCAATGCTTCTTAAACAAATGCGAAATCGCAGCTCTTTGTTTGAAAGAAAGAGCAAGAGAACAAGCAACACTTCTGCAGACAAATCTTTACAATTTCCGGTTACATACACAAGCAGTTTGCGACACGTCAATCCATTACCCACTTTTTGCAACAAAAAGTATTCATTAATGGTGTTATTTTTCAAATCATTACAGCAAGGCCCACCACGTCACATCAAAAATAAATAATTATTATTGTAATTAGCACAATATGGTCACCTGCGAAAGAGAACGGAGAGGCGGGGAAGATGGGAGTCAAGAAAAGGAGAAAGGAGGAGGTTTGGCAAACCCCTTGTTCCGGTCCAGTCCGACATTATCAAGCATCCTCATCTGCATTTCAAGTTGTCGCACGATGACAGCCACATATCCAGAATGGGGGCCCAGGGACTCCCCGCAACGATCAATTAATCAGCCGCACTCATTAGAGGCCCAAGAGTAATCCACAAATTCGCCTAAGTCACCTAAATCAAACGGTCGCCCCTCGCTTTACCCATTGATTGTGGTCTGGTGACAAGCACTTCAAACCTTGCCTCGTCTTCTCATCCGTCTGTTGGCATAGCGAAAGCTCGAATTCCTGCCAGATTGTAGACTAAAACGATGAGGGAAGAATGAGAATCGTTTCCCTTTAATCCTAAAAACCCAGCTCATCCTTTTGCTCTGCTTTTCGGTGTGTGATGCAAGCCGATAACCCTGCTCTTTCTTTGCCTTACAATTGCGCTCTCTCTCCATTCTCCCCTCCTAAACTGATCAATACTTCATTTAAATCATGACATTAGCACACTACAACTGGAAAATGCTGAAAGGAATAGCAAAACGCTTCTTGTGGCAAATGGAGGGTTGGAAAATGGATACATACATTCGAATAGTAACCACAATTGTTTGTTTATATGTAAAAACAAAGGTTGAAATGCATGTGACGCTCAGCACCAACATCATTGTTTTATTTTCAGCTCCCAAGACTGACTGATCAATATCGCATTTGAATCCAGAGAGAGGGGCAATACCGCTTTAGCTCTCAACGTTAAATGAAATGCAAATAGCTTTGCCGTAATCAACACGTATTTCAGACATTATCATCCCGTCCCGCTGAAACAAACCCTAATGATATTTCATACACAAAGAACATGTAGCCATACGCATTGGCGGTGGCGTGGTATGCGCCGTCATGCATTTGTTTATTCATGCAGGATGCTGTAAGAATAATCAGAGCGCTATGCAAACACTCCACACTTAAGACTTGAAGGGACGGTAATCATCGACGCAGGGGGGTGTGGGAGCAGAAAGAAGAAGAAGAAGAAGAAGAAGAAAAAAGGTAATTTCCTGTCGCGGATCTGCATAACAGGCGCACGAGAGAGTCTTATCTGCCTAATGGTCATTAGCGGAGCTTATTTACCTGAACGCTTTGGGCGTCACGGACCTGATGAGAGAGGAGCAGGTCTTGCCGGAGTCTTTGGATGCTCGCGTCCCGAAGTGACAACTGCGGTTCGGGTTTCACATCCCAAACGTGGCGGTGAGGAAGGAATGGAGGGCGTGAGGGGTTTTTGAGAGTAAAGAGAGGGAGGTGGAGAGAGAGGGAAGGGAAGAGTGAATCACTCCAGGAACATGCACTTACATATAGTCGGGTGCCAATGTCAACCAATGAGCAATTAGGCAGACAAGACCAAAGTTATTGATCGGGTTTGGGGCTCTTTCCCAGGCTAACTAAGCTGAGTATGTGTGATGGCTGAAGAAGCAGTAGGGAAAAAGAGGAGGGGGAGAAATTCGAAGGGCTACTCCCTCTAGCTCTCACTGGGCCTGTGGTCTCGAAGAGGGCCAGGTCATTTAACCTTCTATTGATCTTCCTCCTAAACAACCCCCTTTCCTAAACAGATGTGCATGTAAAATGTATACACTTAATGTAGGTCACACACCTGTCAATACATTACACAGTCAGATGTGTCTGCAAGACTGCTGGGGATATTGTCCCATGTTTTGCAGACATCAGGGTTCTTGGGAAGATATAACCCTGAGTGTGCATCATAGGTTTACAAACAGATCGCAGACTTTAGCATTGCTTGAGGGTACAGACCATTAATATGAGTTGAGTGAAACCAAGGGATTGTAAGGGATAGAAGTAGAGTCTTTTCAATTGGCTGTAGAGACTTTAAGGGATAGTTCACCCAAAAATGGAAATTCTGTCATCATTTACTCACCCTCATGTTGTTCCAAAACTGCATGATGTTCTTTCTTCTGCATAACATAAAGGAAGGTATTTTGAAAATTGGTTTAATGCCAGTGGGGTCCTTATCGATTTTGGTTGTATGGACAAAAAAAAAGACATTTTGTGTTTCACCGAAGAAAGAAAGTCATACAATACGACATGAGGGTGAGGAAAATGTTTAATTTTGGGGTGAACTATTCCTGTAGGTTCACATGTAATTTCCATGTCACAGTCACGTTCCAAAACTTCTTTTAAATTTTGGATTTTAGGTGTCTGTCATTCTCACATCTATAAAGGTGATGAATGAATTATTATAATAATTTGTGCACTGCTAATAAAAGGTCTAAGGACAGAAAATGAAGAGCACTGAAAGTCAAAAACTGTGTCTAACAGTGTGAATTGTGGCCGTACCTCAGTCTTCAACAGCTGTGTTCCTCTGAGGGCTGTGAGATCAGTGGAAGCCTAAAGAGGAAGACAATGCATCCGATGAGACTATGAAAGAAAAATGACCATTAATGTCTCTACATTAGCTCAATTGTTTCTGCTAGACAGGGAATAAATGGAAAGTAAATTGAGACGATCATTAAACAGGACAGGTCATAAAAAGATTATAGTTTGACAGTTTTATGAGAAGGTAAGGTTAGTTCATGTTTTAAAAGTCATGTGATGCAAATCCCTTAAAAAATTATTAATTCATGATGATTGTAAAATATACCTTGAAAATATAGTTTAAAACTTAAAAAAAATAATGTAAACATGGATTCTAGTACTTTTAACTTGATGGCTACACCACATGAGATCGTTAGAGTCATTAAGTTTTTGTTTTTAAATAATAACATTTTATACATTTTCAAAAAGATTTTCTACAACTTGGCACATGTATTTTTTTATCTCTTACATTATAATATATACATTATATAATATATAATATACATTACATACACATACATAACATAACATGTGTAAACATTATATATTAAAATACCAAATTGCAAAGTCAGGCATTTCAACTAATTTTCTCATCAAATTAATTCAAGACCAAATTATCTGAGCTGCAACCCACAATCATTTTACAGCTCTATGTTCCTACTGTATATCAACAACATTTGTTTCTTTTCTCTAAAGGAGTTTTAGGAGAAACATCAGAGATAGAGTTGATTAGAATAACACTAAAGAGATGTACTATAAACACGTCCAACGATACAGAGACGAAAGAGAATGAACTCAATAAGACAGGGAAAAACATCTATTCTCCCAGAGAGTGTGTAATTGAAGACATGTCTTTCATGAGATATGCTTTGTTGTGAAAGCAGAAAATTCATAAGAAAGTTTTACAAGAAAGAAGGCAGAAGAGTTCACAAGTGCTGGTGAGAGGAGATGAAGACGACACGCTCGTATTGACCCTTTCCTCAATAATGTCTCTGGAGAACAGTTAGTTAACACTGATTGTCTACAATCCTGCTCAATCCTGACAAGTGTGGCCTCGGCCAACTCCACTTCAACACAATCAATTATTTCCTCACTACCCATGGCCAAGAACATCCTTAAAGCACACAATCTGCACCAGAGAAACACTCCATTAGGAAGGTGAGGAAAGAACATTAGGAACCTGCTTTTCTCATTGCCGGGAAAATGCTGCCTTGTGATGCTGCATTATGTTGTGGATTCGTTTTTAATAGTGACATTCTGATTACATCATCAAAATGATGTTTACTCTTACCACAGATTCATACAGAGATAGTGTAGAATAGTGATGTTCAGGTATTTACTAAAAAGCCATGCTCTTTTGCATAGCTTGTTGTCTCTCCGAGTTTTTCCGATGGTGTGTTTTTGAAAATCAATGGTGATATTTCCAGAGAGGCAGACATGATAATGAAAGAGAGAGGCGAGAAAATGCAACCCTCAGAGGTGATTGCTCATTCTGAGCGGCTTCAAACATCCCTGTGTTAGAAGGACACCTTAAATATTCGGACTTTTTGCGTCACTCCAGACTAAATCCCTAGCAACCACCATAGCAACACACTTCCTCTTGGACGTGAAATGCATTGTAAGTTCCCCCCTGCCACCAGAGATGGAAGAGGGGAGGGAGGGTGCGAGCAGGACGACAGACAGAGAAAAACAGCATCACAAAATGAAAGCATGAGAGGCGAAAGGAGAAAAACAAGTCAGGAAGACCTTATTCATATTAATAGCACAAACAAAACAGCCACATAAGCGAACACACTGAGGAGGGAAAATCAGCTATTTTTATTTTTCATCTGCAACACGTTTATCGTTTTCTGTATGCAAGGGATGTAATATGTCCTGAACTACCATGTCTGAAAAGCCACTGCAATGCCAGACTAATTCTTAACCGTAATCTATTTATCTACAGTCTGTATATGTATATATATATATATATATATATACATATATATATATATATACATACACACTCACCTAAAGGATTATTAGGAACACCATACTAATACTGTGTTTGACCCCCTTTCGCCTTCAGAACTGCCTTAATTCTACGTGGCATTGATTCAACAAGGTGCTGAAAGCATTCTTTAGAAATGTTGGCCCATATTGATAGGATAGCATCTTGCAGTTGATGGAGATTTGTGGGATGCACATCCAGGGCACGAAGCTCCCGTTCCACCACATCCCAAAGATGCTCTATTGGGTTGAGATCTGGTGACTGTGGGGGCCATTTTAGTACAGTGAACTCATTGTCATGTTCAAGAAACCAATTTGAAATGATTCAAGCTTTGTGACATGGTGCATTATCCTGCTGGAAGTAGCCATCAGAGGATGGGTACATGGTGGTCATAAAGGGATGGACATGATCAGAAACAATGCTCAGGTAGGCCGTGGCATTTAAACGATGCCCAATTGGCACTAAGGGGCCTAAAGTGTGCCAAGAAAACATCCCCCACACCATTACACCACCACCACCAGCCTGCACAGTGGTAACAAGGCATGATGGATCCATGTTCTCATTCTGTTTACGCCAAATTCTGACTCTACCATCTGAATGTCTCAACAGAAATCGAGACTCATCAGACCAGGCAACATTTTTCCAGTCTTCAACTGTCCAATTTTGGTGAGCTCGTGCAAATTGTAGCCTCTTTTTCCTATTTGTAGTGGAGATGAGTGGTACCCGGTGGGGTCTTCTGCTGTTGTAGCCCATCCGCCTCAAGGTTGTGCGTGTTGTGGCTTCACAAATGCTTTGCTGCATACCTCGGTTGTAACGAGTGGTTATTTCAGTCAAAGTTGCTCTTCTATCAGCTTGAATCAGTCGGCCCATTCTCCTCTGACCTCTAGCATCAACAAGGCATTTTCGCCCACAGGACTGCCACATACTGGATGTTTTTCCCTTTTCACACCATTCTTTGTAAACCCTAGAAATGGTTGTGCGTGAAAATCCCAGTAACTGAGCAGATTGTGAAATACTCAGACCGGCCCGTCTGGCACCAACAACCATGCCACGCTCAAAATTGCTTAAATCACCTTTCTTTCCCATTCTGACATTCAGTTTGGAGTTCAGGAGATTGTCTTGACCAGGACCACACCCCTAAATGCATTGAAGCAACTGCTATGTGATTGGTTGATTAGATAATTGCATTAATGAGAAATTGAACAGGTGTTCCTAATAATCCTTTAGGTGAGTGTGTATATATATATATATATATATATATATATATATATATATATACAGTGCTATGCATAAGTTTAGACACCCATGCTAAAGTTGACTAAAAAGAGGAATAAAAAATCATCTTTTGGAAATTGAATGCTCTATTCTACTCTATTCTAATTCTTTTGTAGGTATATTTGTAATAGATGCCAATAATCTCTGTTAAAGTCAATGTGAATAGCCATTCAAACCCATTGTACTTCTATAATGTGATCTACGTCTTGTGTGGTGGGTGAAAAGTTGGCTTTCTATACCAAAATGGGGCCAGACCAAATGAGAGTTTGCTAAACAGCAATTTGACTATAGAGTGGTGCAGGGATGACGTATTTTTGTAGAACCAACAAGTTTGCATCACACTGGTTCCCTCGACAAAAACCCAATAGGATTTTTCTATTGGCTTTTGGATTATTGCATAAAAAAAGGACTGTTACTAACAAAAGCTTATGATTTTTACACATTGTTTTCATTGTGATAATCTTCACAAATTAACACAAATTTTATGATTTATGATTGTAAATACAAGAAGTCAAAAGCTAAAGTTAACACCACAAGAACAAAATAACTACACCACAATCGCATGGCTTCAACATCACCATCACTAGATTTCCGACAACTCTTTCAGTCTTTGTTTAAACACGTTTTCACTGAAAGTTTGAGATATAATAGTTTGCAAGAGCGCGATTATAAACACAAAACCAGACTAATGAGTAGATGAGTCTATCCATTCGGCTGATGATGTTTAATGTCCCAGACAACCTCTGTAGTCCCATTTAGCCACTTTTTAGCGCCTTTTTCAAGACAAATAAAAGCTTTAAAAGAATCACAAGAGGGCACTACTAATATATTTTATGTCATAGAATAAAACGTGTAATATCTTGAGCTTGTGTTCACCATAGAGCTTATTTCAGACATTTAATCAAAACCATTGACCCCATTAATCCCATTGACTCCGGGATGAAGGAACCAGAAGTGCTAAAATGCTAATTTACGGCTTTTGGGTTACAAAAATACATCATCCCTGCACCAACCTATTGGTCAAAATTATCAAATAGCCCATGCGGCCTAAGTGACGTCAGCGGAAAAGAAATTCGTTTTGCTTCTTATAATTAGGGGCCGTTCTTGGCGAAATATAAGTTCTTATTATTATTATTCTTCCGTATGGAAGTCTATTTACATCATTTTCCATCATGAAAAAATTTCTGCCATTTTGAATTTTTTTATAAACCTACTTTTTCTAACTTGTCCTAGACAGTTGCTCTGATTTTCACAAAAATTTAACCAGATTATATTCAGACCATGCCGACAAAAAGTTATGGAATTCAAGTTGATTCGTCAAACCGTTCTCGAATACGGCGCAAACTAATTTTACGTAGTGCTTGCAAAAACAGACTTAAGGCTGTATCTCCGCAACGCTGTATTTTATGAACACATTAACATATAGTTATGAAACTTGGTATGAGTCATCAATACGATGCCCTGAAGGGGCCTGAGAAGTTTCAAACCACCGCCACCTGGTGGTAAAATAAAATTTTCAAAATTAAAATGTCAAATTATTTTCATGGGAAACATCTCCTTAAATTCCTGAATCCTTGCCGAGTCCAGCGATACCAAACATGCTAGGTTTCGCCTTACGGTTTGTGTAGAGTTGTGTTTACACTAGTGGTGGGCCGTTATCGGCGTTAACGTGCTGCGTTAACGCGAGACTCTTATCGCGCGATAAAAAAAATATCGCCGTTAATCTATTCTCAAAGTTGGGTTGGGAGCTGCCTCTATACTACACAAGCTATGATGACGCAATCTACCCGCGGCCGCGAGGAACACCCGGCTGCAACGCATCATATTCGTCGTCATCTTAAGTGAACTGCTGAAAGTGAAAGCTGGTGAAAAAGATCGGTGCAACATCCATTATTTGGACTTGGTTCGGATTTAAGCCGTCTGACGAGCAGCAGCAAACTATATAAACAGAGTGTGTGGGGTCACAGTTCGGTAAGTTAACACACGACTAATCCGTTCTACCACCTCAAATTCAAAACGAAACATGATATCACTGAATACCAGCGCGCGCGTATTATTCCCAATATATCTTAGTGGTGTAGCACATAATCTCTGTCTGCGCCCGATTTTAAGAATCGTTGTTGTGTTTCTTTTTAACTGAAAAGATATCAGTTAGACAATATTCTAATTTTAAATTTGGGGTTTCATAAGCTTCAAGCCATAATAAACATTAGACCTACTTAAGTCTCTGCAGCTAGTGTACTTAAATTTTATTTATCTGCAAAATTATGTTGTATACTTACAGTTGTGCACAATATATGTTCTCAAAACTACATACACCCTTTAAAAAAAAAAAAAAACATTTAGCAGTTGTTTAGCAGGGTCTGTGTAACCTGTTCTGAAATGGTTTTATTATAATATATATCATTATCGCAAGAGGCTGCAATGTATATCACAATATGGATTTTAGGCCATATCGCCCATCCCTAATTGATAGCCTATAGTAGTTGATAATAACATAGGCCTACCTAATGTTGCCTACGGACGGTAACAGTACAGTAGTAACCTTTTACAGTCTATGAGTAGAACAGCTTTCTCAAGCAGTTTGTGATGCATTTTGGAAACAGGAGATGAGCCCCTGGTCTAATGCGGCACCTGGCTTGAGAAACCCGTTCTCAAAGACTTACTTTTATAGTCATTATTTGGGTAGCACACATATTCTGAATGCCTTCGTCAGAATTCAAATGAGCCATTTTAATCTACAGTAGATTAATCTAGATTAATTTCAAAATTAATCTAGATTAATCTAGATTAAAAAAATTAATCTATGCCCACCTCTAGTTTACACACATATAGCGTCCTGACTATTAATAGTAAGTGGCAAGAAAATGCAAACAAAGTCTGGTGTGGGTCATTTTTTTTATGTGTTTATAACTCCAAAACGAAATGAGATATTTTCACCAAATTTGACACACATATGTATGGGCTCACTCTGAGGACACATTGGTAGGATTGTGCCTCTTGATGGCGATAGAACAAAACAAGGAAATTGCCATTAATTACAATATAATTTCATGATATTAAATGCTACACTTTACGAATGCATTGGTGTACCATTACGAAAATCGTTATGTCATCGGCACCATGCCTTGAAGGTAAAGAGTTTCAAGGCAGCGCTACCTAGTTGTAAAAAAGTTATAACAAAATTTCCAAACATGCTTATAACTTTTGAATACATTTGCCTATTGTAATGACACTGGTCTTAATTATTAATTTTATTCAATACCTACTTTTTCGAACGTCTCCTAGACCATTTGTCCGATTTTCACCAAAATCGAATTGTATCATCTCCAGACCGTGCCGACAAAAGGATATGGATTTTGTGTCAATAGACAAAACCATTATCATAAACCACAGCAGCAAATTTGAGGCATGATGCCAAAATGACTATTCAGGCTTTATCTCTGCAATGCCTTGACATACTGACACCAAACTTTGTATGTGTCATTGTTCATATTATTAGTGACTGTATATATGATTATTCAGCTATTTTGCCTTATCTTAAAATGTCTTTAATTGCTGCTTGCAGCATTTGGTCTGACACTTCCAGCCATGTTGGCATGTCTCATCGTCTTTTTGCGCTTGGCCCCGATAATTGCTGCTTGCAGCTATATTTCCAATTGCATTCTAATCTAACTTATACTTAGCATTGTGGACTGCACATATTGTGACTCATAATAAAATGTTCAAGGTTTTTTGTAGCAAGTTGCAGAAATACATTTTTCTGAAAGCACGCTTTCAGAAACCCTTCATCCTCCATAGCTCTACCTGTATAGATCTGCTACAGTTAAATCATAAATGTTATATTGTACAGCATTAGCATGTCTTACTTGCTCACAGCAGCGTATTGTGTTTTGGCAGTAGCAAGGCCGTACTTGGTCTGCAGCAGCAGATCTATTCCGCCAAGCCAAAACGTATAAACATTGTCATATCCATTACCATACCAAACACTCCCAGAGTTGTCATGACAGAAATTACTTAATTGAAATGAGCTACAACACAATTCCATTACGTTAAGTCCACCTAAATTTGTAAAATGGAAGTTAACGTAATCCTTTTGTGTTGGGACTACATGAATAATTTTTGTTGACATCTGAACTGGACAGTGGGTTTCTAGTTTTCATGTTTTGCATGAAACTGGGAAACTGGACTGGGAGAGTAATTAGCATGCTAACATGGTCTACTGTTAGCTAGTAGTTACTGAAGGAGATTAATTTGAGTTACTTTAATAAATGTATTTTTTACTGAGATTTAAATGTGATCTAGTACACAAATTCAATTGATTAGCCTTGAGGGTAACACTTTACAGTAAGGTTTCATTTGTTAACATTAGTTATATGGTCATAGTCAATCGTTAACATGAACTAACAGTGAAAAGCACTTCTATTTATTTATGCTAGATAATATTATTTCAACATTTATTAACACATTATTAAAATCAAAAGTTGTATCTTTTAATATTATTTATGGACATGAGCTAACTTGAACTAACAATGAACAGTATGTTTATTAACTAATGTCGACAAAGATGAATACATTCTGTAATAAATGTAATGTTAATTGTTTAATGCATTAGCTAATTGTTAACTAATAGGACCTTGTTTGTAAAGTACTACCAATTTGTTCAATAAAACATGCTCTATTCTTGCTGTATACATTTTAATCGTGTTGAAAACACAATTTGATAAGTGCACTGAACAAAATACATTTCGAGTGTAAGTTGGAAACATGGAATTGTATGAAAACTCTGACTTACAACTTGAAACTCTGAAGCAACCAAAATGGCAGCAGCTTTACAACTGGTAATAGTTTTAGAATTGATCATTTTTTACTCATTCGTTTAAAAAAATCTGAAATTAAATCAAAAGAATAAAATACACTTAATGGAGAGGGAACTAATTATTATATCGTGCACACAATTTACTTAAAACGAGAGAATGAATAAGTAAAATGTGCTTATGTATTAATGAGTCATAGGAACTGTTAATTTGTGGCCACGATATACATATTTCTTTCCTGCATGTCATTTGCAGGGCTCCGTACTTTTCTCCTCACTAAAGAAGAAAAACATATAAAAAGGGAAGGAGGATCAAGCAGGTGGGTTGCAACCCCACAACCCTCCTCTCTCTGTTACCCCTTCTCCATTCACATGGGACTTCCTGTAGAACAGTAATGACCTCTAAGTGAGCCGCTTCCTTTGGAAAGTTTAGACTTTTTCCCCCCCCTTCGCATCTGCTTTCTGTGTCTCTGAGATCCTGATACTCAGACGCTGATGACTTTAGTCAAACTTCATTAAGTTCATAGCCCCAGCCTCACGTTCCCTAGTGGCACACTCCACCAAACGAGCTCTTCGTCTGCCAGACAGCACTTTACTGCTCCATCTCACAAACGGGGAGGGGAGCACAATCTATCTCTGTCACTCTCTTTCCCTTTCCCCTTTTCTCTGGGGTTGTGTGGGTCTCCAGTCTTCTCACCATTCGGCAATTGGTTTGCAATAAGTTCATGGAAATGCATTAATGAATGCATTAATGTGACCCAGAATGCTCTTCTGTAGAGGGGAAAGGTCACACAGGCTGATTGCAGAGAGAGCTTAGGCCTTCTCCATACAGCAGGAGAATGTTTTTTTTTTTCTTTTTTTTCTATGACCTCGCATTTCCCTGTAGATGGGAATGCACAGCCCGTGCTCAGTGTAAATTTTTTCCTTATTGGCACAATGTGGCCAAAAACATGGCACAATATGGCCTTATCATCCAAAGCCTTTCTTCCTTTTCTTCTAAACTAAAGTTTGCCAACTCCAACCAATTTTTTAAACACATCAATAGATTCTAAATCTCCCCGAGGTTGATGTGTAGGAGTAAGTTTATCATTTCTACCAAATAAGAACAAGTTATTATATTAATATATTTACACACTTGGCATATTTTTCCATTGTTTTTCTACATAAACATGCTAGATGACGTTGACTGTTGTGCTTGCGTCTCATGTCTTACAGCAGCGTTTTGCACACATTTAGGACGCATATGTGTCAGTCATACAGTAAATAGATAAAACAGGTAAGATTTTGACACTAAAAAAAATCTATTTTGAAAATGGATTTATTAAAATTGCTTAGAATCAGCATTAATCTGCTCATTGTAAAAACAATTACATTTATTCAGTTAAAAAAGTATGAACATGGTTCAAATATGGCTAGCTGTGGAACAAGCAATTAGTTAAAATGCAGACTGAAACTAATTGGATGCATTGATGATAAATATATCAACCAGGTTATTGTGCATTTAAAAAACATTCAGTTTATTACTACTATTACAGAAATCTTACCCGTTTAATTTACGTACAGTATGACCGACAAATATGCATTGCATTAAGTTTATTAGTGTATGTTAAAATTGTTTATCCAAATGGATGGAAACGTTGCAATTCAAATACAGAAATCTTAAATTTAGGCCTTGACTTTTTTTTTTTTTAGTGAAGTTAAAGGTAGGGTAGGGTATTTCCGACAGGCTAGCAATAGTGAGCTAGCTTTGAAATCATACGATCCCACCCTCCCTTCAGAGCGTCAGCAAAGCCACGCCTCCTTCAAAACACATGAATTCATCATGTGGTCCGTCATTACATTCGGTCCGGTGTCCTACCTGCCTGGACGAAAATGTTTTGGTCCTGTGACTTCTACAGAAGATATACGTTTTAATATTTAGACCACTTCTATTATTGGTTGCTATCAGGATGTGAAGAGAGTTTCAACCAGTATAATAAAAAGTGCCTATCCTACCTTTAAAATAAGTTCAACTTTTAAAAGATGTGCCTTGAGACCTTTCTTTTTCCGTTCCAATGCTCGTACTGTATCTTGCATTTTTCAATGCAAAAATGCCATCTGTGTGAATGACGGTGCCATTCTAATGCCACTAAGAAATGTGGCGGTTTCCTTGCATATTGAACTCATTCTTTGGGTATATCTAAAGGTCTTCTGCTCTGGACCAACCTTACCACTGTACATTTAATCCACTGAACCAAACTGAACTTTTCAGATGAGCAGTTTAATCCAGCTCATTGCTCCGTTTGACCCCTGACAAGCATCTCAAACAGTCAGAGCGGTCTGGCATTTCTCAGAGCAGTAATAAATCAAATTAGCCTAATTCTAATTCTGAGCATCATTTCATGAAACGATAATCAGCAGTAAAGACTCTTGTCCTTCAACGTAAGTGAATAAAGCTGCATTTGTTTGTTTTAAATACAGAAACACAATGATATGTTGTGGTGTTCGCATTAAAGGCTGTGAATTGACCAAATTACAATATGCTCCAAAGTATGCCTTTGAAATCTTATTCTTATTCTGAGTGTTTGGCATGGTAATGGTTATGACAATGTTGATATACTGTATTTGGTCTTGGTGGACTAGATCTGCTACGCTGCAGCTGCAGAGCAAGTACGGGACTTACTGCCCACATACACGACACGCCGCTGTGAGCAAGTAAGACATGCTGCTGCTGCTGTACAATATAGTGTACATGAATTACCCGATACAGGTGGAACTGGGGAGGGTCGTGGGTTTCTGACAGCACGCTGCACTGCTAAGGCAAATGCTAACCACGTATTTGAAGGTTGAGCATGCAAGCTCAATGGATACTGATACAGCAGGAACCAATCAGCTGTGCCCTATAAATAATGATATGATTGCCAGCGTTTGAGTTGAGGACCAATTTTCTTTTTATGATTGTGTTGTTTCACTACCTCTAATTCATCTTCATAAATAATTGGCTCCACAGTGATCTTGGACTTTATATTGACACCCTTTGGCGTGGCAGTAGTATCATAGAAAAGCAAATGAGCTTTCAGTTATATGGGTCATTCTTCGTTTGCGGTGACAAGTGGTGTCCCTCTACTTTGCAACAGTTGAAATAAACTTGAAATACCAATAAAATCACAAAATGTGTTAAATAAACAAAAAAAAAACAGCATGTTACCACCATATATCAAAGAGCTATCTTGGATTGCAAAATTTTTAACACAAATTAAGTGGTTATATTGTAAACAACTACTTACTACTTAAAAAAATAAAAACATTTTATAATTAGTAAAAGTTGTGACCCCAACCTATATATAACTTATACTTATTCTGCAACTATATCTTCCGCAGGCAGAAGTGTCTGAGAAAATTGAGAAATTGAATTTAAAACTGCATTACAGGTATGTTGGTTATGTGATCTAAACATTTTAAACACATCTATACATTTATTTCAGTGTAAAACTGGATAAATGACTTATTTAACCCACAATTCATGTTTTTCCACAATACTTCAGTGGGGATAAATAATAATAAAGGAATAAATTGTGTTCCATCTGGCTTTAGTTTGCCTTTGCTCCTTGTGCAGTCCAATCTCTGGCATGTCCCCATAGGCTGGGCTCTTGATTATCTCCTGCCTCTTCAACGCTTTGTGTGTTGCATGCTGCAACGTATTAACCGAAATAAGATGGCCAGCCAGGCCACCCTCCCTCTCTCCCCCTCCACACTTCCACTATAGGTAATCAGTGTCCAGGAGGCCTTGCCCGCACCGAACTGCATACATTAGCATTAATCACAGCCCTGTGCCCTGCTGCACTATTCATACCAGCGACAAACAAAAGGTTACACTTCTCCTCTGGCCCCTTTCTCTCCATCTCTCCTATTCTTCCGCACTCATCTTGTTGCATCCTGACTGGAGAATTTCCTCTATCTTATCTGGCGCAGACAGGCGAGACAAATGCTTTGAAAGCAGGCAGGAAAGCAAGCCGAGCTCCGCCACAGCCACCAGATAAATCATAGATGAGCCAGTCTGAGCGCTGATCATATAATCCCACCATTCACACTGACTAATACAGTAAACTGAGAATGCCTGTGTTCTTCATCAAATATTTATACATACATAATTAGACAATGTCAAATGCATGCATAAAGTATGTTTGTGTGTTCATTCACATAGGTTGACATATAAGACTTATTAGTATAAGAGTATATGAAGGCACACAGAGAGAAAGGCGGTTTCTGTGTGACTAGGAGAAAAAAAGGACCGTATTTGTGTGTGCGTGTGTGTATTAAAGACTGTCAATATAAAATGCTGATGCACAGTATATTGCTGCCTTCTTTCCTATGCCTGAATCCCTTGTGATCACCAGGCAATTACTGAAAAAGAAATCATCGCTTCACTTCATTCTTGCGCTCCCTAACTTTAATTGCTTAATGCATCCTTTACTGCTGGACTGTTACCCTCTGCCTCCCTCCCTCCTTTTCTCTCGCTCTCTAGCTTTATCTTTTCTTTGTTTCTCTCACTCACATCCACTGCAGCACACTGCAGCTGAGCCCTGCTAATTAAAACTGAATCTGGACATAAAGCAAAATGGGATGACATCCACTCTTTCATGCATAGGCGCTGATAGACCTGTTTAGACCCCCCCCCCCCCCCCATCCCAATCACCACCCTCCAACCCAATCCCCACCCTTTCATCTCAGACCCCCTAAAAATCACTGAATTCAGATTTCTCTTAAAAATATCAGAGACTTTGTGAGATCTTTAAGCGTTTGCTGAAAATGATATCTGAGGTTATGTCACTTTGAATTCTCCAGTTATCTGTCAGTACGTAACAGTTTTTTACTTTAAGTATAATCCTTCATTGTAGTTAGTAGCAGATCCAGTCCAGTGTTTCCAATTAATTACCTAGACTCTGGCAACCCACCACAGTCTAATCTGACCTGCCAGAGATTCACAATAAGCCGAAAATATTTTACACTTCTCATAGTAACATAACAGATCTCTATCGTTTTGTGTCATTGCTTTGGCAAAGCATGTGTCAATACAGCTAAAATAGAAATGGTGATATGGCTTAACACGCTTATCAAATCGCAAAAGGCTGTAATTAAATGAAATAAGTATACAATCTGTTTCGCTGCATCTGGGAACGCAACATGCACCAGGTTACTGTATTTTCACATTCACATAATTTCCAACATGTTCCAACAGGATTGCAGGACATTCAGGTTTGTACACCTGTTTTTTACAGAAACTGCAATATTCTGATTAAATAAAAGCTTGTAAGTTTAACTCTTGCAGGAGAAATTAAGACATCCGTAATTGTTATGAACTGCTCAGAGACACGAAGTTTGAGGACTTATTAAAGTAAATCAAAATCAGAATCAGAATCCAGGCAAAGGTCATACACAGGCAGGCAATCCAAACAAACTGACAAATCCAGAGGGTGAGGCAGGAACGGGAAAACCAGGACATGGGCAGAGATCAAGAACCAGGAACAATGACAACAAAGGAAACGCTCAGAAATGGAATAATGTACAAAACTTTGCAGGGAATGATGAGGTGAACCAGGCTTATATGGGGTGAACTAAACAATATAATGAGACACAGGTGAATGTGATAATCAGGGATGATGAGTCCGGGCAGTGAATTATGGGAAATGTAGTTGTAAGTGAATAATGATAGTCTGATGTGAAGTGCCCTCAGGTGGCTCTCAAGGGCACTCCAGCTGATGACCGTTACAGTAATGTAGTTTTACTATAATGTAAAGTAAAATAATTAATATACTTATGGAATATATATTTTTCATTTATTTTACATTAAATATATATTTTTCATTTTACAGTGCAGTTGTATGACAATAGTAATATATTATGGTCTTATAAATAATATGAATATTATCATTAATAATAATAATAATATATTATAATAAACTAAAAAAATAAGTTTGAGTCCACTTTAAAGTATAGGTACAAGTCAATACAAAGACTTTTTACTCTGTTCTATTTGGTCACTGAAAAAGGAGTTATATATATATATATATATATATATATATATATATATATATATATATATATATATATATAAATGAAGGGCTCAGGTGGAGGACGTGGAGCTGGAGAGGAAAGTAGCCAAACAGGGGCAGGCAGAACAGTCCATGGAGGAGTGGAGGGAGGGAGGAGCCAGGAGCAGCCAGGGTGAAAGCCCACTGTGGAGTCGACGGAGGGAAGAGCCATGGTGGACACTTGGAACACCCAGGAAACGACTGACGGAGACAAAGCCAATGGTAGTGAAGCCCTGGGTGCAGACGGAGAGCAGACGGACCGGACGACACAGATGGTCCTGGAGGCCGAGGGGGAGCCGCAGCGACGAGAGTCTGAGGTGGAGTGAGGGTGTCTGAGGACTGAGGTGGAGCCGGTGGGACAGAGGACTAAGACAGAACCAGAGGGAAGGCAGAGACAAAGGGGTGGAGAGACGGAGTGCAGCAGACGGCTCGTTAGTCCGTTGCACAGACAGGGTGACGCCTGACCAAGGTGGAGCCGGAGGGACAAGGGAGCCCGGTGGAGCCGCAAGGACGATGGTATCTGGTAGAGCCAAGGGAGGGAGGAGTCAAGGCAGAGCTGAGAGGTCGATGGACCGAGGTGGAGTGACAGGATCAGCGGCTGGAGGCAGAGCCGGGGGATCCTCTTGACTGGACGGAGCTAAAGACTGGAAGGCCCTAGGCAGATACACACAGAGTGGCATTAAAGGAGAAGTCGAGGTGCTGAAGGGGACCAGTGGAGGCGGGAATGGGGAACTGGCTGATAATGGAAGAGGAGGCGGGAGAGGGAGGCTGGACGGGAACTCTGTGGACACATGAAACTTCGAGCTGGACATAACCAGTGGTGACACAGGAGACTTCGAGCTGGGCAGAACCAGCAGGGACATAGGAGACTTTAAGCTGGGTGAAACCAGCAGGGGGACAGGAGACTTTAAACTGGCTGGGAACATTGGGGATGGGAGAAAACATACAAACTTCCTATTCTAAATATATAAACATTGCAGAGGCCAGCGGCAACTCACCCTTAGTGGCTGGAGTGTGGGTGGGGCTCCTTTTCATCCCCTCGAACTTTTCTCACACGGCATCATATGGTGTTGCCAGCTGGGTCAGACGCTCAGGCTCCAGGAGTGACGATTGGCTCAGTCCTCCCTTCAGGATATGACTCGTACATCCTGGCTCGCTTGAGCTCTCCATCTACGGTGGGCACTGGTATACACTCCATGCAGCGGAGTGATTGCTGACTGTGCTCTGGATCCGGAGTGGGGCTGGTGTCTTCCGCGGCCCAGATGGTGAAATCAGATCCATTATTCGCCAGCACATACATAATTATTTTGAGAATTTGGATGATGAAATTTGGAAGTTTCTCCCGCCCCAGCTTGTCCCACCAAGCATGAACTCTCCTGTGTCCCCGCAAAATCAGCCAGTTCCTCAGCCGTGCCTCCACTGGTTTCCTTCAGCCCCTTGACTTCTCTCTGTGTGGATCTGCCTATGTCTCCAGCTCCGCCAAGTCAAGAAGACCCCCTGGCTCCGCCTCCAGCCGCTGTTCTCGTCACTTCACCTCGGTCCGTTGCCCTGACTCCTCCGCCTTGCCTCCTCCCTCCCTCGGCTCCAACTGGGACCATCGGACTTAAGGCTCCACTGGGCTCCCTTGATCTTCAGGGCTCCACCACCTTTGGCTCTGTTTCCATTGCCCGTCCCCATGGTATCATTGAGGGCTTCTCCTCCATGGCTCCTTCCTCCCTCCCTCGACATCGCCATGGGCCTCCTTCCGGGCTGCACTCTGGGTTTCCGTCGGACTCCTGCTCCCGTCTCCACCCTGGCCCATCCTGCCATCTTTGCCCCCCTGGTCTCTCCATTTGTCATCTCCCCTGGTTTCCTGCCTTCCACCTGCTCTGCGTCCTCCTCCAGAGCCCTCGCCCTCCATTCTCAGTTGGACTGTTACGGCGCGAGGATGCACCTTTCTGGGAGGGGGGCATATTGTAACATGTATAGTCAGTTTTGGTTTAATTTTCATTGTGTTCAGATCCTGTTTGCCACTGTTTCCCTTGCTAGTTTGTCTCCATGGTCATTGATTAAGTTACACAGGTGTTCCTTGTTACGTTAATCTCTGTGTGCATATTAGCCCTCAGTTCATTCAGTTCTTTGTTCCGTGTTGTTTCCGTGCAGTGGTTGTGTTTCTCCAGTGATTCTGCTCTGTATTATATGGATAAATTGTATTAAACAATATTTTCGTGAGTTCTTTGTCTTTGTGCGATATTTTTACAGCCACCTCGTGACAGAGTAGGCAATTCCAGAATTAACTGACATAAGCAAAAATATGGTAGCGAGGTGAAAGTAATGGCAATAATAAATATACAAATTTTCATTTAAAAATAAAAAAATAATTAATCAAAGGGTACTAACTGAAACTTTGATTTGCAACATGCTAAATTCAAACTGTATTGAGAATAAATTTTGACTCGTGTATCCTGTGTGTTTTGAGCGTTTTGTGCGTCTATAAAAAGTTTGTCAATAACCTCATAATGTCTATTTTGGTTAGGGTGCTTTAGAAGACAGCTGCCTATGTATACTGTAAAAAGCAAGGCAGCCCACTAGGTTTTAGAATACAGCTGTTGAGTCATGGCGATGTGGTTTGTGGGGGTTTTTTTCCCGGTAAGTAAAAAAAGGCCTACAAATAAAATGAAAAATTAAGATAAATAAATACATACATAAATTCACTTTATTCACAGATATTTTCACAGGTTATTTAATAAATAATAATATCTCACATTATAAGTTTTTTTTTTTTTCTGTTTTTTCTTTTTGAAGAGCAGCAAATAACAGACAGTGGTGTATTATTCAGCTGGGCTGCTTGTCTTGACAGCGGATCCAGGACAGGCTGTTATTAAGCAGCAGTCCTGCATCTGTGCTGGAGCACAATAAACCTTCCTCTTCTTTAATTAACTTTTATGGCTGCCGAAGAGGACACGCTGACACCTGTCTTACAGCACACAGCAGCTTATTTCATCCCTCGACATGGGCGTATCTATGTGTGTGTGTGTGTGTGTGTGTGTGTGTGTGTGTGTGTGTGTGTGAACAGCTGAGACAGTAACAGAGAAAACGAGAGAGAGAATAAGAAAGAAGGAACATGAACAGCATTTTCAAAGCTGCAACCTTAAATAGGTCCACCTTTCCTCCACTCTGGCACCAGAATTTGACAGAAGTTGGAGACTTTGCCCATTTCTTTAGGCATTCACCTTCAAAAATGCAAGCGAAAAGTCATCTAATCAGTTTTCCATTCTGTAACCCTGCCACCCACTCGCTCTGCTCGCTCCACTGAGCACTCACCATTAACTCTGTTTGCTGAGTATCACATTGCGTGGTTATTCTCACTCCTGACATTGGGCCAAACATTCATTTTATCGCCGCCACCTACACAAATGAGAGAAAAAGTTGCATCTGTCTATGGGTAGATCGAATGAACTAAAAATAATTCTCAAGAGCCTATTGGTGGACTGGCTTCAGCTGAGAATGTTTGTGCATCCTTGACACTTTGCTATTAGCGCTGCTCAATTAACAATAGCACTCAGCCCATCTCACAAACAAAAGGAAGTCTGCTTGGATCTAGAATCAGAAGTCTGTGTAAAGATGTCTATAAAAATTTTTTTTTTTTTCTAGCCTACGAAAAGAAGGTTCTCACTTGGCCTTCACAAGTTGAAGAGGTCAGACAAAACTGTGTGAGGTAAAGGAAATAAAATTTTAGGGCTGAAACTGATGATTATGTATTGATTATTCTGGTGATTGTTTCTTCGATTAATCGTATAAAACAAAACAGTGCTACAACTAACAATTATACTTGATAACTGATTATTTTTTTATTATTTATTTGCTTTATTGGATAAAAAAAAAAAAATCATTATATAAAAAAAACATAAAATAAAAAAATATATGTTTTAACACACTGCCCAGTGTTGTCCCTAAAACAAATATAGTGAATGCTAAGTGCAATTAAACATGCAAAAAGGAGTTCAAAATTTAAACTAATTGATTACCATTTGAAAGTAGAAGTTAAAAAATCTAAATTCAAATTTTTAACTGGTACAAGGTAGAAGGAACACACATTCACTCATCTGAAGACAGTACATAAATACTCCATTACCATAGTATCACTTACTGTTACTGCTCTCAAAAAAATACAATAATTTGTGTTATATGTTGAATTTTAAATTTACATTTAACATCTAACAAGAAACAGGTTTGAAAAATGTAAAATGATTGGGCTCTTATTATATTGTGCTCCATCTGTTTGATGTATCTGTGCGTGCCGACGCTCGATCACTGAAGTCTGTAAAGTTTAACGGATACTCAGAAATACTCGTGATACTTACTAACATTTACAGATAAGGACACAACCTCATTATCGATTATTATATCAATTATAATAGTCAATAGCTCTATAGAACATTCTATTTTTATTTTCTGTATTTTATTAAAAAAAAATATTTTAATGTGCAAAATCTATGAATGCATACATGCATATAGAAACATACACTTATATACAGACATACTGTATACATGTAAATGTGTGTGTAAAACTGCAAGTTAGAGTTAACCAAACTTTGGTACGCATTGGAAGAACATTTTCGCATTCCTTTGCGTCTCCGATCTCCAATCTCCCATGCTCACATGTGTTTGAATGGAAGTCACTGGAAGGCAAGGTCTAGTGAGATTGCCCTGTTAGCTTATGGCCAGACAAGTATGCAAACGCAAATGCTTGGGCTACACATTGCAAGTGTGTGCAAAAGTGCTTTCTTGAGTACCTCTGCGTCAAAGCTGTCAACCAGTTAGCATGTCCACAGCTACTTTAACTTGCTTAGCCATATTCTCTTCAACTGTTTCGCCTTGACAGCAGTTGAGCAAAAATAGAAAACCATAAAATATAGTTTGTCCGTTTTAGCTTTCCTTCCTTATAAACTGCGGGCGCATTTAAGAATAAAACATTAGCATACTGTAGAAGCGTTAGCATTTATATACCTGCATGTTTCAGGCTTTTGTGTGGTAGGTCTGCCAACAGAAAATCAAAATGGAAAGACCTTGAATGGATAAAGACAGATGTGAGATTAAAGAGCGGTGTTTGAGTTTTCCAGGATTAGTCGACACACGACTGTAGCGCAGGTGCTATAGTAAAGTGAGTTGGCCACGCTTAGCAAAACCGCATAGTGGCAAGAGTACGGTTAGCTATTGACTTCCTCTATTGATTTTGGCAAAGGAGTTGAGTACTTAAAAATCACAACAACTTTTAATCCAATGTGATGATTGTGTGCAATAGTAATTCCCCACAGAATGCATGTGAAATCAGCGCAGAGCAGCTGTGGTGGCTTAGGATAAACTGGCAGCCATAATGACACAGGGAATCTCCACCACAAGACCATTCTCACACACTGATTACCCCTGGCAGGAGGAAGAGAAAGCATCCTGTCGAAAACTCTCTTCACACTCTGATGGCACAAACTTCCATCTATCCAAAAAGTGGATCATTTGTGTGAAAGATTATGTGGCCCTTTGAATGGCAAATAAATCCAATTTAGCCAGCGAGGTTATTTATGCCGAACTGTGACCCTCTAACTCAGCACAGCACGACTTCATTATTCCACTTTCACACCTCCTCGCTCCTACTGACCTTCCCCTCCCACCAATGACTTTCAGAAAGCTTCCATCAGCCCTCACAGTTTCACTCTGACATGTGGTCACACCTCCTGCCCACGGCGAGCCCCCTTTACAGCCCTTTTCTGGACCGGACAAGTGGACCAAATCCTTGGCCGCCCCATTTATGTGTCCTGGCACACCATTATGAATAATGGACCATGTTTAACATCATTTGATGAGTATTAGGACGGAGAAAGTCCTTGGGGATGTGACCCTAAAGTATGGGACTGATGGTCATAAGTGACATATTATGGCCTTGGACTCCATATTTAGTTTTGCACAAATGAAAATAGTCTTTATGAGGTACATTGGTGTCGATTCTCCAGCTGACACTACATTTTCAGTGGACAGAAATGTTAAAAAAGTAATTTACGAAATAAAACCTAAACTGAGATATGGCTCAGTGCATTTCTCAAATCTACAAAGGCTTCAATTCACAAATATACAACAATTCAATTAAATAAATATACAGTTGTGCGCTGCGTGTTTTAGAGTGAAGCGCGGCACTGTTTTAGACGCAAGCAGCTCATGATCTGCTGTTCCACATGAGTTTGGGTTGCTTATAACTTGCATTTGGGAACGCAACATGAAAGAATCGTTTTTTTTTTTTTTAAATAACATTTGATTAAAAATTAACTAATTAATTGTAATTTTTTCTGTAATCACGATTAATCACATCAAACATTAAAATTTTAATTATAATTACATTTTTGTATTGTATAATTTCACAATGAAACAGAAACAACATAAACATTGTATATTTTAAATATTTGCTTAATGCCATCTCTTTACTAAATACTATGAATGAAAGCCAGTTTTGCCGATACCAATACTGCCATTGATGTAAAATGATTTTTCTCAGTTTCTTGGGATGAAATGAGTAATTATAGCCATTCAACATTATCAGTAATGATTTTTTACCTGCTCTGCTAAAATATATAGATTAATCCTTATTAAAGCTACAAAAGTGAATCAGTCAAGAGCAGTGAGTGATTTTATCTTTATCTTTTGTTGTTTGATTAACATTAATGACAGACAGCAGCAGGTATATTAGGCTGCTGTTGCTTTAAGACCTGACATGGATCTGACATGCATCTGATGTTCTCTACTCTTTACGGCCGTTTAAGACTTTTGAACTCGTTTAAGACTGTGCTTACAAGGATACTCACCAATATCGGGCAATTCGACATAATTGTGTGTGTTTTCTGTCCGATCACACATGAAAGAAAACTCAGAACACTCCAGAGCGCTGTCTGGAGCTGGAGTGAACAGAGAGACACTTCTCAGACATTAAGCCAATATATAGATATTTGTGTTCTCTTTTGCGTCTTATTGCGCTTGAATGTTTTAAAAGTACTTGAATGAATGATAGAAGAATGAAGATGCCAGGAAAAAAATGGATGCTGCATTGATTGCGTTAAAAAATGTAACACGTTAAAATAATAAAAACAATCGCAAAATTACCAAATTAATTTGACAGCCCTAAATAATAACAAGAAGAAGAAAAGAACAGCAAACATTTTAAAACATTTTTTTTTTATCTGACAAATCCCAATTTCATCTTCACCAATCGTGCAGCCTAAATTAAATGTATCATGTATTAACATAAGCACAATACAATAATTGAAATGTCAATGGCCAACCAAGCAACTTCAAATGAGATGAATGGGAATGCTGACGGATAGCTGTCTCCTGGTATTAAAGAACTCAGAGGTCTATCCTGAACTCAGTGGTCTATGGAGAGGAAGGAAGCAGTAATCTGCATGGATAAATTCGGCAAGACTCCAGCCTCTCCTTTGCTAGCTGTAAACAGTTCACTGAAGCCCACTAAAAGGTGGAGAAGACAGGGGGAAAAAATGTATGTGCGCCTTTAATACTAAAGCAGGCTGCTGCCAGAGCTCATTACAACAGCCTCGTCTGATGCGCATACACACACATACACACGCAAACCTGGCAGCTCTTAGGAAATGAATTCCATTGTCACCCAGCATCAACTCACATGGGAATTGGAGGAGCGGCCGTGTCCATGTGACTATCCGTCTCATGCCTTCCTCCTCTGCCACGACCGCACCTCCATTTTGCTGCAGGGAGATTTGGAACAGTGTCTGCTTGATGAATAATAAATCAGGATTGGTTTGCTCAGAGGGAGAGGGGGCAAAAAAAGCAGTTTATCCAAATACACAGAGGCAAATGCTGAACACGTTTGTATTAAGGGAACAATAGACTGTGGTAATGCCATAAATAGTCAGTGTCCGTGGACAAATCTCATAAAAAATAGAAGGGAGTAAATACAAATTTAAAGAGTGCTGCTGAAGATGATGTATAGATATGAATATTCCCCACTCTGGCTCTGGATGTGATGAGCTACGGAGCAGAAAGTATGACCGGTGCCTACAGGCCTGTTTCTCAGAATCATCCCACAGCAAGATCCAAAAAACATATGAAGTGTGTAACTTCTGCTCCACTGCCATTATATCATAGACTTTAGCGTATTGCGTATTATACTTTCAAATAAGTTACCACTAGTTGAAGGATGAAGATCTGAAGGAGGGCATAACATAGAACCAACATTTTTAATGTAGTTGTCAAGCCTACCTTTGTGAAAAAGAAGTACACTTATGGCATACTCTGAAAAAGAACACTTATTACGTAAATAATACACTTTAAAAGAACATACTTAAGTGCAAAGTGAAAGTAACGTTTTCATCCATTCATTGCATGTTAATTGACATATATGAATGGCAAAAATATTATAGTTTACATTTAAGCAATTGCAGTTAGCTGAACTTTGGAGTTTTTTTTCAACCCACATAAGTAATATGTAATTTCATATTTATATTGTCTAATATGGTTAAAGTGTAGTGCTGAATGTACTGATAAGCATTTATGGTAAACTAAAATATATTGTAATGTCATTTCTATTGAAACTTATACAGTATTTCATGCATTTAAGCACATGTATTTAAACGTGCATTTTGTATGCCATGTCTCTTCCTATTAAAAACACACACATCAACTGTTTGAGTGAGATATTCCAATTCAAGGTAAATGAAAGGTAGAAGAGGTAAAAACAGAGAGGTAAAGTGAGGTGAGGAGAAATGGATGGAAAAGAGAAATGAGGTCATTATGTATATTGCGGGCAATTCAAACTCTCCCACATTCCGTATAAGATCCCATCAGCGGTCAAATTGGGAAAGTGAAGGGGAAGCATGGTGCCGAGCATCTCAACAAGAGAAGAGCAGGACGCGGCACAGAGACCTCATCAAAACACAATCACGTCCTCAGCCAGAACACAAACTCTCACAATTCGGTTGCTCACCCTACACACACGACGCACCAAATCAACACTCAAATCTAAGCCTCATTTAACTTACCTCACTAAACAAACCAATTCTGAGAAATAATATTTGATTCAATGCTGAAACAACCCACACCGCTTGCTGACAGATGTAATGATTACCTACATTACAAAGTCTGCAAGGGACCAGCAAAACTAGAGATGAAGAGTTGCTAGAATGGCTCTAATGAAGCCCTACAGGTCCAGAAAGGACCTCAGCTGACCAGCAGTCATGGTCAGCACTTCAACGGCATAAATCCGGCCCATATCTGATCCACGTGCTGGGATCCTGCAATGGCCTCTGCTCAGCTTACTCAAAAACAGGTGTTTCAGTCTTGGAGTCAGGGTGACTTTTTGTCCTGGGATATATTGTGATTTCCCCCCCCCCCACTTCTTTAACTTGGACTTAGATCAGGGCTGGACAAAATGTAAGATTAAAATGCATGAGTGTGAATTTGAATTTGAAACTGAATTAGAATGGACAGCAATTCAAAGAAATTCAATATGGCATCCATCCATCCATCCAACTAACCAAATGAATTTCAGTTCATTTTTAAATCTATAGCCGCTTTCCGACCAAGTAGTTATAGGAACTTAGTTCTAGGAACTGTCCACTTCTAAACAGTTCTAAGAACTACTCTCCCCCAAACTCGGTTTTGCTGTTTGCGTTCGCACTGGCCAAGTGGCCATAGGAACTGGTAGGAGGGGTAAGGGAGTGACGCAAGCACGGTGACTTTTATTTTGACGCCGCGACAGACCTTTATTTTGGCGGCGTGAGAACGTCAGAGCAAACAATGCTCGCATTCTCTGTGTTTATTAGTTAGCGATCTGTCTAACAGTAATGTTTAATATCTTATTAGATAGAACTGTTATAGAAAGTAGACAGTATATGAAAAAAGGTTATTAGCCTATGCCGTGTGGTTGATGTCCAGTGTTGCTAGCTGGGCAGATAAACATAATCATGTTTGGCTTGGTCCCCTCAAAGTTGCGTTGGATTTTCTCTTCAGCATAAAGGTTTAGAGACCCATCTATCACTGTTTTCCATGTTTGTATAGTTAGTTTCTGGAGTAAATATATAGGCTATAATCTGTGTGTTTACATTCTAGCTGTTTTAAAAATGGCGGGTGCTGGTGTTCCGCGTGCGTTCGGCCAATCAGCGTACACTAACGTCACGGGTAGTTCCTATAGTGCTGGTTTAGACCCTACTCTGAAGTAGGACCTAAATTAGTTCCTACAAATGGAGTTCCTAGAACTAAAATCGTTCCTAGTTGCTGTGGTGCGAACACGCCGACATCCGGGTACTTTAGCCAATAGTTCTAGGAACTGTGAAAAGGTTCCTCCGGTCGGAAAGCGGCTTATGATGTTCCGTAAAACCTCATGAAAAAGATTTTTAACCTTAATCCAATTTCGATTCAAATGCAGGAATTAAGTTGGATTTTAAAATACATTCTCAATTCTGAATGGCACACAACCCTGGAAAAAAATACTATTATTTGTTACAATTTTCTCAATCACTTTGGCACATTTTTCAAAACTGTTTTAACATTCTCTAAACTGTAAGCTCAATTGTCACAACTGTTTGCTGGAACATCAGAACTCTATTGCATGTCTTCAAAATGTAGAAACTCTCTCGAAACATTTCATTCATCCTTAAAAACCTAGTTATTGTGTCAGTAAATTGGCCAATGCCACCAAAATAAAAAGTGTTTTTGTCATTGTGTGAGCCACACTGCTCAAAATGCTTAGATGTTTTTGTTTCATTCCATGTTCACCATGGAAATATGTGTTAGAAATTTCATGTGTTTTCTACTTTTTAGTAAATACTGTCTGTTTTCTACACTATGCAAGAATGTCAGTTTTGTCTAGCTGAATGCTCTCACTGAGCTTTTTAGAAACAGATTTTAGCAGTAGGAAAAAATGCACAAGGAAAAGTCAATACTAGTGGTCGACCGATATTGGTTTTTTGATGGCCGATGCCGATATCTTGGAGAGCAGGGTGGCCGATGGCCGATATAAAGCCGATATTTTTATATATATTTATTTTAATCAATATTTAATAAATTATAAAACAAATTTTTAAAATAAACATGCTTTTATACTTTAGATGGCAACTTCTTAAATTTGCAATCCTATTACAGTATTTTTCACAAAGTAATTGTTTAGAAATATATGAATATGTTAATAAAAAGAATGTAAACACTGTAACAGGGCTCTCAGTAATCTGGTAATTTCGTGCTGGTAGCCTAATCATATTTTTTCAAATAAAGACAAGGTAACGCTAATTTTACATACAGCACAGTGAAAACGATATGAATATGACACAGTGGGCAACTGGTTATATATCAGCATATTTAAAAATGAAAGATTTCAAGTTTTTCGATCGCGTCTCCTGAAGCTGATCTTCTGTTCGCATTCACTCACTTCGCACGGACCGACCGTCACTCGCAGACAGTAATGCACACTTCACAAGATATCACAGCTGGATTCGATTAAATCTGCAAGGTTTGTGAAATTCAATGTTTATTAGATATTCAGAGATTTGTTTAAATGACGTAGATGCGCATTTGCTGAATTTTGACGGCAAATGAGAAAGTATTTTAGCCTGATTGTTTGCCTTTTCTGTTACAAATAATATAAAAGCAAACGCTTTACTTACTTCGCATAAGTTACCATTAACGTTGTTTACCAGTTCTGTCTAACAAAGTATTAGATATGACTGACAGAGATCGTAAATTAATGAAGACGGAGAATGTGAGTGAGCGCTGTTTGATCTGAGGAGCAACCGTTGCAATGCCGTTCTCTTCTGGCGCTGGTGTTCTCAGCGCTGCCCGTCAAAATAAAAGTCCGGAGCGCCGTCAAAATAAAAGTCCCGCTTTCAACACATCGGCCAATCAGAAAAACTTATCGGCCGATGCCGATATTTCAAAAATGGCAAATATCGGCCGACATATCGGCCTTGGCGATATATCGGTCGACCACTAGTCAATACTGTCCACAAAAAGAAAATGGACATTTGGTCACACTTTATATTAGGTGTCCTTAACTACTATGTACTTATTGTGTTCATATTTTATTGAAAAACACTTGTGCTGCTATTGAGGTGGGATACGGGGAAGGTTAGGTACAGGTTTGATGGTATGGGTAGGTGTATGGGTTCAATATTTAATTACAGCTGTAATTACATGCAAGTAAGTACAAGTACAATGTAAAAACGTATGTACAAAATAAGTGAATTGTATCAAATGATTCATTTAAATATCTGTATGTGAATAACAGAAATGTGTTACATATAAACTGAAAATTCACAGTTGCTTGTTCAATTTTTCATGTTCTATTATGTCTTCCCCTAAAACCACACATTCTTACATGTCTTCCTATTGCTCTTCCATGACAAGCAACTCTGAAGTTTCATTTTACATTTAACACATTTCTAAATTTCTTCAGCTGTTGCTGTTTAGGAGTTGTGACATTCCTTCATGTTCAAAAATGGTAGAGATTGTGCTGGGCAAACTCCATATAGCATACTGTATGCTTCCGAACTTGATTGGTTGATTGGTAAGATTATGATTCCTATTTCATTACAATGGCAGGCCACTTGACAATTTAGCAGACATTACCAACATTCAATGTCATGGGTATTTATGGAATATACATGTATGTCCAACAGATTTTGATATGAAGAAAAAAAAAGACTTTAGTGTAATGTCATATCACAGTCGTTGCTAAAAATGGCTCCCTTAATTCAAAGGGTCATAGAGAGCGTGGAAAATGGTTGTGAAAAAAATAAAACAAAGACCTTTACAAACACTATAAGTAGACTTCAGGGAATATAAGATAAAAGATATGTATGATATGAACCCTCTACGAGATACCTCTTATCTGAAGATCAGTGATAAAATGAAGTGTCTAAGCTGATATTGTTTGCAACGCCAACCCTAAAGTTGAATTTCTACAACCATCGCATTGTCTAGCTTTGCCTTTAAGTGCTTTCCTTCGTCTGATGACTCTTTATTGCTTTTGAAACACCTCCGGCACTCTTAGCCGATGGAGAACAAAAGGATCGGCTGCCAAGAGCTGACTTCATCAACAGCACAATCAAACTCTCTGACTTCACAGGGCGAGAGGAGAGACGGATGAGAGGATATACTCATGCAGATAAACCAAATGATGCTGGTGTGATTCACAAACCCTTTTCTTATTCATACACACAGCCTACAAATAAAAACATTACACGTGTCAAAATAAGCAGAAACAAACAGCACAAGGCTCGTCAGTGATTCCTGGTGTAATTTGAATTGCGATGTTTGCACTGATCCTGAGGAGGCTGTCAGAGATGCTGAAGCTCTAAGAACCTGCACAAGTCAAACAGAGAGAGTGAGGAATAAGAGACATGTGCTGAAGGCACCTGAGGAATGAGTTTAGCAGTATGAATGAATAGAATAGAGAGACAATAAACTGTCTTTATATTAAACGATTTATTAAGCAATTTAGTGCCAACAGCTTGCTCCAGCGCAGGGAAAAGCACGTAAAAGTCCTGGCAGAAAGCCAGTATATCCAACATTTCTTATTAGGTTTTTTCCGAAGTGTTGACAACTTAGTGCTAACTAATAATTGTTGCAAACTGGTACTACCAACAAAATATTAGTGCATTCCTGGAAATGGGCGTCGTTACACTACATCCTTATGCATCGCTTTCTGCCAGGACTTTTACGTGCTTTTCCCAAACCACTGAAGTGACGTCGACGACCGGGTTAGCGGCAGCATTAGCCATCGGGCAAGTGTTATTTAAATAAACTCTTGATGTACTTACAAACTTTCCAATGCCTCATTTTATGAGTACAGAACCTATTTGTACTACTGTAGAAGTTTGGTACCATTCCGGGCATTATTAGTGGGGTAATTTACGAGATACAATCTAGGTTCCATTAGCGCCTGCACTAAGCCATCCGGCTGATATCTCTAAATAAGCTCTAACTTTAATAATGTTCGACCAAGGGAAAAAAGGTTTCTGGGGGGGCGTTTGGCTCGGGGTCATGGTGCAAAGGACCCTAGGTTGATTTTACTCCGAACCATCCCTTTAAATTACTATGGTTGGCGCTATTCAATTTACTGGTATTTGCACCATTATTTACCGCCCAAAAAAGCATGACTTAAACCAGACGCTAATTTGCGCTGCTCTTGGTAGATTGCGTTGATTATTATGGAAATGATCCGGCTGCGTCTGTGTTTTTTAATTTGTGCGTCGTCAGTAGATCATACACAAAACTTTACACTGCCATCAGCACTTTTTTGGAATTGCGCTCTCGTTAATTTGCCCTGTTTAGTGAATCTGATCCACAAACAGACAAAAGCAAGAATATGTTCTGTAAACTTAATTAAGATTAATTAAGATTTGAAATTTGGTTACATGATCTCTTTTAAAATTAATTAATAGTCCTACTAAGCTAAAGGCAACATTCAAAAGTAAGAACCTGTCCTGCATGTGTGAAAAGAATTACAATTTTGGCTTATAATGCTAGTAAATGATCTGTGCAGCATAATTAATAGTTAATTCATTTGTTTATTGATTGACAGCACAACTTAAGAGGTTTAATGTGGTGTCCACATGTGAAAGACTACTATATTCAGAACTCAGGGCAGAAAACCAAACCAGCAGCCTGCCGCCAGACAACCGTGAAGCAGTGGGATTGTTGAGGAGGACTCGGCTATAAGCCATATGTAAAGATAAACAAAAGTGAAGCTTAAACAGGGGAAGCAATTCCAAGCACATTTGCCCATGACTATCATGCTCTAGCAAGCTTGTAACGTTTACAATGCCTCAGCAGTTTAATCTGAGTATGATGACACTATGACACAGCTATGAAGAGTATATTGTATTTTGGAGTTTCTTGCCACTTTTATAGAAACTATAGGGATAATGTTTAGGGAGAGCGAGAGGAGAATCAGGACAAAACACAATCAGGATTCGATTCCCAGATAAGCAACATGTTTGACTCAACACGTTTAGAGCATGTGATTATTTCAGTCTCAAACTGTCTGTAGCACATCAGGAACGTGAACACACAATTTTGATAAATTAAATGAGCTTTTTCAAGCTTTTTCATCAGAACTTGTTACATTCTTCAATGAAATCCATTGTGAAAGAGAAGTGCAGTCAATTGTACTGAATGCGCACTTGTAGTGTACCTTGCATATAATATTAATGAAATAAAAGACCAGTTAAGTGTACTGTGCTTAAAAAGAGTCTTTTTAATAATGTCAAATTAAAAGTCATTTTTTAATAATCTTTTGTTGTGCTTTAAAGTACAATTGTGTTGACTAACATGCTAAAGCATGTGTAAAGTATGTGATTATACATGTAAAAGTGTGTTATTCAGTATTACATTAAACATTCATATATTTTAAGTTTATTTATTTTTCACAGGTGATTATGCTTTGATGGTAAAACCAGGAAAACCAAGGAATATGACCCTTACAAAAAAAAATATTGAATGATGGTACCGCGATAATAGACAATGGATAATAGAAAAAGGGTAATCACATGTTTCACATTGATTTTTTTCACATACTAATCAACATGTGCTAAGAAAAGCCCTTTAATGAAAAATGAAATTCATAACCATGATGAATACGGATGTATCAGGATATTTATGTACTGGTACTACTACTACTTCTACTAACATACTCGTATTGTCATGAAACCTTTTTGGTGGATATTGCTTTTTGTCATGTTTCTTTTTGATGAAGAGCTCATACAGGAGGACCAGGTGTTTATTCTAAAAGAGACTTTGCGAGCTCAAGAGAGAAAAATCAAAATAATGTAGATGAGTTTCCATTCCTAGCCACACAAGATCTAGTTCACAAAGTGACCGGTAGAGGATTCAACCATTGCTGTAGAGCACATTTATTTGAATCTGACAAAGAAGCCTTCACATCCTCACCTGCATATAGTACATTACATGATGTGGCAGGCACTGGAGGCTGAATTAGATGCGACACAGGCTGCTGAAAGTGAAAAAAAAAAAAAACGAAATGCATGGCTTGAGCACACAAACCTGCTGCTCTCCTTGAATGCAAATAGCACACTTCATGATGATTTTCACTTACTGAAGGGATGTGTGTTGTTTTTGAGTGTCTACTGAGACGCTTCTGAAATATTACAGAGCGTTTGTTCCCTCCCGACCTTGAGGTTGGTGTGACCTTGTTAGTCGTTCTGGACCAAGCAAACGGCCTCTGTTGGTCCATCGCTCCCCATGGAGCTTGAACACACACACACACGTCTACACACTTACATTCGTGCGCACTCATGCATTCTTATGGTCGCTGTGTTTTCTTTGACAATGTTTGCGGAGTTGGAAATAGCTTTAATAATTTACAAAGTTAATTTCCTATCCGTACTCGGACCAGCGCAGTTCAAACACGAACGCGTGTGACAAGAAATCCCCCGAGCTGTGCGGTGAATGAGCTGTATGGAGAGAGAAATGAGTGTGTGTGAGTTTAGCTGGAGGCTTCACAGACTCTGCTGTATTGACTGTACGGCTGCTCTGGGTAATGAGATTCCAATGTAAACGCTTGCGGATGGGATGAGACTGGAAGCTCATTAAGTGTGGGATAAAACCAACCTATTCCATCCAATATCACTAACTATCATGTAAGAGGTAAAATAACACTACAAATTGCATGTCACAACATAACACTCAAGTGAGGAATGCCTACAGGTCCAGCTTCATTAACATTTCTCCACTGATCCTCATTGGCTACTGGGAGTGCCAGTGTTTTCAGTATTCTGGTAAGCCCTATTTTTTTAAGAAAATGCTAAAAATTAGATGATAGTTAGCCCTGTTCTTTTCACATAACAATTTTCTATCAATTTAACCAACTCAGGCTCACTGGAAAAAAAACGTGCCTGAGGTGACACTTCTGTCGACATTTCAAGTGAAGTTTCATTGCTTCTAGCACATTTTGCAACACTTTGAATGTGAGTGGAGTTAAAAGTGTGTTCAGTTTAGTTCTAAACAGATGCGTGTGAATTTGGTAACACTTTATTATGTTAGTTGTTTTATGTATCGTGGCACTTTTGAAATGAAATATGCGGTGAGTGGTGCTAAAAGGTTTATGGTTTATCATATTTGAAAATATCGTACAATACCCAAACCCTAACCCTAAACCCTACCAAAACTGATAGTGTTAACAAAAACAAGCCAGTTTGTCTGAAAAGGAAAAAAAGTTGTTGGCGTTTTACTGCCACTAGTGTTAATTTCAGCTGGAGACGGCAGCGAATTGTATATGTACAAGTATGTTGTTGTTGTCTTTTTAGTTTTGCAAAAAATGTAGATACAGTACATGCACGTTTTTGCAGTGAGAATGGGTTGAGTTCAACACAATGATTTAGTGGGATCATTAAAAAAAAATGTTTAACTTAATTTATCATGCATCACAAACCATATATAAATTAAATACGGTTTATTCTTATTCATACATTTCTACAGTGCATTCACCATGCTACTGTTAAATTTCTTTAGTTATTAGACACACTACAGTGACCTGAATAGAAAGTAAATTAAATGTTAAGTTAGCAGCATTCATTTATTCTTACTGATAATACACGTTCATTTGGGAATAAGAAATTGCATATAGTTAAACCTATAGCTTGAAATTCTAAAGATGTTTTTAAAGATCTGATTTATTAACAGCCCACTTTTGACTGCTCTGAGAATGAGACCTAGTGGGTAATGCACTTGTTCTGTTTGAATATAACTCTGGTCATTTTTCAGTCCCACTTTGCCCTTTTCTCCCAAGTGTTACCTGTCTACTCTTAAACAGTCCCCTGGCAAAAAAATAAAAAAATAAAAAAATAAATAGTGCAAATGCCAAAACCTGCTCTGTGAAGCAAAATGTCACACAACTGTGGGGTTCGAATAATTAGAAAAAATCTGTTGGAGCTGAATCTGGCTTTTGACAATTCTTGATCCCATTCCCCCTCTTTTTCCATGTCCTTTCCAACTTATTGAATCTCTCTCTTTAGCCCTATTCGGACGGGATTCGTTTTACAAGGGTAGATGGAGTAATGCAATTTTACCACAGGACGTCTGTAATAATAATGGCCAATTTGCACAGGATAAGATATCTCAGTAAAACTAGCAGAAGTGAGAGGAGTAACTCGATTTCCGCAACGCTGTCACCTTCCTGTCGTCATGTGTGTATTACGTTGCTTCCTGATATCACGTGAGCAAACACATATAGGGCCCTATTTTAATGATCTAAGCGCATAGTCTAAAGCACACAGCGCAAGTTCGCTTAGGGCGTATCCGAATCCACTTTTGCTAGTTTAACAAAAAAAATCTAGGGCGCAGTCTATTTCTGTTGCCTCAAAATAGCAACGTGCCAACAATGCGCTAGAACACACCTCGCTTTCAGACCAGCACGCCCATGGGCGCACAAATGGGCGCAAATGCATTTGCTATTTAAACAACGTGGCGCAGGACATGAAAATGATAACTGCGTCAGGCTGAAACTAGCAAAAAACACTTGCGTCACGCTTGGCACTGCATTGTGCTGGGTGTAAGATAGGGCCCATAATCTATAGGCTATATATATATATATATATATATATAACCTGTATATAACAGTTAGGTCCGGTTGAACAATTTATTAATTATATTCTGATTGGATTATGTTGGTAATTGGCACTAACCTAACGCTACAAGAAGTTTCGCGCCTATAACAAGTGCTTTCGATCTTCTTTTTGATCTGAATGATACGAAAAACACTTATTTTGCCGCAGACTTGTTCTACCGATTAAACAGGAAATGACAGAATATTTACGTATATATTTACAGCGGGTCTATTCGCACGGGATTAGTATTACCTGAGGTAATTTTCCGGACCTTTTTACAAAAGGTAAAAGTCGCTGTAATCTTTATTGACATTGGGCCTCATTCATGAAACTGAGTAATTTGCACGTAAAATGGACCTTTACAAAAACTCTCCTCACAAACGATTCGTATACCACAGATTCGATAGTTAAACATTTGTACGTTAATGAATTCCAAACATTCGAAAATAGGGCGTGCATGCACGCTCAATCATAATTAGCATAATCTCCGCCCATGAGTTACAACTACACAAATTACGTGTCCAGGAACGCTGTGAAATCTTCTGGACTTCCTTCTCAGGTTTGGCTACTGTATATTGCATAAATGCTAAAGAAACTAATTGGCCAAATGGCTAGCAATAAATATTCAATTATTGTGTGTCCACCAAAGCATTTTTAGCCAGCTAAAAATTGCCTGATGCTCATCTGAAAACGGCCAGCTGGTGGCGCTTGAAAGCGATTTGCAAGCGCAGCTTTTTTCTTGGTGAGATACTGTGGATGCAATGATACAGAATATTCATGGCAGTAATGTGATACTAGTATCTCATTTTGAAGAATATTACTGAATATTACTGAATAAAAAAATGCAGTAAATAGCAATATTAACTTCTCCATTGTTGTTCAGTCGTTGTACAATAGGATGATTGGTCGGTGTAGAATTTGTCCCGCCCCTCCTCCACTGTGATTGGACGGCTGGGTAAAAGTGACAGCACTGCCTATTACCCAAAGTTAAACTGTAAAAAAAAAAAAAGAAAAAAAAAAGAAAAAGAGGGCAAATCACCTCATGAAATAATATTATGGTACATAGTCGGCAGTTTGCCTAAATTAGAAAACGTTTGAACAAGTTCAAATGTTTTGCGTACCACTTTCACGTGGAAAGCAGGTCAATTTCAGTCGTACCAACTAACATTTTGAAAATACGAACATTTTCGAGAATCCAAAAATTTACGTCAGAGTGGCTTTATGAATGATTTACAAAAAAATTCGTTCTGCTCATGTTTCATGAATGAGGCCCATTGTCCATAATGATTACTGAGATGGCACATTCGGACTGGACTAAAATCACTGTGAATCTCGGGTAACAATTACTTCACCCCACCTCTCCATGTAAAACTAATCCCGTCCAAATAGGGCTTTTAATGTATGCAAAGTCAAAAGCTGCAAAATATGATTACAAAATATGAAAACATGTTTTAAAAAAGACAAGGCTAATAGAAATAATGCCTAAATATACATAGAAGCAGCAAGATGAGTACATATTGTGTGGATGCACTCTCTTAAAATGTGACTGTGACACAGACAAAGAGAGGCAAGAAAACATCACCTTCACCATGAAATGAACTAAGCCAAAGATCTAAATTCAAACCAATATATGTGGGCCTGAGAGTAACAGGGGAGTATTTAAAGTTTCAGCTCAGCAAATCTTCCACAGTGACCTTGGAGAAAGTCAGCCCATCTGAGGGAAAAAAGCGATATTAGTAATAATAGAGAAATTAATAAGATGGCAGGGCAGCCTGAGGGCTGGGCAGAGGAGTCTTTTGGGGGGGGGGGGGGGGGGGGTTGGCTAAGAAAGGGAATTGGGGGAGGAGGAGGGGTTTGGGACATTGTAAGCACATGATTTCCTCAGCAGCGGTGCGACAGCCTGCGCCGCCACACGTCAAGGAGGAGCAAATCAAAGCGAGCGCTTTTGATGAATATAAAACAGAGAGTCCTGCTGAGAAGCACTCTTGCTCTAATCACACAGCCGCGGCCACAGCGCCAGCCCCTGCCGCAATTCCCTCCAGCCCTGAGCCAAATTAAAGGATGGGGGGTGCAAGGAGAGGAGGACGGACAACGCAGACAATAGTAACAAAGGCTTGCTGCAGAATAGTAATAAACATCCTGCTCCTCCAGAAGTCTGAAGCTTAATTTCGAGTGGTAGAATGGAGGAATATGTGGGGCCTGGCTGGGGGGCAGCGACAACGTGGAAAGCTTTTTGCCCACAAACATTTGACAGAAACCCCCCTAAAGTTTATTCAATGATAGTTCATCAAAAAATTATAATTCTGTCATCATTTATTCACATTGTCACAACTTCCTAGCCTGGTTAAAACCAGACCATTCTCAGTAGTAACTGAGTTATGGTCTGGCAAAGCTCCATAGACAAATCATTTCCAAAGGGGCGTCACCAACGGACGTCGCTCAAATGCCTCTGGGCGCAGTTGGATAGACCTAAAACCAATCAGAGCGATCGGCATCGTGTAAAGCCATATGCTGCGTCCCAATGTGCCTAAGTTACACTACGCCATAAAAGTATGTACTCTTTTTGTGAAGAAAATGTATTTACTTTTGAATGTGTAGCAAAAAAGTAGGCAAGCTTTGGGACATACTACTTCGTCATCTTTATCGGACGGATCTGTCGCGTGCATCCTGTCACTTAAACTGCCCTGTCAATCATTGTGTCACAGTTAAAATCCTCTATTAAATCTAATTTAATTTCCTACCGTTTCGGAGAGAAATGTAGTAGCACGTTCATCTGCCAGTGGGTCTTTCATGGAGACTGTCCTCATGTGTTTGCAATTTGAATATAATAATGCATTTAAAAGTTGAACGGACGTCGCTCAAATGCCTCTGGGCACAATTGGATAGACCTAAAACCAATCAGAGCGATCGTCATTGTGTAAAGCCCGCCTCAACGTTTCTGATTGGTGCCGCGATTTCTAGGCCATGGAAATGGGCTTGAATGAGCTCTTTGCCAGACTACTTCTCGAGCAAATCTGAATTTGCCGGGAGTTGTCTGGGTTTTCCCAGGCTAACAACTTCCATAAATTGAAATGCAAACAGATTTCTAACAGGTTTCTTCACACAGAATAACGAGACTGCACACACACAAAATGCACGCACAGAAAGACTCTTCTCAGTTCTAGTACCGTACTGAGTTATCTTTTGCATCTTATCGCAACACATGAACCAGCTCTTAAAGAGACAGCAGCCTAATATTCCTGCTGCAGTCTGTGTCATTAACGTTGATCAATGAACAAAGAAAAAAGTAGCTTTAATAAGGATTAATCTACATTTAATTGGGCAGTTCCTGGCTAATCGTTAGAGAGTCAGACTGCTAACCCAAAGGTTGCGAGTTCAATTCTCAATACCAGTAGGAAATGACAGAAGTGCCCTTGAGCAAGGCACCTAACCCCAAATACAGCTAAATGTGACATTTATTATAATGGATGTATGTGAAGAATGTTTCAAGTTCACTTAAATTAAAAGTTCATATTTTTTAAAAGCCTATTAAATGTTAAAAATATAATTATTCACTTCATCGCCAGAAATTGAGAAAAAAATCTTGATTTATCATGATTCATTATTATTATAAAAATGTGTGAATAATTAGTCTTTTTTTTTTTTTTTTATCGATTGATAGCACAAATGTGTATTGTGATTTGTGAAATGTGGCCTCTGAACTTGAGTACCCCTGGTGTAAACAGACAAAGTAGATGTGAATGCTTCGGAAAAGCATTCGAGGGCCATTTAGGGGTCTACCACAGCATTATCTCAGGATATATAACGTGCCCCGGTGCTTTAAAAGACAGGGTCAAAGGCACAACAGCTCTTCACTGGTGAGTGTGTAGCTCAGCTCCCGTGTCTCAGGGCAAGCGTGCCTGTTAGCATCTCTTTAGCTTCACCTTTAGAAGAGTACTTTAGATTGTCGCACAACAAGTCTAGGAGCACTTCACTTCAATCTTGACTCTTCAACTCTGTATTGACCTTCGTATGGAATCCAGCGACAGAGCCCCGCTAGCATTACAAACCCAAGACTGCAGCCCTCCAAGGCGCTGGCCTCATGCAACTCCCAGGGCAGCACTTGTCTCAGAATTGGGAGGCTGCTCCCACCCAGGCCCTGAAAGTGACACATGCGTGGTTGTCACCAGTGTGTCACCTCCTGCGCACTGAAGTATGAGGCAATTTCCTGCGAGCAGCGTGTAGCTGAGGAAGCGAGAGGGAGAGGGACCGGCCGCACCCCTGCTCCAGTGTTCTCTTTGATACTGTCAGGGAAGAGTAATGGCTTTCTGTTGCTGCTGCTACTACCAAACTAATGTTGTGTGACTTTGGCTCTCCTTTGCAATGCGTTTCCGCTACAGTGAGGGCAAGAATGATGGGTAGGAAAGAGGAGAAGAGCAAAGTAGGGAGATAGAAGGCAAGGGTAAGGATCCTGACAGCCCCTGGGGTAGATGGGAAATACCCAAAGAGTGGGCAGTAAGAGCAAGTGGTTTGACACAGATAACCTTCCCCTTCTACTTACCTTGCCCATTGGCACCACATGAATAAAACTGCATTCTTTACAAACCGCCACAGTTTCTCTAAATATAGAAATGGTTCACTCAAAATGTAAAATTCTTTCTATAAAGTCTGTATTTATAATAAATAAAGCACCAGAGAAGTAGCCTATACAAACCGAGAGCTATATTCCAAGCTCTCACCAATATGATTGATTTGTGTGACAAAACTACCCATATTTAAGCTTTAATTAGGATCAATGGTGTGACATTTTTATGTCCAGATCTATTAATTCATCTGCAGACTCTCATGACTGTGTTGGTTAAAAGTCTCTTAAAATATCTGATAATTTGATTTTCTTAGGCAATGTTAGTTCAGGATGCAAAATGTCATGTGGTGTGACTTCCGAAAAACGAAATGATATGTATTACAAATCAATTCACGATATTTGTAAATACACTTTTTTACATAGTAAAATATATTTTAAAAAGAAATATGTTACTACTTTTTATCTGATGGTTACTCCACATGACGTTTTTAGAGTCATTAAATAAAAACTTTTCTTGAAAATGGTATAAAAGTTTTTTAAAACCACATGGAGTCAAACTAAATCCAAAAAGTACATTTCCAAGAACTTGGCACATGTTTTAAATGACATTTTTCTTGATCGGGGACACTTTCATTTGTCTTTGACTTGTGTGCCGCCTGACATTTCACCTCTGCCAAACAAATCCAGAAACCACTCTATTCCACAATGAACAGAAAGAGACACTCTCAAGCTTTTAAAAACAGACAAATCAATCACCTACACTGTCTCAAACCACCTTAAGACCCTTGATATTTGATTTTACTTAAGGGTCACAAACCTCAGACGAAAAAAAAAAAAAAATCTCTCATCTCCAGACGTCACCTAATAACATGAAACAACATGCATAATTACATCCTGAATCACTGCATCCAACCATACCAAATCCAATAACCGACTGAAGAAAAATCACTTTTTTTCCTCCTAGAACAATTTCGTGTTAGACAAAAACAAAATGAACTTCGTCACTGTCTATCTATTCGCTCCACATCTGACCTCTTTCCCATTTCTCTGTCATGGATTTAATTGCCATCTAATCCTATCCAGAAATTATAAGATCATTATACCAAATTAGTGCCTGATTAAAATTGCACAATATTACAATTCATTAGAGTTATCTGACTCCCAGTGTCTCTGGGCTTTCAGCCAGATGCTTGAAGATGTCAGTGGACAGAGGAGGGACAGTGGTTCCATTCAGCTCCTGCTTCAGCTTCACCAGAACCGCTGCTCCTCCAATCACTCAATAGGGTTGGGGGTTTTCATATACGTGCACTTGAAACCAAGACAAATGAACTGCTCTGGGGCCTCATGTATAAAACTTTCTGTAGATTTCATCCTAAAAGTGTGCGTATCCACAAAAAGCACATTTTGCGTACGGACAAAAGTGTGTACTGCGCAAAAATCCCATAGACTGGGCGTAACAAGCTTACAACGCCAAGTTTTACTATGCATAACAGCATCTGCATATCATTTACATTACATTTATGCATTTGGCTGTTGTCCAAAGCGACTTACATTGCATTTCAAGATACACATTTACATTCTTATCAGCTCTTGCTTTCCCTGGGAGTCAAACCCATGACCTTGGCGTTGCAAGCGGCAACGCTCTACTGTTTGTTCTTTCCTCCAGGAAAGAAATATAATTTCTATGCATATTCAACAACATATTTAAAGTCCCCGTGAACCGGAAGTTGCAAACGACTTTTCTACAGTGTTGTGATGTATTTCCAAGTGAAACGGAATATTGAATAGAGGGCAGGGTTTTACTTTAGCGCTCCTCCTCTCCATCTCTCGCTCATAGCAGGCAAACGGTTTGAGGGGAGTGGTCGTCAAACTGACGTCATCAGAGAAGGAACGCCATTCCAGACCGTCCTAACTTTTCAGATTTTGATTAAAGATTACCACGGCAAAAAATGTTTTTCTGTGTATTAACTTGCACGGTTTAATTGTTCACCACAAGACTAGTAATATGCGCTAACAAAGTAAATAGGGTCAATTTTGATTTCATGACGACTTTAACGGTATAAGACATTAGGGAAACATGAGATACAGACTATGTGCCATCACATTACATTGCTAAAAATCATTGAGTATCCTTGCCTTGCTTTAGAATAAATAAATCAAAAATTGTATAAATTACATTTCGGAGAATAGTTATTCTGAATCTTTCAGATTCAGGCCAAATAGGATTTTTAATTGATTCAAACAAATCAAACCAAAAGACTGTCCATCAAGATTGTACTGAAAATGCAGTGAAATAATACAGGTGAACACCAATCATCACGTAACTTACTGTATAATGGCTATTCTTACATGAAGCACACTAATCCAATGGTGCATTTACTTTAATTCATGTACTATAATAAACGGATCTCTGTTTTGATCTCTGATTGGATGAACCGCATTTGAAACAGTTCACAAATCGTATGTACCATTAACTTATATATTAATGTACCAGGTTGTTACAATGCTCCCTAAACAACATACAGCCAGGATAATGCACTACATTACTTGGTGTAAAATTGTTTTATTGCCTTGTATTATATATGACTGCACAATCAGTTGACATGAGAGCACAAAAGAGCTTGGGTTCACATACACTCTCCATCAAGATTTCACTGAAAATGCAAATTACCAATACTGTATGAACACAGATCATCTTGTTTAGTCAACACGTTTGATTTGTAATAGGAACCATGCTCACATAAGGTTAAGTGTGAGTGAGGTGTGGACACACACACTCGTAAAAAAACGCTTACTTATAACATTCAGCATGTCGCTGTTGCTGTTGCTGTTGCTCTCAGCCAGTTCTAGTCTCAGCTGAGCTATAGTCTCGTCTGAACCCTGCACCTGAACAGAGAAGATATGTAAAATGACAAACAGAGAGTAATGTAAAAGTGAAGTATGTAGTCTCTGCAATACTAGTGGTTCCAAGTGGAATTACAACCTTGCAAGCACCCCTTTCGCTCCTCTACCAATTCAAACATCACAAACAGGTAAAAGTAGGCTACTTTCCATGAACAGTCCACCATCTTAGGAATACTTTTAGATGTGTTGCTATGTGTCATAAGTAAACAATTAAGTCGAGAGTTAACACGAGCGCCTCTCTTATCATAAACCCATTCAACATATCTGCACTGATGCATCAGAACTGTTTAAGGCTGTCTACACTGAAGACATCAAAGTTAACTTTATAAACTGATACATTTGTCTTTCTGAACGGAAGAGTCCATTGCAGAGCACAGATTCACAATTCCCTGTTCACTTTGACATGTCAGTGACCTTTGAAGGTCTAAATGCAGCAAATTGTTGCTTGAACTTCTGTAACAGAAGCTGAATGTCTTTTCCAATGTAACGAATAAGTCATGGGCCCACCGCAGCTAAACACCCTCTGGCTAGAGTAGCCATGCCCCCAAACCATCGGTATGGTTGAGCTGGAAAGAGATTAGCAGATCTGAGAGACGCACTCAATGTTTTCATGGTGCTCGGACAACACAGTGTTTACACTTTAGGGGAGATAAACCCATGAATGGCATACTAACAGTAGTCAATGACCAATAAACTAGGCTAATCTTTTATTTTTAACATGTATATATATATATATAAAAACTTTAAATAAAGTTCAACCATAAAGTTAACCTTGAGTCAACATGCAAGATCTTAAAAGCAAATACTGTCAATGTTTTACAAAAATGTTAATGTGATAGTAAAAACTAGAGTTGTCAAAAATCACAGACTTCGGTACCAAGTCTGAAACTTAAAAATGGCCAATCAGAGGTGTTTAAGAATCCATTTAACAGCGCTCAAAATGCTAGAGGGTAATGCTGGTATAGTCACATTTTTTTTTTTATTTCCCATCTTCACAGGTTTATTTGTAAATCAGTGAGTAGTAGAGAATTTCTGCTGTAGTTTTAACAAGTATTATGCCTGTGAAAAACTTCTGACATGCCAATCTTTCATCCAGTCATCTGGGCTGAAGGGGAACATTGAGCTGATTGAATGGTTTGCTCTACAGCTTCATTCCTGCAGTGTTTCTGTTCTCACACCGAACATCCTAAAAAGTCAATGAGATGCTCAGCACACTAAATTTGTTGCTCCCTCACTCAGGGAAGTGGACTATATGAAGAACATTTATAAGGCTAAGAAAATTTGATGGAAAATTACAAGTTCACTCTACCATTCAAAATTGGGGGGGGGGGGGGGGTCAGTAAGATTTTTCTTTTAAAGGGGTGGTTGTTTATGGTTTCCCTTTTCTAACTTTAGTTAGTGTGTAATGTTTCTGTTTGAGCATAAACAACATCTGCAAAGTTACAACGCTCAAAGTTCAAAGCAAAGGGAGATATTTTCTTTTAAAGAAATTGCTTTTTAAGGACTACAACAAACGGCTGGTAGAGACTACACAACATTCCTCCTGGGTTAGTGACATCACAAACCCTAAAATTTGCATAAACCCCGCCCCCGGGAAACAGAATATGCTAATCAATGACTAGAAGATACCTACACATAAGCTACCTACATTCAACTAACCATTCAGAAATTACCTGTTGCATTCTCCATGATGTCACTTGTTCTTGAGTCTCTCCATCATTGTCTGACTCCGATTCGAACATAAAAGGCTAAAAGTTTTTGAAATTTTCAGTTCATGTCTGTGTGAGGTAAAATGACACAAGCTGTTGAAGCTCCGCCCCCTGTGCGGGGAGCAGCAGCTCATTTGCATTTAAAGGTACTGACACAAAAACGGTGCGTTTTTGCTCACCCTCAAAAAGTGACAATTTTAACATGATATATACAAAAATATATGTGGGGTATTTTGAGGTGAAACTTCACATACACACTCAAATACTTATTTTACATCTTGTGAAAAGGGCATTATACCACCCCTTACTTAAAAATTAATAATTTCATTCCGAAATGATGCATTAAATTTATCAAAAGTGACACTAAGATTTTTACATTGTTACAAAAAATATATAGTTCCTAAATGCTGTTCATTACAGAATACAGAAAAATATATCAAAAACATTTTCTACTTGATGATGGGATCTTATTTGTAAAGAGGGAGAGTTTGAACTGCCCGCAATATACATATGACCTCATTTTTTCATTTCCATTCATTGCGATGGCATGCAATCTTCATTTTCCCTCTGCGTATGAAAATGCTTGCATAGAATTCATGATTCATAAGTTCATGCATACACTGCCATTCAAAAGTTAGGGGTCAGAAATTAATTTTTCAATTCAGCAATGACACATTCATTTGATCACATATGACAGTAAACACAAAAGATAATGTTACAAAAGATAGCTGTTTTAATAAATGCTGTTTCTATTCATCAAAGAATCATGGAAAGAATATTAAGTAGCACTTTTTTTAACATTGATAATAAGAAATGTTTCTTGAGCACATATTAGAATGATTTCTGAAGGATCATGTGAAAATTCAGTTTTGCCATCCCAGATACATTTAAAAATGTATGAAAATAGAAAATAGCTATTTTAAACTAATAATATTTATATTTTTACTGTTTATTAATAAATGGTGAGCATTACCAATCCCAAACTTTTTAATTTTAGAGTTTTAGGGAAGGCACATTTATATTGAGTAGATGGGATTAAAATATGAGAAATCCACATCCAGTTAGACCTGGAAAAGTCTGTAGTGTGTCTTCTACCTGCTCTTGAAGCTCTTTGACTCTGGTCTCCAGCTGAAGCAGCTGTTGAAGCTGCTGGAGCTCATGCTGTTCTTTCAGAGACATCTCCTGGTGTAGCTCAGTGATGACATCCTGCAGTTCCAGGATCAGAGCCTCTCGCTCCTCCACCTACAACACATGACCGCTGCCATGTCAATAGACTGTTGTCCATGATAGTTATGTGTTGAGTTGGATGATTATTTGTGATGATATTAAATATTAAGAATGTCAAAACAAACACCTGGCCACTGTTTCAATGTAGTGACTGCTGCAGGGACATGTTCAGCCTAACAAGCATGTATACATGATAAGTATGAGAGTCACCAACAAATGTCCAAACAATGTCCATGTCATGCCATCTTGCTAGCGCAGGTAATCAGGTTTTGTGTTCACAATGAAAGATGTCATAAAACTACCCACCACAATACAACTTTTTTTTGTATTTATTAATTTGTTTATTTATTTATTTTACAGTTTACGACTGTAAAAAAACAGGAAAATGGAGGAGGAAAATCATGGACAGACCAGATTTGAACCTGCAAGAGCTTTATGTTTTGTTAACTTAACGTGCACTACATACTGTGCCATGGTTCTGACAAGCCTAAGACAAAAGCACAAAATAATGTGATTAAGAAAGAAATTAAAAAACAATTAAATATTTTACAGTACGAATGGGTCATTTGGGGCCTTTTCTCATTACTGATATAATTAAAGTTTCTAATTAAGGGAGAACCCTTAATTATACACTGTTGGTCAAAAGTTTGGAATGTATTTCTGTATTTCTATATAAAATAATGTATATTTTAATGATTTTTTTATGTATTTGAAAGAAGTCTCTTATTACTCTTATGCATTTATTTGATCAGAAATACAGGGAAAAAAATATATATTATGAAATATGATTACACTTTAAAAGAACTGTTTTCTATTTTAATATATTGTAAAATGTTATTTACTCCTGTGCTGGCAAAGCAAAATTTTCAGTGTCATATGCGCTGCATCTGAAATCGCATACTATATTTGAATTAGAATATTTAAAAAATATGTTCTATATAGGATGAATATAGGTAGTATGAATTAAATTTGGACATACTACATCCGCCATGTTGTTACTGTCACGTGACCTAACATCATCAGTCCACTGTTTTTCGAATACTACGTATTCGAACATACTAATCTTTTGCCGTACTGTTTTTACTCAACTCTGGATGCAGTAATGATCTTTCCAAAATCATTCTACTTTGCTGATTTGGTGCTCACTTGTTACCAACTGTTATTATTAATGAAAACAGGTTTTGCTGCTTAATATTTATGTGGAAACATGAAAAATCCTTTCAGGATAGAAAGAATGAATAGAATGAGATTAAAAGAACACCATTTATTTGAAATAGAATTGTTTTGTATCATTATAAATGTCTTTACTGTCACTTTTGATCAATTTAATGCACCCTTGTTGAAAAAAAACAACATATTAATTTGTTTTTTAACCCCAAACTTTTTATTAGTAGTGTATCATGGTTTCCACAAAAATATCAAGCAAAAAAAAACAGTTTTCAACACTGATAATAATAAGAAATCTTTCTTGAGCAGCAAATCAGCAGATTAGAATAATTTCTGAAGGATCACGTGACACTGAAGACTGGAGCTTTAAATCAAAGGAATAAACTAAATTTAAAATATATTCAGATGGAAAACAGTTATTTTAAAATGTAATGATATTTCACAATAGAGTGGTGCGGAGATGACGTCAGAAGCCGGAAGACTAATTCGCAGCTGGCTCCTTGGAGATTTTCAAATATGGGGTTTTTCAATGTACAGTATGAATAAAATTAAGCCTGTGGTAAACATATAATTACGATACTTTGACATTTGTTTTACAATGTAAACTGCACACACTCATACCGAAAACGCACATTTTGAAGCAGTTGTGTTTATTTTTGAAAATGTTTGTTTCTAATAAGTAGGCTAACTAGATAAGAATTTCTATCAGGAACACTATCGCCAAATACAATTGACAATTAGCATACAGTTAGGATTGGCGGTATGGTTCTGTTCTGGGCAAGCTTGGCATGGATAAGAGCAGGGAGAACAGCAATAACCCCCCTTAGGGTAAACAGAACAGCACCAACATAAATGTATTGCAGATATCATTAATTCATTTTAATGTACAACATAATTAGAGAAATTTAGTCTGATTCAGGGGGAATCAGAATGCCAAATCCTGACTGACGAGAGGAGGAGCTGGGGATGGAGGAGGGAATTAGCTCCTGAGAAACGCGACAGCTGTTGATAATACTGAGGAGCTTATATATGTATAAAGTGATAGACGTCTTATTCCTATAGACGTGGATCAGCTGAGATCCAGCTGATGTGAGTTGACTAACGTGACCTGCCAGAACTGACGCTACGCTTAATGTTTGGGGAGTGAGTGTGCGGTTGTAGAACAAAATATCAAAGTATGCTTTGAGTATGCAAAGTATTTTATTTATTTTACTCATAAATTGGAAAAACCCCATAGGAAAATCTCAAAGGAACCAGTGGTGAATTACTCATTCCTGGTTCTGATGTCATCCCTGCACCACTCTATATTATTGTTTTTACTGTATTTTTTATCAAATAAATACAGCCTTTGGTGAGCTTATGAGACTTTTATTCAATTATTCCAAACTTTTAACTGGTATAATGTACACGACAGAGATGGTCCAACGGAAGAATAGATGTAAAAACCCAGTTCATCCTTCCGATTCTCAAAACTGTCAACGAGGGACATATGAAGAGCTCCACATATGAAGTATATGTATCAATATGAGAGATACTGCACCCTTCTGTGATATTTTACATATCAATCGTGTGGAATTGCTTGGCAGAAAGAGTGTGTCATGGTGGTGCTTGTAAGTGAACCCCAGGGATTGTATGAATCCATTTTCTACTGCTAAATTGGCCTATGCAATTGTGGTTCACAATATGTGATACAGTGAGAGGTGCAGAAGAAGTGAGATGACACAATAGGATTCGCCTTGGAAGCAACAATCTCACTGTGAACTACTTGTAGTACCCTGTAAAAAAAAAAAAAGAAAGAAAAAACAAGAGGCCAAAGTCTAAATGAGTGTATGCACTGAAGAGGTCGATCTCAAATCATAGAGAGCATAAGTGGGCACATCAGTGAGGAAAATCTTAGATAACACACATAAAGATGTTTTAATGAACATCTGAAATGTGCACCGATAAATTAGATTATGATACAGAAGGGTTAGGAAATCAATTTCTCCAAGCACTGTCTTCCATCAGATTGAACATCTGATGTTGCTATTGCTAAGCGAGTGAACTCATTTGAGAGCAATAAACATAAGGGCTGTTATGTAAACTGTTGAATGATCTAATCAAGATTTAATTGTGTTTAGACTGATGTATGAAATCCATAGCAGATTGTGATCCATGGCTTATGAAGAAGTGAAGGTTACAGATATTAACTGAAACATGAGCGAAAACTGAAAATGAATTATATACATTTTGAAGAATTTCACTGTAACTTATGGCACAATGCTTGAAAATTATGATTTATCATTGTACTTACATTTATTTACAGTGAATATTACTTTTTTTTTCTGTTTTAAAGACCATTTCAGCTGTTTTTTGTATGGACCATGTAAGGACCAAAAACACTAAGATATTATTCAAAATGTCTTTTTTGTGTTTCACAGATGAAAGCAAGTCATATAGGTTCGGACGGGCTGTTGAATTATTAAAAAAAATAATGGGCTCAGCAAAGAACAGGCCTCGGGTGCTTTGATCACAGAAGCCCCTTATACCATTGGGGCCACTTTTCACACAATTTTTTTTCCCTTTGACTGCATAATCAAGGAGAACGTCTATTTTCTTTCTCAACTGCAGCACTGTACACTTTTCTTTGTTTCTTGGACTATGGGCACTAGGGTCTGGACTCCAAGGTCCATTTAATAGGGTTATTATGCACTCTTCATTATTTCTAAGCTAACGTTAAGACCATCCATCTTTGAACCACAGGTCTTAGCTGGTGCCCAGCACCTCTGCATTAGGAGATCCTTTGATCCTTCAATTCTTTGAAAAGACAAACCTGGTAGGACTCTTAAATAAACCACTCCAGACTGTAAAATACACCCAAACAGCTTAAAAAAATTCTAGATGATCCACTGTATTCTACCCAAGGGAGAATGGTAAAGTGTACGCAAAGTAATTAACCACAACAAGCCATAAACACACAACTTCAATAGCATATTGAGGAAAAGGATTAAAAGGAGCCAAACATCCGTATCTTGAGGAAATCAGGCCTTTCAGAATAAATGGCAGTGTTTCATCTAGTAATTTTTTTTTTTTGTAAAAGGTCCTTTGTTATCTCCAGACACCCAGAAAAGCCTCCTACTGACTCTGTAGCTTTTGAGGTTCAGATCTCGGCATTAGCATGCTAATTGCAACTTTGTCTGCGGAGCAGAAAAGAAAAAATAAATGGAGGGAGAGAGAAAAAAAGAAAAGAAGAGAAGCGCTTTGTCCGGCTAGGGCCATGGGATTTCTTTTTAATCGTCTGTTACAAATAGCCTTTTTTGTACAGAATTGCATTATGTCCTTTTTATCTCACCTCCAACAAGGAGAGAGTATGGACAAATCACAATAAATAAAAGTTCACAACATGATACACCAACCTTTGATGAATGTAAAGTGAGCTATACCATGAAATTTATGTTTAGAGATTATGATAAACTTTTTGTTAAAGTGATTTTATTTATTTAACTGATTTTGTAATACAGTAAAATATGTGACCCGTGTTGGCAAAATGAGTGGCAATGAGCTTATTTTCAAAAAATTGTTATTGTCGATAGAGTCAGCAAAGTCAATTTTGAGAAAAATAGAGTTAAAGTTTTCTGAAGGTTCCAAAACAAAATCAACTTACCTTAAAATCTTAAAAATAACACTTAAATAAATAATAAAATCCCTGGTAATAACACCAAATTTGGCACACACCAAGTCAAAACCAAATATCTATATGAAAAATATATATTCAACTTTTTTTCCATGATACCACAATTGTTTGATTAACATGAATGAAACAGACAGCCTATATATTCAGACCTACTGTACCGCACGGATCTAAAATAATGTTACACATCAGATGTTTTTCCCCAACAGTTAAACATTCACATAAGACATCACAGATAATGTTTGCCAAGACAGATATTTTGAAATACAGTAATTCTGTGTATGTGTGTACATCGGGATCGAGTAAGAATAAGTAAGCGCGAGTAAGATCGTTTTTCCATGGACAGGTAAGGTACTCCTCTCAGAAAATGTACAAATAAAGATACTTTTAGATGTTTTTTGGAAGCATAGGGATATTTGGAACATTGGGATCGCTAGACGAGGGCTTAATGAACCCATTTTTTTGAAAACCTCAAAATAGCCGAAAATCTTAATTTTTCACTTGTTTTGGCTGTAGCTCGAAATTATCCTGTGAGCATTCCCACTCCTTTTGCCAGCACGGGTCACATATTATATTAATAGAGTAATACACTGTAGATCATTGGCCTACTGTACCTGCAGGCTCTTTGTAGTGACCAAGAAACTTTGTTAATATATAAATAGAAGCAACTGATATGCACCAAATCCTTTTGGAAGTAGGTTCACTTGGGGGCCATCTTCATAACGTTACCCTTTTTTTTTTTTTTAAGAATTCGATTTATTTGAAAGAGGATAGACCAAAATCTACAAAACTGTTTGCTAAGTTTTTGTTTCAATAACATGTCAAATCACCATTAAAAATCATTGGCATAGCTGGCTCTTTAGCTATAATCGGGGCAAAGTGTGTATTTTTCAAGTTAGTCCAGGTTTAGGGCAGGGATAGGCAACGTTGGTTCCAGAGTTTAGCTCCAACCCTGAAATGGCTAGCGTGTGTGCGTGTCTGTTAAGTCCACAAGACCGTAGGGTGTCTCATTTGTCATTTTAGGTTTCAGAAGGGTGCTAATTAATTGTAATATATTTTTTATGATAAAAGTATCCCTACTAAAGATACTAAAGAAATCGGACAGTGGATGCCTGTCTTTAGTAATCCTGAAGACATTGAATAGCTTGTTCAGGTGTGTTTGATTAAGGTTGGAGCTAAACTCTGCAGGACAGTGGCACACCAGGACATTGCCTATTCCTGCAACTAGGGTAACTGTAATTTTACTAAGATCTTTTCAGGATCAAAATATTTAGTTTGACCCAAAACATACCATAAACTACCTCTAAAATCAGAAGTGAAATGTTTGCTAGATATCAAATTTTGATGTCTCAACCCCAGCCCTAAAATGAACCCTAGCCAAACCCTCTGACTGGTTGATAGGAGAGTAGTTCTAAGACCATCTACATAAAATGACTTGTCACCTCCTTGGCTAAAACATTCAGAAACTCCTCACATGTCAGCTTAGCCCCCTCTGAGTAAACCCAGAACTAAAGAGGCCTTATCTGTGAGTCTGTCATCTCTTCTCACTCCTATGCTACAATCTCAGAAACGGCACACACAACATTGGGCTTTATGTCAATGAGCCATATTTGCCTGCACTGCCTCCTCCACCTCACTCTCCGCACAAATGCCAGAGGTCACTCTTTTCATTCAGGCAGAAATCAAAATGATAATGGCAGCTTGTTAAAAATTCTATTTGGATGTGCACATAGGCTACATCAAAAGGTGCTGACATGGAGTGGTTTGGGGTGCAGAGGGTTGTTAGCGATGTGGCTTACTGATAGCGCACATCAAAGCTATAGAGAGAGATGGAAATATGGGGTGGGGGTGGGGTAGGACACAATGACTATGTTCTGGGGCTGTTATAGTCAGCAAATGAAAATATACCAGGCACAATTTTACCGTTAATGCCTTGACATTGAAACACAAGCTATTTACCATGAAAAAAAAAAAAAACACTGACTCCATCAGATCCATCTAAATCAAGCTGATGCAATGGACGCAGTTTGGGAAATTATAAATGATAGCCAGACAGAAAACATGCAGAAAAAGAAATAAAGACAATAATAAAATAAATCCTCTAGTGGACCATTAATAAATGTGAGCAGCACAAGGCCACTTCAGGAGACAATGAGGCAGCAGGGATTTGCTCAAATTGGGACAGTGACTCCCAGGTTCCATTTTGCATCAGGTGTGGTCAACCTTTGAATGCTGCATCACTAACCATTAACCACCTAGATGGCATTTCAGTGCTTTCCTGGTTTAAAACCATTCCCAGCAAAGTTTTCCACATAGGCCAATTACTACAACTCTCGATGTCTGATTCGCCATGCCATTCATCTGAAGCAAGCTCAAGAGGACAGTGGATACCAGACCCACTGTACAAACCTGGGTGAAGCCAAACTAAATATTTACAATATCTAGACCCATAATGCTCGACCTCTAACATATAAGACTTCACTGGGTATGACTTGGTTGGTTTTTCAAAAAATATTCCTATAAACCTGTGGTAGCTACCCTCCTGTAGACTTCACTTCCAACCCTGCTCCAACATACCTCCCTGTTATTTTTCAAGCAATCCTGAACACCTCGATCAGCTGGATAAAGTGTGTTTGATTAGGAATGGAGCTGAACTCTGCAGGATGGTAGTAGCCCTCCAGGAGTAGGCTGGCTACCTCCGCTATAAACCAAAAATCTAATTTTAGGATTAAGTTTAGAATTGAGGTTAGAGTTGGGCTAAGGCTTGAGGTTGAGACTTGTGAAACATTCTCATCAATCTATCATTAGGGGTAATTAATGTATAAGCCTAGAGCAGGGGGGTCCAATCCTGGTTCTTAAGGGACATTTTCTTGTAGAGTTCAGACCCTAATTAAACACACCTGAACCATCTAATCAAAGTCTTCGGGATTACTAGTAAATTTCAAGCAGTTGTGTTGGAGCAGATTGGAATTAAAGGCCCTGTCCCAAATGGCACACTCCGGACTTGTGGACTTCCTCAGAGTCCACACTTTGGTGACGTCATGTAGTGCAGACCTATAGAGCCCTTGGCGCGAGTCCACGAGGGCGCATTGAGAGATATTTTTGGGACACACTCGATCGTAATAACGTGATAACCTATGCACGTGAACTCGACAATCGACTACTGTGGACTTTGACCAAAAACAGGAAGAAAATACAGGTATGTGCGCTGACTGAATTAACATCATTTTTATTCATATCTTTCACATCTACTGCAGTCAGATTCACCCGTGTTGACTGAAGGAATCACTCACAATGCCTGTGCACTTGTAATGACACATCAAGGATGTTAAGAGGCTAAAAGCAGGTTTAAAACTTGCCCCATTGAAGTCAACAGGGTGCAAATTTTAAAAAGAGGATAACACGGTGTAGGCAACACCGATTTTTGTCGTTGTTCTCTGTACTGACAGCACTCCAAATTTACAAAAAAAATGAGCTCAATGTTCAAATTTACCGGAGTTCTCCTTTAAGAGCGTTAAAATGCTGAATGGGACGGACTAGGGACTCGTAGACTCAGCGAGCACGCGCAATTTAACCTGTATGACTTTCTTTCTTCTGCTGAACACAAAAGAAGATATTTTGAAGAAAGTCGATAACCAAACGACTGATGGACCCCATTGACTTCCATAGAAGGGAAAAAAAATACTATGGATGTCAATGGGGACCAGCAACTGTTTAATTACCAACCTTCTTTAAAATATCTTCTTTTGTGTTTAGCAGAAGAAAGGAAATCATACAGGTTTGGAACAACTTGAGGGAGAGTAAATGATGACAGAATTTTCATTTTTGGGTGAACTATCCCTTTAAGTCCATGAGACCGAAAGTCCTCATGAAGTGCGCCATTTGGGACAGGGCCAAACTCTACACGAAAGTGGCCCTCCATGTGCAGGACTGGACACCATTTGCCTAGAGTATAGTTTTTTATGCCTTGTGCAAAATCTGACATTCTAACTTTTTCTAAGTGTAATTAATTGATGGCCATTTGGTCAGATAGAATTGTCCATCCTGAAACATTCTTCAGGCTTTAGTGTTAAGTTCTTTAGTTCTTTAGGTTAAGAAGAATGTTAGGACTTTTGTTTGCTTGGACCTGTCGTTCTACTACCAACAGAAGATCAAGAAACAAGTCATACTTTGCAAAATTGTTATCTAGGTCAGTGGTTAACAGCCCTGTTCATAAAGGCACATTTTGGAGGTCTCCCTAATCACGATTCATTCAACTCATCAGCTCAGGAACATGGTTGTGAACAGCTGATTTAGGTGAACACTGAATCGGTTGTGAAAAACCAAGTAAATAAACTTGCCGACCTTAAAATGAGCATTAAAGTGAAGTACTGCTGACTTATGGCTTTCACACACCCATAGGGTTTAAGAACATATTTGTCTTTTCCTCACAGCATTCTGCACTCCGCATTGTTGCATTATAATTGCATTACTCTTTCATAACTGATATCTGATCCACTTAAGTTATCCACAGCATGATAAAGCAAGGTCAGCACTGGCCTTTCCTGATGGGCGATACAAAATACCACATGCTTCATCCAGGTCTCTCATTTCATTAGCTATTCTTTGAATTTCCAATTAGGCTGAGGGCATCAAGACAGAGCTTTCAGGTCTTTTTCTAGCGGACTCGAGCAGGCCCTGTTCTGCTCCTGTGCACCTTTGTTAGAGGAAGGGCATTGTCCGGGAGGAAAAGCATGCCAAACGTCAGCTGCTGCACCCTCTGAGTATTCCATTAAGAGTAAAAGGAGAGTGCAGATAATGAGAGTCCACATCAGCTGAGCATAACACCTAGACAGAACTGGAAGGAAGAGGCTTTGGTTTGATTTTTTGGTTTATCTCTCTCTCTTTCTTTCTCTATCTGCTCTGATTTGGTTAGTGCTGGTTCCACGCCATAACAATCCTCTGGACAAAAAAGTCTGCCTCTGATTATTAATAAACCTTAAGGCAAGCATCATTATTTTTTCAGCTAGGCCTTTTTTGTAATGTGCAGACAACACTTTTATACGTTTCCCAGGGGCCCGAGCTCCCCATCTCTCTGTGATCTTATTAGCATCCCATCTTCTCCTGTCTGCTGACCAAACTGCATTGCTATGCATTTCTGTCTCTTTGACCTCTGTGTGGATGGAATTCATTTGGCCTTTTCATCTTCTCCTTCTCTTTCTCTGGGCTGATTTGGCTTAAGCAGGCAGCTGGCCTTGGTAATTTCAGATAAACACTATTTAAAGAAATATGGACTGTGGAAAGAGGATGAGGATAAAAGAGTTAGGATATAGTTGAGCTTCAAAGAAGACTCATCAGGCACTTATTACCTTCTGAATGTGGATGTGCCACTGATTTACTGTAGTATGTATGCAGGTTTTGAATATTTATTTATTTTTTGACAATTTTTTAACCTTGACAATAATTATTAAATAAGTTAAAAATAATACATATTTTATTTTATTAAATAAAAAAGTAGGGAAAAAAAAAGGTAAGGTAAAGTGAAACAGAACAGCCCTTTTTACTGTTATACACTTCTGGCAAATGCTAGATGTCCTTGGTAGAGCGTTGAGAGCGTCAACATCATTACCAAGACAGATTATCATAAAGAACTAGCTTGAGACTTAATTTATTAATAATCTAGAAGTTTATCAGGTTCACAAAATCATCATGACAATAGTGTGTCTGAATGGTCTACTGCAGTGCTTGCTTATAATAAACAAAACATTATCATCCCTTGGTGTGGATGCCAACATAGCTATTGTTATAGTATATTTCTTGGTGTGAACGGGCCTTTAATCGTGGAGAAAAATAATATCTTAACCGATCATGCTAATATACAAGAAAAGTTAGAAGAGAGTATGAACATCTGCAACCACCCAGAACAACCTAGCAATCTAGAAAGCTCTATTAACCACGCATAAACCACACACGCCTTGTGTCATGCACAAACACCACTAACATTTTCACTTTGTTATTTTTGGAATTCTATTTGTTGCTGATAGTGGTGTGGAAATTAAATAAATTCAATAATTCACAACATTTACATGACGCTGCCATTTCCACCACATCTCAAGTTATGCTTTTTGTTTTAATAACAATCTGTGAAGGAAATCACATTTTAAACAATTTCCTACGATCACTTCATGAACTTTTTGAAGCGTCAAAACGGTAGTTGCGTAGATGTCTATGGAGGGACAGAAAGCTCTCAGATTTCATCAAAAAGATCTTCATTTGTGTTCCGAAGATGAACGAAAGCCTTACGGGTTTGAAACATGAGGGTGAGTAATTAATGACAGAATTTTGGGGTGAACTATCCCTTTAATGAAAGTCTGGTTCTGGTACAAGGGTAAAACAAAATGTATTCATAAAAGGCATTTAAAAAATATGGCAAAACTAATTGCTGAAATATCTTAGATTAAATAAAGTGCCTATAGTCTAGAAAAACACATACGATGACTATTTAAAGCAATCACAGACCGCCAACCACTGAATCACTGAATGTTTTAGAGACAAAACCCAAAGCAGCAGTGAGCAGATTTATTCCAATCCAGTGGACACGTACCATAAGAGCAAGAGAGAAAGTAAAGGATGTTGTGTGCGGCTCTGTAAAGGACTCTGGGCTTGATGAGGTGCAGCAGTTGAATGATATACAGAGGCGAGCTCAGGCGAGAGCTGTCCATTAGTTACAGGGTCCTGTAATGTTGGGACTGCAGTACATTATTTTCAAATGCATCAGTCAGCGTTGTGCAGTACAGATAAATTCGAATGCCTCGGATATGTAATGCATACTCTCACCACTGCTATATTACGTGATGGGTCAGAAGGGCAGCGCACAAGAGGGGAAAAAATGTAATTTATTTTTCACTGTGGCCAGTGTTCTTCCCATTAGCTTCAAACGTGAGATAAGTTATAGCTTTTATCAAGCACCTTTAGCCACCAGAGCACGCTGCACACAATGCCGTGGCGCTGAAAATGAGATTTAGAGGTAACGTGAGCGAGGGAGAGGTCAGTGATGACCCCATGTATGGCCCCTTTGTGTGACACGGCACAAGGACAAACATCATCGTTCTGATGAGTTCAATAAACACCAGTATTACAAAAACTTAATTGTAACTAGATTTGAACATTTTATGAAGAAAATGTGTGTGGTTGCAAGGGTGCTCTGGGGGTCATTGACAGATCTGTTAATTTACTAAGAAAAACAGAGAAAATGCAATGACCTGAATACACCTCTTCTCTTTAATTTAAGGGAAAAAAATCAGTAAATCAGAAAAAAGTCCTGATATAATAAAGTCGAAATCATTAGAAGAATACAATTTTAAAAATACTTTTTTCTTTGATTTGTATTTTTTTTTCAATTGTATTTTATCAAAACTTCTTCACTTTTCTATTCATATTTGAAAACGTTAAATCAAGGTAGTGTGGCAACCATCGTGCAGAGAAAGAAACATGAACCAAGAAATTAAGTAATTTTTTCAAAGAAAAATATCATTTTCAAGGCATTATATTTTTATTTTTAAAACATTTTTTTAAAAATAAGGATTAAAGATGCGTACATTTACATAAATGCATGGTAAGGAAAATATGTTTTTAGAATATGTTTTATTCATTAAATTTAAACTTTTCTTGTGGTATTAAAGTCTTTCCAAACCATATGAAACCAGCATGAATATATATAGAGAGTACTATAAGTTTCCAAGATCTTCTTAACTTGAACACTCTTATTTGACCTAGGTGGTTGCTCTCTGACCTAAAACCAAGTCTACTGTATATGATATTCTGGTCCATAGATATGGCTTGGGTCTCTATTTCAGTTTCACTATGAGTTTTTTTTTTCATCATAGCTTGTTTCATCATCCAGTAGGTGGAAAGCTGATTGCTCAGAAAAAGAATAGCACACGAGTCCTCAGCAAGCAACACGATTTGAGGTATTATTCATATCTATAACTTAAATGGTGCAGGACAAGATTTCCACCATGACTAATCAGAGGTCAGAAAACAGCTCTGGGAATCATTTCATGTTTGGTAGACTTCAAAAGGAGGAGCTAGACACTAAACTGAACCGCTGTCCCCAGGGCTGACAGCTGACATCACCCGATTCCCTGCCAGAGCACATCTCGTATGTGCGTATGTATGGACTGAGGCCAAGGTTATCACAGCATAACCCAGAGGCAACAATTTGACAGTCTATTAGTAAGTATTCAATGACTGATGAAACAGACATGGTCCGCTTTAAGTTAATGATTCATACTCAACAGAGCTCGCTTCTACTCACTTCCCTCTACACTGAATGCTTGAGAAAGAAAAAAGAAAAAGAAAAAAACCTCCTCGTTCAGATCTGTAAAAGATAAGCGGGCCTTTCAATCAAAGCCAGTTCTAGTCATTCTGCATCTTAGAGTCAATTATTGACAACTGACTAATTAGTTGTGCCCTTTTAAGCCTCTCTCTTTGTTTGGAGCTGTTTAAATATGCAAAATCAATAGTAGCTCTAATGCCCCACACACTAATGCTATGAGTCCAGCCGCATCTATCAAAGAAATTAAGACTTTCACTCAAATTAACATCAACTTTTCTTATTGCAAAAGCGTTTTAGACTGCGATCTTTATCCTATATGAAGCTATATCTAAAAAAGCAATTCATATTTTATGTGAAAATGTCATTGGTGTTAATCATTGAATAACAAATTTAATTACAAAAAAAAAAAAAAAAAAAAAGTGTATTATGGAAAGATGACAAATGTAAAGCAGCAATGTGACCCTTGCATTTATAAAGCATTTTACTGAAGATAAGTAATAGAGGAAGTGGAGGGGAATAGGATCATGATATGACCTGGGATATGAACAGCTTTTAAAGTAGAGATTGAAACCGAAGTAACAACAGATCATTTCTTCTATATTGTAACGTACTATCGGATATAGTATAGTGTAACGGATTATCAAAATGTAAAAAAAAAAATTTTTAAAAAGGATGGGGACTTGGGTTCTATGCATTGATTGTTGACTGAATTTTGAGACAAACAGAGGCAAAAGAATGTAAGCTATTGTCATTTATTATTTATGACAAAAAATATGAGGGCAAAAAAATATTTACGAAAAAAATGTACCTTTTAAAAATGTACCTTCCACTACCTTTTGTGTACAGCTTTGAGAAAACTAGTAAAATGTTGCATTTTATTCTTAGTTTGATTAGCTTTCACAAAGCAACATTTCAAAACAGACCAACATTTGTTAGGCTAATAAATAACCCCGAATATTCTCTTAAAGGTATGGTCACATTAGAGAAATTCTGAATGCAAGAATGTCCATTGTCTATAGTGTCGCGATGTACAGTATGTAGCACAGCTCATGCAGAAGTCACTTTCAAACCAAGCAACTTTTTTTTGGTCAATGTGGCGAATCTGGGTGACTGGAACCTGTTACAAAATCTGCAAAGGGAAATCTTCTGCTCTCACATGAAATTCTAGATTGTGTGGAGTCCTATTAAGATTGCTGGATTTCGCTCACGCACGCACACACACAAAAAAACGCCATAACAGCAATAATAAAGCAGGATGCAGCTGCTGCTTATGCTAACATTAGCACACAAGTGCCCATACATGTATACATACATGTACGGTATTCATGAGGACATCACCTTCCTTCAGGCTAAATGAAGGAACATGGATATGTTGGGTCTGAGCATCAGGTCACCTCATTCTCTCTCCTCATTTTGGGCCAGCTCTGTTTACCACACATGGGCAGCATAAATGAATTATGGAGGGGCCCACAAGATACTATTAATTACAGATCTGCCAAGCACTGTGAATTATTCAGTCATTTGCTTATGTAGGCGTTTATGGCATGCTATAGTTAACATAACTGCCTAACCAAGCATCAGATACCCTCAGGGGTATCTGTGTGTTTCAGGTCCTCCTTACGCTCAGGCAGGTGCAATACGCTGAATAAAGACACATGGGAGCACATGGGTTTTTCCATTTAGCAGATGGAGAGCAGAGGAACGGGATTGAGGTCATGCACTGCATATGCAACAACACACAGTAGCATCCAGTCAGTAGTGGCTGTTGTCATGTAAAAAATGGGTCTATTGCAACACTTAGTGGGCTGCTTACCTGCATTGACAATCCTGAAACTACACTGAAAAGAAGGTAGATAAATTATGTTGCCTTATAAGATGCCTTGTTTTAGTTTTTTTGGCTCACGGAAAAGGCAATCCATTGAGACAAACTCTTTAAAAATGTTCATCCCAAGACAGTGGAAAAATATAAATTCTAAATGTGTTCAGGGCTGAATAATAATGATGAAAAACAGTTACAAACTGGACTATTCAACCAAGGCTCATTGGGAAAAAAGTGCCTGAGGCGACATTTCTGCAAAATGATACTCCAAAAAATTACGCTGGTCGTTACGCTGGTTCATATTGCATCAGTTCAGAAATCAAATGTCCAGTGAGCGCTGCTAAAAGGTTACTGTTCTATTGCATTAGAAAATAATGTACCACCTACACTAAAGCTAACCGAGTGTTAATAAAAGCAAATGTGACATAAAAAGTTAAGTCTTTTATTGAGACTCGTACCTTAGTGCTTCGCATCACAAGTGCACTGCTGTACCAGGTGAGCTATCGAGCAAGTTTACTTCATCAGAAAAGACAGACAGACAGTACACAGTGAGGCAGCTCTGTAAGGTTTGGAACACACTGATTGTCACAACAGAGAAAGCTGATTCAAGCTTCATGGAAATTCAATAGTTTGAAACTTACTTTAGCTTTGATGCTTTGATCTGAGAGAGATTCCTCAGGCTGCTCCGGTACAACATCCCGACTGGATTCCATCATATCTCAGACTAGTAGTGGAGAGAGAGAGACAGAGAGATGCCAGATCAGTGTTCAGGTTTAGCTAAATGAAAATGAATACGTCAGCAGTAACTCACATAAAGTAGGCTAACTTCAGATCAACCCAGTCCAAGCGGAAAAACGTGCCAATGGCTTCATTTGTGCAAAAAACGTTGCTTCTAGCTAATTTTGCGACACTTTTTAAGTGAAATCTCCTGTGAGAATCTGAAACTGATTAACATGAATCTGACAAAGTTTTGTGTTGTTCGTATCAGTTCGGAAATGAAATGTCTGATGAGTGGCGCTGGTGAGTCTTTGAGATCTTTTATCGTGACTCGTGTTTCACAGGACTGTTTCAAGTGCAGTTCTGTACCAGGTGAGCTAACGAGCAAGTTTACTGGTTAGAAAAGTACAAACATGGAGCTGGTTATGTGATGCAAACGTTAATATTAGTTTATAAATCCTGTGTTATAGTAAAAGGGTTTTGAGTTCAGTCTTTATTATTCCATTATCTGCTCCTGTGCTCATAATTTGTGGAAATGAAAAATTAAAGCTGTTGCTGTTTTACTGCCTTTAGTGTTCATTTCAGCTGGAATCTGCAGTGAATTCATTTATGGTGTTTTAGGGTACGTTTACACGACAACGATATGCTTAAAACGGAGCAAAGTTTTTCCTTTGTAATATGCATGAGCATGACGTCATCGTCAGATTCGCGTTTCTGTTGTTTATATACACTGAGACCGTTTTCAAAAACTTACACTCTGAAACCCGTTTTCAAAAGTTTGCATTTTTAGGCACCCAAAACGCTGTTGTCGTGTAAATGAACAACCAAAATGCATAAAAAGTTTTCCGTTTTTAGTTGAAAACGGTGTCGTGTAAACAGCTCCTTATAGAAATGTAGGTAGAGGCACTTGTTTCTGAAACCAATCAATTACATGAAATTAGTATCAGGCTTTACAAGAGACAGCCAAGGACTTAGTCCACCAATAACTTTAGTCATCCAACAGCTGGCTAATTGATTAGGCTAGTTTGTAGTTTATAGTTTATCCTCTTTAAAGCACTGCCGCTACAGCCATACACATGCAAATGGATACGTCAACAAGTGCTAAACCCTCCGACTTGATTTTGAGAATATGTAGTTGTGTACATCCCTACATGTGAAGAGCACCCTGAACGTCAAATATCAAACACAAAGCAAGCTGCTCCTCTCTATCTACCCGTGAATGGATGATTGTTTACTTGAAGTGTTTTGAGTCACTTATGTGATTACCATGACAGAGAGCAGTCTAGGTCCTTTCAGAGAGCACCAATCTCCATCTTTTCCAAGGGCCACCTCAATTATTCATAGCCTGGTCCTATTTGTGTCTTTGTGCTCTACGAAGCTGTTACTCAGCATGCTAAAACCTTCACAGCTGAAGCTAGATTGCCAGTTTTATGGGAGAGCATCTTCTGAAATAAATGCTAGCCAAGTGACATGCAGCGAGGGGTCAAGGTGCACAGCAAATGTGAAGGAGCGCGCATGGATTGGGCTGTAATCAAGTACCACGCCTCATTCACTCTAGAGTAGAATAAAATAATACATCTCAAGTGCCCAGTCGAACTGTAATGAATGTAAGACGCTGTAAAAGTTCAGACCCGGACATATATGGCTTTAAAGAAATTGTGTAAGACTGACCCTGAATCGTTTTCATTAAAAGCATCTTTTTTATATTCATGAATTAATTCAAGTGCAGAAAACTAGAAAGGAGACTACTTTAAGTGTCACAGGGGTTCTGATATTTCTGTCATCTTGTAGTTCGACCCATTGACGTATCTGTGGCTGAGTAAAGGCGGATAACTACCTTTTTTATTTAAAGGGAGATTGTCAAAAAAATTGCCATCATGCTCACTTACCTTCATGTTGTTCCAAACCCTGTCCAAGCGTTTGTTTGTTTTGTTGTTTGTTTTTTTCCCCATACAATATAAGTAGATAAAGACCAGGAACATCTATGGTCAGCATTTATCACTTTCATTAAAGGAGAACTCCGGTCAATTTGAACATTGACCTTGAACAACATCCTTGATGTGTCATTACAAGTGCCCAGCCATGTGAGTGATTCCTTCGGAGTGAACACGGTGAATCTGACTGCAGTAGATGTGAAAGATATGAATAAAAATTATGTTTATTCAGCCAGCGCACATACCTGTATTTACATCCTGTTTTCGGTCGAAGTCCACAGTAGTCGATTGTCGAGTTCGGGCGCATGATCGTACGTACTAAACCTATGCGCGTGAACTCGACAATCGATTACTGTGGGCTTCGACCGAAAACAGGATGTAAATACAGGTATGTGCGCTGACTGAATAAACATAATTTTTATTAATATCTTTCACATCTACTGCAGTCAGATTCACGCGTGTTCACTCTGAAGGAATCACTCACAATGGCTGGGCACTTGTAATGACACATCAAGGATGTTAAGAGGCTAAAAGCAGGTTTAAAACTTGCCCCATTGAAGTCAACAGGGTGCAAATTTTAAAAAGAGGATAACAAGGTGTAGGCAACACCGATTTTTGTGGTTGTTCTCTGTACTGACAGCACTCCAAATTTACAAAAAAATGAGCTCAATGTTAAAATTGACCGGAGTTCTCCTTTAAAGGGAAAGAGCAGCTTTGACATTGTGCTAAATATTTCTTTTTGTGTTTTAGGCAACAGAGAGTCCCATTGGTTTGGAATGACAGGGTGAGTAATTTATTACAGAAATGAAGGTAACACTTTACATGAAGGTCTCATTTATAAACATTAAGTTAATAATGCATTGACTAACATGAACTATCAATGAGCAACATATTTTTAAAGCATTTATTAACCTTTGTTAATGTTATTTAATAAGCGTTCATGTTAGTTAACTTTTGTTCCCTCATTTCCCATTTTAAAAGGTTTCCACGGTTTTCAAGTATGGAGGCGCTTGAAACATTCAGTTACGCTCTAGGCGAGGGTTCCTCAAACTCGGTCCTGGAGGGCCACTGTCCTGCACAGTTTAGCTCCAACCCTGATCAAACACACCTAGCTGTGAGTTTCTAGTGATCCTGAAGACATTGATTAGCTTGCTCAGGTGTGTTTGATCAGTGTTGGAGCTAAACTCTGCAGGACAGCGGCCCTCCAGGACCGAGTTTGAGGAACCCTGCTCTAGGCGGTGGGACTAAAGTCTGTAAAGTCTAAGTCTGTGGCAAAACTCAAGTGTTTACCATTCAGATCAAAAAAGAAGGTCAAAAGCACTTGTCAGAGGCACGCAACTCCTTTTAGCTTTAGGTAAGTGCCTATTACCAACATAATCCAATCAGAATTAAATTAATACATCATTCGATCATTCGAACTGTTATTATATATAGAGATTTGTGTGTTTGTGCACTTGATATCAGGAAGCAACGTAATACGCACATGACGACAGGAAGGTGACGCCGTTGCGTAAATCGAGTTACCCCTCCCACTTCTGCTAGTTTTACTGAGATTTCTTATCCCGTGCGAATTGGCCATTATTATTACAGACGTCCTGTGGTAAAATTACATTACTCCATCTACCCAGCAAGGGGAGGAGGGATGTGATCAGAAAATGACGACAGCCAGATTCAAACTTGGGTTGCACACATAATCACCACTACTGTGTCAGGGCCTGTGCACTTTCTGCTGGGCCAACACTGCAATGAAACACAACACTAAACTAAACTAAACTGAACTAAAACATTTCCACTTTTGAAAACTAACAAAAGCTACTGATTTTGCATCTCTGCATTATATTAGGTATTTATATATTATACCTCATAAATAAACAAACTGTTATATGTGACTATTAAGTTAAGCTGGGTGCACACTGTACGATTTATAATAGTCCTTTATGACTGTTGCTTGTCAGACTGTACGAACATGATCCCAGCTGTAAGCCATGGCACACTGTGGGATCTCAGTTGTCATTAATGTCAGATGGTACGGCAGTCAAGATGTGTTAAAAACGGACTCACGCAAGAAGACTCATCCGGTGTTTACATTATCAATCTGTGACATGTTCGGTAACTGTGAGACTGCGGCTAGCAAACAAAAACAATCTTTAGTGTTAATTTTGATCATGGTTAGAGAGTTGGACTTGTAACCTGAAGGTCACAGGTTTGATTCACAACACCGGGAGGAAAATGAACAGCGCTCTCTTCCAGCAATACCCACGACTGAGCAAAGCAACGAACCCCCAATCGCTCCCCGGGAACCGCAGCAAATAGCTGCCCACTGCTCCAGGTGTGTGTGTCCACGGTTTGCAGTGTGTGTCACTGATCACTGCTCCTAAATGAGTGAGCAGTAAATTGAATGGATTAAATGCAGGGGACAAATTCCAAGTATTGGTTACCATACTTGGCCCTCACGTCACTTCAATTTACATAAATTCCCATAATCGATCGTTGTTAAAATTAACAATCAAATAATAGATTAATAATTGTTAACCTTAACCTCCCAATTATGAAGCAGGGGCACTACTAAGTTATCATGTTACTCAACAACTAACACAAAATACATTTGAAAGCTTAGAAGCTTATATATGACCATAAGTTGACAAGTGCTATTGAATTTGCTGACATATTAGAATTGCTCGTTTTTTCATAGCATGAAAAAATAGCTGCTTTATTGCTTTATTTCAAAATGTGAACTGTAAAATCATAGTACAGAACAGATAGACTTCATATATCGTTTAAAACGTCTCAACTAGCAGATTACAAGCATATTTGTTTCAGTTAGAGACCAAACTATACCAAGTATTACTATGAAATAAACAGTGTAAACAATATGCATGTGATGCTTTTGTGCCACGTTTTGGTTTGTAGCTTCACAAAATAGCATAGTGGATCGCATATCTTTATTTAGAGCAGGTGGTCTCAAACGAGTCTAAAAACAACATAAGACGATGCTTAGATCACGGAGTGAAATGACATGCTGTTTGGCTAAAGCTACAGGACTGCTGGGATCTGATTGCGGCGAGAACATTTTCCAGAGCAATTTGAAAGTTCAACCAATGGAAACTGGATCTTGGGTATGGTAGGTGGGTGTAGTGGGTAGGGACGATGTGTGGAGACCAACTGGAGACTGTTTTACAGCTGGAGTACGCTTGGATTGGTTTGATCACTCAGATTGAGAGGTCTTGATTAAGCAGTAAAATCACTTGTTTGAGGTTTTTTTTTTAGACCCTTGGTTAATTATGTTTCAAAATAAACAGCTAGCTTACCTAATCCATTGCACGGTTTGAAGACGTTAATACACTCATAATATCTACGGCGCGCTTGCTTAATTTTTCCATGCACCTCAAAACTACGCACTCTAATGATGCCCTCACTTAAACAACCATTAAGTTTTATCGATTAGATTATTATTGACAATTAATCGATCGTCGATTAATCGTTAGCATCCCAAGTGGTGGTTTGTTGTTGTCTCCTATTGGATTTTGATTCAACGGTTGTCGTAGGAGAAGTGACACTGCAGGACTGTGCCTCAAAACTTCTGACACTGCCAGAATTTCGTTGGAGGTAAAATTTGATTGCAATGGTCATTAATCGGCTGTCGGCGAACATTTCAAACTAGCAATCAAAGACTTCAGATGGCCCAGGATTAGAGGAATCTTTTAGGATTCTCAATTTCTCTGACGGCCAAATCGTGGCCAAAATCAAACAGTGTGAATCTGGTATTACTTAATACTGATAATAAACTGCACAACACACAATTAAGTGGCGTGGCGCTGGCATGGCTGCTCTCATCTTCCCAGACACTGTGTATATATCTTCATTAGTGTGCTCTGATCAGAGCAGACAAATACACAAGCTACACAGAAGCAAGGATTAGAGATGCTTTTTACACAAAGACAATCAAGGCCACATAGCCTACTCGACTGCTCCGTTAAAAGATAAATGAATTTGAACGTGTGTTAGAGTACAGTACACATTAAAATTGGCTCGCCAAAAGGGAGTCCATCTTAACATTAAAGAGAGTCAATTAATATAAAAAAAAACACAATTGTTTAATTGTTTATTTATTAGTTTATTTATTTCGAGGATAACTATTTCCATGAAACTGTAATCTAAAAATATCTGATTAAAAGCATTACCGTGCGGTGATTTTATAAAGCATGTTAATCTTTCTGCTAGAAGAGGTTTGATTGAATGGTTTCATTAGTATGCAAGCAATTAATGAACTGTCTGCTTTGCAAAATTAAGACAATGGCTTCACGGGAACGTAAAAAAAAAAAAAAAAAAAACGAACTGTAATTACTGAACAATTATACACAATCCCAATATAGCGCTAATTTTCACTAGCACATAGGGGCATTTTTTGTTGTGTATGCGAGTGTATTGTTCTCATATAGTACGGTTTAAGGATTACGTTGCACACCAGTGCATAAAAATTACTTCATAAAGATGTTAACCTGACACACTATCGTGATCTATCATGAATAATTTTTCCATCTTATTGTAGAAATTATGAATGTTTACACTAGCAAAATTAATATTTAATTTCTAATTATTATTTCTATTCAAAAACTATTGTATGCAATAAAAATAAATAAAAATATATTACTAAAAAAAAACATTTTTGTAGAACAAAATTATTTTTATTATATTAGCTAATTCCACAAAATTCAGCATAACAGATCTTCAAGCACAGATTACTTATTCTCAAGCACAGATAGAGAACAAATAATTGAACCATTGACAGACAACATTTTATTTCACTTCATTTAACTTAATTCTTATTCCAATGTCTCTCCTCTTGGTTGCCATCTTAAGGGAAGAGTTTAGCATCCTTGTGAACTGCTGACTCATGTTAGTGTTAAATGAACAAGCATTTTTATTCATTCAAATTGTATGTCTTTCCCTTCTTGACTTTAAGAAGTGTTTATTTTTAAGGAAAAAAAAAAACAAATATCATTTGAGGTATTTGAATTCTTTAATCCCTTTTCTTAGCCAAACTACATTAAAACTTGTCTTTCTTTGGTTTAACAAAATGAAGATACATATAGCATATGCTTACAAAAGCATTATGTGAAACAGAAAATGCTTGATAATTGTGAGGAAGTAACAGTCACACTATTTTTGTTCTGTATAAATCCCACTTTACAGTTTAGAAATGTCCTGTATTCATTAAAATGCCATTCATGTTTTTTTAACAAATGTTCTTTAAAGAAAATAAAAAAAAGAAAAATGTAAAAAGTAAAAGAAATATACATCTTCTCATAAACCATTAATTCAAGAAATGGCTGTAAAAAAAAAAAAATCATTTTCTCCATGAATCTCATCAGTATGCAAGCGAATAATGAAACGTCTGCTCTGCATAATTAAGATGAAGGCTTAACGGCGATGTAAAGAAAAAAAAGAAAAGGAATTGCTATTACCAAAAAAAAAAAAAAAAAAAAATTCTCCCAATTACATCACGCTAATATTCATCACCCAAACGAACTCATATCTTAAAGCAAAAATTTCCAGGCGAATGAAATGAATGTGGATAATGATCTCGTCGCTTTAATTAACAATGGCTCTCAGAATCTCAGAGCAGGAGACCTGCCGAGACAGAGCGCCACAGCCATCAGATCGATCTGAAACCAAGGACAAGAGTTCCAGCCACGTACACTCAGGCTCCGAATATCCTCTCATACCCATCCAGATGCCCACGCACTGCTCCGAGCAGTTGCCAGACTGCCACACGACCTCCGGATCATCAGTCTTAGCAGTCATGTAGTGTACAATGGGCTCTGAAAGCAGTTAAGCACACACTTGGCTGTATAATTCTGTGGAAATATTACAAAAGGGATTGAGAACATCCCCAGGGCAAAGAGTTATCCTGGAAAGCGAGCACAGCGTCATGCCAACTTCATACCCAATCCAAAGGAAGTAGTTCCAGACACAACAAACGGGCAAAATCCTGAAGTTGTCCTGAAGAATCCCAACTTGACAGTAGATGAGAAAAAACATCTGAAGTCTGTTCGCTTTGAAAGGAGGCCTTGCGATGAACAACATAGAAAAACGATTATCACTTCTCCAGTCAACTGTACCAAAAACAAAATACAGACAATTTTTTCCTCCTACCACACACCCTCCCTCTTCTTGTACAACAGTGTGTCACGATCAAGTATGCAAAACAGGCCAGTGATTGCGAGGAGCCAAACACAAAAGGTAATAATGAATGGAATTAGCGAGATTGCAGACAGCAGGGAATGCCCGACGACAACGACGGCGATGGTCCCGCTCTCAGCATCGCTGTGCTGGCCAAGGCAGCATTGGCATTCCTGGGTGCCGGAGGAGCCCGTGCTCTCACATACTTACGTACTCATGCATTTACATTTCCTCATGAAGCTTCTCTCTACGTCCCTCTCTCTCTCCCTCTCTCTAGCTAAGCTGCAGTACGCAGCCAACATCACGAATGACTCCGCAGACACTCCTGTGGGGAAAGAAGCAAAGCTGGCAGCTCCTCAGAGGGGCACACGCCCAGCCAAGTGGGCAGGACGGCACCCAATAGTGTGGGGGGACGGCGGGGAACTTCCAACTTCCCCCTAAATGAGGCTTGTTGACATTTGCATTTCCCTTTCTTTTTGTGTCGTGCTAACATGCTCAATTGTTTTAGAATAGTGCCTTCTGCTACCGCCCTTTTGAAAAGCAATTTATTGTGCCAGTTTCCCCATATCTGCCATCCCCACGTCCCCTCCCCTGTCCCCTAGCCACCAGCTGCCAAGCTTTCTCACTCTTTGATGGTACATAGCCTGTGAGAATGCACTTTGTGCTTGTTTTCCGTGCTTGTCATCTTTGCTAGTTTGGGAAGTAGAACAGAGAGAACAAAAAATAAAAAATAAAAAATAAATCTTTTCTCTGTAACTTATGGGAACACTCCGAGACTGATGCAGGCACTCATAAATTATATGCTTCATTTGCATATTCATGGCATAAGACATTATGCAAATAACATGCGATTTGCATAATGGATTCCTCTTGTTGCCTCAGAAGCCTTGTGCTCCTTTTTATTTAATAATGAAAAAAAGCTTAAAGATGAGAAAGTGGGAAGAATGTTGCATCGATCTTTGCCTGAGTCGAGTCGTGTGTGCCAGTATCCCAAAACACATGCTGCTTCCCAGAAAAATGCAAGGAAATACTTGCCATGAAATACTGACAGATAAAGCCAATTCAAAACTTGATCTTCTAGAGTTACATTTTCTAATTAAATGGTGTGGTTGAGTATTATGTGCAAAAATAAGACAAGTTAATGCGCTAACAAGCACATCCATCTTAATGAGTAAGTGAAATTATGCATGCGAGTATAATGCCATAGACTAATTAATTACAGAGGGGAGACTGAGTTGAGGGGGAAATCACATGATTAAAAAATTCAAAACAGCCTTGTGTTTTTAGCATCGTCAGCTCCAAATAGAGCAACACACACACAAAAAAAAGCGAAGATGTAAGTCGTGCAATATTTCATAATTACGCTTCTGATAATTGATTAATCAAATATGACGGCACTGTTAATTCAGTGGTAAATTCCAGAAACGTTTCTAGTGGTGCTCACATAAGACGGAAGATAATTAAGTGCAGATGAAAAGTTCAGAACGGCGATTAAAATAAATGGCGCACTCGTCTACTGTTGTTACTGATCAGATGGTTATGGAAAATAGCTTGAATTTGATCAAAAATTAAGACCAAAAAAAAAATCTTTCCTGTCTCCCTGGAAACTTGAGTGGATGAGGAAAATAGAGTATATAAGCATGATTGAGAGGGGAAAAAAGGTGGGAGGTGGTTACGAGGAGGACTTTGATTATTTATAACAAAATGCCATGCAACATTCTCCGCAGGGATCAGATGGCAAACGTCAACTGCGATCAGCTATAGTCCAATAAGGAGCATCCTTTCCAGCGTACAGAGGAGCAGGGAAACTGCTCACCTCAGATGCTGGGCTGCAGGGCTTTGAGCACCTCCATGGAGTGAAGGGCAAAGTAGACAAGCGGGCGATGCCAGGGTAATGGTGCAGTGGGGCGGGCAGCGGGGTAGCCAGCCTACGACAGATGTTGCTAGCAATTCATCAGCTCTTAGAATCAATTAACCCGTATGTTAATTAATGTCAGGCTTATGGAACAAAGTTGGGGGGGGGATGTGCTGGCAGAGCTGAAAGCGATGGAGGGGAGGGTGCGAAAAGACAAGAAGAGGATAGGGGATGGGCGAGCGCGAGAAACAAGCTGCGAATGCGGATTGTGGCAGGGAAAAGCTGGCACGGTGCCATCCACTCAGTGGCAGCACCAAGGCGGACTGGCGTTCACTGTGGGGGGGAGGCGGGTAGACACGAAAAATACATGAAGACCCATGCCATTTGGTTCATTTTGGCAAGAGAGAACGGTCATTTTTAAGCTGCGTGTTTACAACTAATATTAAAAGTAGGATTGCTGGTGGGGGTTCTTGAGAACAAGGTTAAACCTTAACTCAAAGCGAACAGGAAAAGGAGGGGAATACCATCTGCTGCTCGTGATTACGGAACATCGGTGATGTTCAGAGCGGAATTTAAGAATGGGAAGAAGTCGATAATGCCTGCCTGGCATCGGAGTGGGAAAGACAACACAAGCGGCGTAAACTTGCATGCCATCGTAATGGACACCAATGGCAGTCGAGAATACCGCACTAACCCACGGGAAAGGTACAAAGTGTATCCACACTTTTATGGACAAAATGGCAATGGTGGCGCTGTCCACCGAAAGGCATTGGAGGCGGGGCAAGAGGAAGCGCCTCCCTCTCTCTTCCTCGCTTTCTTCTCTCCTACTGCGCATTTCCCTGTGCCAAGCAGGCAGTCTGCCAGCCAGGCAGCATATGCCATGCCAACTTCCTTGCTGGCAACCATACTGCAGACACCGGGTGGATACATGTGGCACATTTCAACATTTACAGAACCGCGGCGATGTGTTTCCTGGAGATGCCAAGGTGATTTTGTTAAACACGATGCCAGGATCTTTGCAGTGGCATCTGTTGCGGAATGATGGACAAGGTGAACATGTACGTACCCGATGCGGCTCGGTTGGCAAAGATAACTGGAATCAAGAACAAACAAAGACAACGGTGGTGCTTTTGTTGACTAATTAAACAGAAAAGTTTGCGCAGCTAATTAGCGTGACGGATTCAATAAGGCAACGAGGCGGCTGTAAATGAAAACAAATTGGCGCAAGAAAAACAAGACAAAATAAAACTAAAGCAGCAAGCTGTTATACAAAAAGGGGAGGTGTTTGTGTTTTTTGTGCCAACCCCGCACCCCCCTTTAGTATTTAATTTTGCTCTATATAAACCACCACTTCTTGTCAACCGCCTGCCAACCAATGCAGTGAAGAATGTCTACCACGGGCATTGCGGCGTCAGATGCTGCCAATCTGCCAATCGCCTTTCAACACGAGAGGACCTGGGGGACGGTGCCAATGGCAGAACAGCAGCTGTTTAGAAAAGCTAAACACAAAAAAGGGGCAAGAAAGAGAATCAGCAAACATGAGGATGCATACTAATGAGCCAGCACATAAAATTATAATCAACTAGCCAGATGGGGTTTAATTAATGCATTTTCTCTTAATGATGTGCTAATCGTTTTAGTTCGTTCAACGAAGAAAAGAAAAAAAAAATCCCCCGCTTTGTGGACTTTTTCAGGTGTGGCTCGATATCGACTTTTTAAAAAGCAAAATAAGAAGAGGAAATACAAGAAGTATGAAACTCCACTTCAGCAGCAAGCAAAGCTATGCCAGAGAGGGAAGGAGGAGGCAGGCATTTGCGATTTATCTACATTCACAGCAATCACCAGGGAGATGAATGGCTAAGACTGTAGATTCTTTACGCCATCAACCCGTATGGGAGACAAGAGACAAGGGGGGTGCCACCCACAACAGCCAAGCAGGAACCTGATGGAGGGGGCACAGAATCACACTATCAGACTCTTTGGGGAGGCGGTAACCTCCAGACCAGCCCGCCTGTAACTCTGCCAAATGGGGCAGGGGGGCTGTGGGAACGTTTTCGGCAGCCCCCACTTTTTTTTGCATGCCCCCTATTTGCCACCCAATCAAGAAATGGGCAAACTCCTCCCGTTCGTTTTGTTTATGTTTTAGATATATAATCGACCACAGAAGTAGTAGACCTTTCTGAGAGCTGGTACCTGCAGGGTTCGGAGGAGGAACGTCGCCCTGGTTCCGCAAAGACGATGGGCATCGGGCACACAGCCAACTACGGGCGGCGGTGCAACCAGCGAGAACGGATGATTTGCCTAAGTTCGTTTTCACTGATTAAAATGCACGGCGAAAATTAAATCGGCAATTAGCGTGGGGGAAGGAGGCTCATCAGCGTGCGCTAATTACGAGTGGATACTCCAAACTTTTACTTCCAGTTCTCATGCCTCTCGATTTTTGTTGGACAAAGGGGCACGGTTGTGGAATATGAATAATTGAAGAAGTCATCCAAAGGGAGGGATTATAAGATCTTTGTGCTTTCCTACACTGCCTTGGCACAACCACCAAGATGACAGAACCAAGGCTGCCACCAGGAAGGATAGGCTGGGCAATGGTGGCATCTTTTGGGGCATCGTCAGCGCGATCGATTAAGCATTTGTCGCACATGCGATTAGTGCTTTAATTCATAATTCTTGTTGTGTGTGTATTTTTTTTTAATTGTCGCCGCGGAACACGTGTGGATATAATCGTTTGGAGCTAATGAGGTTTGGATGATCTGTCTTTTATTTTAATTCCACAGGGGAAGTTAATTGCGTCTCGTCCTCATTATACAAATGGATTACAAAAAAAAAGGAGGAAAAAAAACTGGCTGGCAGAAACAAGGAGGGAGAGGGGGGAGAGGGAGAGGCAGAAGGAAAAGAAAGGGAGAATATTTTCCTTCTTTGTGAGCCAACATACACATAATACCACATGCAAACAAGCAGAGAAAAGCAACTGCAATGCTTTGCTATGCTAGTCTCTCCCAAGTCCTCCCCAGGAAAACCCAGCATGTCTCTCCTCTCTCCCTGCTCACTGCAGCCAAATCCTTCAAATGCCAAGGACCTCTGCTTTCCCTGGATGTGGATATTACAAAACATGGGCGAGACAAACGCTGCATGGGATTAAATTTCTGCCGATTGGATATTACCGTCATTATTAAAATGGTTAGTTTTCTGCTGTTATTAGTGTTGAGCTTTGTTATAGAGGTGGCGTTTGCGGGCGAAGCGAAATGGAGAGGAGACAACAAGAGAGCCTATGGCAGGGCACCTGCTAATGTCCTCAGCGCTTAATCATCGTACAGCAGAATGGTTTTATGCATATTTCATTTGCATATCATTAAATCGCTAAGGCACACTGGCAACTGGCAGCGGAGAACAGGGAGTGGGAAATGAGGAGCACAAAGTGTTAAAAAAAAGAAAGCGACTCATTATGCGATGGCAATCTTCAAAGCTGTGTGCCTGCTTTCCGGCATCCTGCCAATTCATTTTAATTCAACGTTAATTAAAAAAAAAAAGAGGAGGAGGGGCTCGCTCAGCCTGTCATATGCGGATTAATTGAGCGTCTTCCAAGGAACAAGAGTACTGTTTATGTGCTGGGTGAATGCGGATCCGTCAGTTTGTAATCACCGGAATTATATATTTGTTTGTTTTGTTTTTTACGAAAGAAGGCCAAAACATGCCACTTTTACACAGAAAGGAAATACTTGTACTTATAATGTGTAATGTTATCTTGTACATTGCTATTTAAAGGCACACTTTTTAATATCATGTTTATTAAGGAGCCCTTGGGCATTTTGTTGCTATTGTGAAACATCAAATATGTTGGATACAGAAGTGGGAATGTGAGAAGTTGGCACCGGGCACCAACGAGATCAGGAGGCGGGGGACTGGCAACTCGGGGTTGGGAGGAAAGCGTGGGAATTGCTGGGGGCATTCTGTCACAAGCTTTCGTCTTGTATGAAACAAATCCAACACTTTCTCACATCTGCCCCCTCTGCCAACCACCCATCAAGCAAACTATGCGCATAATTAGTATGCTTGCCGAGACTATGATTGCCTGCATTAAATCACTGGGCAAAATTGATCCTTTTGTTTCTCGTTAAATGTGCTCGCTGTCATTATGTCTGGCACAATGTCCTGTGGAAAGAATAGATAAAACAGCTGCTTTAGACATATGCACTTTTACACAAACACGTGACTGTAAACAAACGTATACACACTTAATTAAGAGGAAGAGACTGTCAATGCAAGAAAATGAAAGCATGATTCGGCATGGTTAATGAACCTTGGTAGGCACTTTTTCAACAACAACAAAAAATCTATAATATAAGTCATATAGAGAGTTAATACATTTATACATTTTGAAAAATACAGAGCCAAACAGAAGCCATAACTATAAAAAAAAATATATATATATATTTTTAAACAATTTATTTTTATGTGGCACAGGATAAAAAAAAAAAGTATATTAAAAAATAATTACATCCATTTTAGATTACATTACATTCTGTTCTTCGTTAAACTAGCTTATGTAATAGCAAACGGCAAAAAAAGTGCCCGTCCTGCCCACGTCTCACCTGCTAAGTGCCCTTGGGTGGTTCTTAGCATATGCAAATGCTGAGAGGATGCAGAATGGCGCAATTAGCCATGTTTATGAAAGCTTTAATGAAAGCTGTAGGGCAAAGGGGCGGCAGCCTGGCAGAAAGAGCCCGCTCGCAGCGGGTATTTGCTTGGCGCTTTTTAGCCATGATACATGCAGATGTCGCTGTAGTTCTTCCAAAAGCTTGCACGAACGAAAGGGGGGGGGGGGGTGTAACGAGGACCTCGTTTGGAATCACACACACAATTCTACCATATGTTTTTAGAGACGCGCATGTGTGTCGGAATGGGGGAAAGGCATGGCCGTGGGGGCAAGTTAAGTTAAGATGGGGTGAGGGGGGAAGTTAAACTGGAGATCTTTGCATGGAACAATGTGGATGAAAATAACATTATTCAAGCAACGCCTAAGTAAAGTACAACTGACACAGTGTCTGTGTTCTGCTGTGCATGTCACATGGAGCAGACATTATGCAAAGTGCCCTCATTAATATGCATAAGCAGCCTCTTTATTATGCAGACCTGCACTAAAGCAATATTGTTTGGAGCTGCAGCTATGCTCTTGTTACAGTAGGCGAACGTAATCTTTCTCAGAGCAAACAGACTCCCATTTTTTTCCTCTCTGACCACTTTCAAAATGTTTAATTATCTGCTGCTCTGATTAAAAAAGAAAAACACAAGAAATTCAAGTGCAAGCAGGCAGAGTGTTTATGCCTCTATATTACGACAGCTAGCAAAAGCATAGTGGCATACCAACCATCTCAAGCAGTATCATATCCGTTTTAGATGTAGATCCTGACAAATAATATCAAATTGGTTCTTGGGACAGTGTAATAAATTAGGCAATAAAACAGTGCAGAGTGGGAAACAAATGCCATTTTGCAAAGTCCAGTGCTCAATTTGTGATCACCTCATTGGGTCGTGCCCATCAGTAACATAGGCCATGGTCAGGTTACCATCTTTTTTAGACTGAACCGACACTGAAGGGTCATACTAACTAACTCAAGTGCTTCCGAAATGGCAGCGTGAGCCAGAGGCAGGATTGCTGGGAGCAGGTAACTGGGTTTTCCCACCAACCAATGGCAAAACCCAGTTACCTGCTCCCAACAATCCTGCCTCTGGCTCACGCTGCCCTTTCGGAAGCTCTTGACCTTGTCAGGCACAGTAGTGCTATGTTCACCTTATCTACAGAGTTGACAGATCTCTCAGCAAGAGACCATTTATCATTCCCTGTAAGGTTAAAACGGACTAATATATAAATTATATTGGACATTTATGATTTTAAACGGGTTTGGAAGGGGTTTAGCAACACCAACTTAAGCAACATGTTGCATCAGTCAAGCATGAACTCAAAAGTCCTCTGAAATCAGCACTGCCATTGTGTTTGCTTTTACATTGTACTTTTAATTAATAAGGTTTTTTTTTATTCATTCATTTTGAAATGGTTCTAGAAGTAGTGCAGTTTGAATGTCAAGACATACGGTTTTTACTACATACACACATTGCTCTCACAAATAGGAAAGCTGAGACAATATAAGGTAGAGGAGGAGACAGACCACCTGTAGAAATCATAACACTCAATATGGCAGTATTATTTCTTTCAGTTAAAAGAGCCAAGTGCCTTTTTCATTGAGGTATTGCTGTTTGTTTACTCTAGAATGTGGTTCATTATGATTTCACGCATTCATTAACAGGACCAGCCTGGAAAAAAATATTTTTTTAGTGTGGTTTGAGTTAAAGAAATAAGTATGAATACCTCCCTAGTCAAATGCCATTGCTGATTTAAAAGATGTTACCGAAACTTAAAGGGATAGTTCACCCAAAAAATGGTGTGAAATGGTTTCCAACATTCTTCAAAATATCTTCTTTTGTGTTCAGCAGAAGAAAGAAATTTATGCCGGTTTGGAACAACTTGAGGGTGAGTAAATGATGACAGAATTTTCATTTTTGGATGAACTATCCATTTAATTTTGACAGACAGTTCTGGATATAGTCTGCCGCCACTCAAGTAGGAGCTGAACTTGTATCTGCCTGTGATTGTTATAATAGGAAAAGGGACATTGGTTGCAGTGTCTATTCTGTTGCATAGAGCACTGCAAGCTTAATACTGTATGTTTTATTTTAGGCTAGGCCCAGAACATTAATTTAAGGGTAACTGAAGATATTAAAAGCAGTTGAGGTTGTCTGGTCACATGATATAAGTAGGCAGTCACAACAGTCCATGTCTTTGGCTGGATATATTGTTACATTCAGAGGCATTTCTGCTAAATCCAGGCCCAAATCCACTTAAATCCAGCTGTCCAAAAATACAGCCAATCAATGGTTTTGTGTCGCCAACCTCTGCGCGCTGACACTATTAAGAGAGCACACACAGCCTGTGTTAATGTTAAAATGCCATAATGCACAGCATCATCAGGCAGGCTAAAAATACCGGCACGTAGTTGTATTAAAGAGGAGTGGCTTTTCTCCTAAAGTGAAAAAAAAAAAAACCTAGAGTAAAGCATGTGCAGTTTGATCAATGCTTTCCTCTCGCCACATAACTGTGGCTGTATTTTTCTTAAGTGACCTTAAAACACTGCCCTTTTCAACGTCCTCTCCCCCTTTTGTTCAACACAGTTAATGAGGGAGCTGAGTGGGGAGGTTTGAGCCAGACCAAGCAGGGACACTGTAAGCCAACCTACAAGCTTCCTGGATGCTGATGCTTTCACCTCCTGGCCTCTCACATTTCCAGACAGAGGCTGCAGGGATAGCACTTCCAGCCGCAGAAATCCGCAGTCCTTCTGCAGTACCAGCAGAGCAGTAACATCTCTTTAACTGCTTCCCAGGCACCAGCCTGCACAAGTGCGCATTAATTGGGTCCCGGTAATTTTATCAGATTAGTATTAATACACCGTTGCTAAGGCCGCAGAGGTCACCTGCACTAACTGTACAGATTGAACTCATGTGAAGGTTAACTTTCAATCATTCCATACAATATGATAATAGGGCCTTATATGATAATAAGACCAAGGGATGTTATTGGCAGTCGTAGAACTGGTTTATAGAGGATTGATGGGAACTATGTCTACATAGGTAGACTTTCTAAGGAAACATGCTAACAAAAGTACATCCTCATAAGTGACTGATTTGGAATACTCTAAATACGCAGTCACTTCAATATAGAACTCGCATTGGTTCTAATACGATAGAATGCTAAGATGACAATGCAATACACAACAAATGCATAGCACAAACAAATACTGGCTAAAATATTGTATTTCAATGTGTATCTATTCTTAATGATACATTTGGTTTTAAATGAAAAATAAGGGTAACACTTTACAACAAAATGCTTAATGGATCATTAGTTCATATATTTTCAAATAGCTAGAAATATGAGATAATGTGCTTTTTAATATGTATTAATGAACTTATTAAACATTACATAGTGATTCAGATATCATTATTTAATGTTAATAGATACTTACAAATGTCATTAAACTTCATGTGATCACGCACTTGCTAAGCTATAAATGATTTTAACAATGTTATACATTAATCAAAAACTTATTTGTTAGTGTACATCTGAATGCTAACAAATGTCATTAAACTTCAGTTCATATATTAATGCACTTTCTTACATTTACAAATGCTGTGAAAAAAAATTAATTAGTAATTTTAAGCACTTCACATATTATTCATGTTAACACATTATTAACTCATAACATCATAATATTTCTAGCTATGTGAATATATGTGAACTATTGATAAATCCTAAATGAGAACTCAAAGCTTCATGAAATTAGGTGAGCACATGCAACATGATTTTAAAGCATGCAGACTTTTATGGAGGTCGGACCATAGGTGGCGCTATAACTGTTAAAATGCAGACTTTTATGAAGATCGGACCATAGGTGGCGCTATAACTGAAAAACCATGTATTTGCTTAGAAAATTGACTGTATTGGCTGTAAATGGTCTTTTCCATCTATGATCTAAGTGGTTACATGCTTGCTAAATAAAACATAATACCCTTTTGCGCATGTGCTTAAAGGCCTTAAAGCGCTTGAATCCCATTAATTGCTGCTTGCAGCTATATTTATTATATAATGCTTGTTAATGATTTATTAATTAAAGTTATTACAAAGTGTTACCAAAATGAGTATATTCACTGTGTAGTTTACCTTTTGCTTCTTTCTGCCATTTTGGGTTTTTTCTTTTCACTGAGCCAATTGTAATAGATTCTGAAATTGCCTCATCTGTTATAGGCAGCCTTACAGTTTAGCCAAAATGAGGCATCATAGAAAGCAGCATAATGTTACAGCATACCTTTTGGAACAGCCTTTTTGAAATGAGCACCTATATGATGCCCTAAAATGCTATATAGAAAGGCAGCTTATTAGGTTTAGGAACCCAGCAGTGGAATTTAAATACAACGGCTATCAGAATGCTAAAAACGCAAGTCAGGAAAATACGTCATCTGTGCTGCATTATCTATAAAATTGCAGCTCCCACATGAGCAGGCTGTTCATTTGGAAGCCTGAATATGCAGTGCATTTGACATTCATGTTGGTATGCGAGAACTGTCTTGATGAATTAGTTAAATTGACATTGCTAAGCAGGTGCTGTTAGGAGCTTTTTGGCTGAGGTTTGGCAGAGCTGTCACAGGTGCATTAAGACTGAAAACACGCCATCATAGCTTGGGCATAACAGAGCAAACTGTTGTGATTTGAAAGATGGTGTGCCACGGTCCTCAACTAGTTTAACCACCGAGACTCAACATTTACAACAGTATTGGCCTGATTCTGAAGAAGCTGTATAGCAAAGACTTACACAAAATATCCCATTTAACATTTTAACCTTTTGGTTTGTACTATTGAATGTTTGCCGACTACTTGCAGCCTTTTGTGATCATTGAGTCTTATTCACTATAAGTGAAGAACGCAATTTATAATCTTATTTCAAACAAATGTTAAACATATTTATATATATAGTAACCTTGAACTGTGTACTGTAAGTGTGTGTGCAGAAACATCAACCTGTGACTCTCATCAAGAAGAGGGGAGGGCAGAAGTTTGTCTGTAATGTGAATGTGTGGGTGCAGTGTGCATGTCAGAGTGTATGTCTTCGCATCTGCAGGTTTGCATGTCGTCCCGCAGGGCCTGAACTGAGCAGCTAGCAGGGGAGTCATTACATACGCACCTCTGACAGCTCATGCTCTCATTACAGCAGGAGGATGCCTGTAGTCAATACACACACACTCTCTCTCTCTCTCTCTCTCTCTCTCTCTCTCTCTCTCTCTCTCTCTCTCTCTCTCTCTCTCTCTCTCTCTCTCTCGGGGCCATACTCCTCATGCTGGCAGACATCTTCCTTTTCCCCAAACACAGCTCAAAACCCTTCTTTTCCATGGGACATGTGGCATGATTGGGTAGCCTGGCTTGGTTCACAGTAGACTGTAGTCACCATAAGCTGTGAGTAAATCAAAGGACTCAACCTGCTTCACTTTGCTGCAGAGAAGGCTAAGGACAGCACTTATCAGAATATAATCTGGTCCAGGGTGCGATCTTGAACACAAACTCCTGCTGCCTCTGAGCTCTACATTACATGGTGTTGTGTTTGCCTGTAGCTCTGTGGGAGCTTGTGCCAAAACCTAGGGAGCTGCCTGTTTCAAAAGAAAGGCACCATTAAGATGTTTTCACCATATAAAGCAGCATTACATCTAGACAATCCCAAAATGCATTGTGACTTCAAGATTGTGGTGTCAAGAACATTTTTAAATTGCATATTTTTTCATTAAATATTGAAAAAAAACTAAAATATAAAATACATGTATGTTTATTGGGAAAAAACTGTTTGACGTTAGCATGTTGCTAAGCTAACGTGATACAGTAATAACCATAGTATTAAATTATATCGGAATAACAATGGACTATCTCACTTAATTGTATTTGTTTGACTTTTTAAAGCTGCAGTCCGTAGCTTTTTGTGTGTTAAAAATGTACAAAACAATATATAATGAGCAAGTAAATCATGAATCCATTTTACAAACCGCGGTTTTGTCTTATCCTGAATCACCACGGTACACCTATAATAAGTGTTTATATTCAGACTATTTTAGACTGGTTCGGGTCGTACCACTGCGGAGTACCCCAGTACCTGTGTGACTCATCATAGACATAAACAGAGAGATGTAGCTCCGGCTACAATGCAAGACGCATGCAGTTCTGTTTATTAACCGCTAGAGCGGTTTTAAGATTATTAGTGTATCAAGTTGTTAGCTTAGCAACATGCTAACATCAAACCAAAGCCCCTTTTTAGGACTGTCTATTCACTCTGCGACCATATTTGCAACGCCTCTTGGAAGCTCTTTCGGTCATACAAGACCAAGTCTTATCTATTTGAATGAGGAAGTCCTAAAAAGTGTGGAAAAATCCAACATAAACCTTAGAATTCTTTGTTGGACCAGGTTGGTTTATGCTGGTTAGAGCTAGTATAGTTCTGGTCTAGCTGGCGGACCAGCATAGTCATGCTGTTCCAAGCAAAACTGAGCAGGTGAAAAACATAAATTATGCTAGTGACTGCTTATCATACTTTTAAATATTAAAGCAAAATCAGCAACAAAATCTGGCATGAATTGTCCCATAAATGTTGTTTCCAATGCTCAAATAGCATTAAAAAAGTGTATATTTCAGCTGAAATAGCAATGCACATGTGCAGTCCTAAGCACTCGTCTCAGGACACTGACTGATTCACTGCATCTGGTGTTAGAAGCTCTGGTTGCCATTGAAACAATGACTTTACCAAATGGCGATTGGCTCTTTTATTTAGAAGGTGGGACATATTCCACCATATTGAAAATCTCCCATTCATAGTAATATGAGTACTTGGTGTCAGTCTAGGTATAAGCCAAACTCTGTTAAAGTTTTTGCTTAAAGTCTCTTGTGCTTTTTTGCATTTAGTGCTATTTGTGTGGTGTGTACATTTACACAGAGCACTTAAAAAAAGTTGTTTGCTTAGAAGGCAACTGCACAATTAGGCTGCTGATAGGAAGGCAGCTCGCTTGGTTTTGGAACGTAGCTTGTATAATCACAGTTTCATGTTACAGACACAACATGAGAATAAGCAGGCTAATCTTTCATACAGCTAAAACTGCCAAAAAATGCTCAGCCAGGAATTGCTTTGCCTCATCTCTATCCCATTTGACTTGTGCTTTTCAAACTGACACCTGCGTGTGTGCCAGGCTCCTACAAACACAGCCAGTGCATGTGGGGTGATGGGTAATCGCCGGACTGATCTAATAAAGCCGAAGTGTCCTGCTGAATCACTCAGTCCTAGCCCAGCGCCTGTCACCCCTCCAAATTACGTGTTCTGTCAGGAGATCGGCATCCAAGTCTCGGACCCCACCAAATTAGATCGGGCTGCACGCCTGACAAGAGAAAGGCCAAGAAGACTCTTTCCAAACACATGAGTGGAGGTTCTGGCAGATGACCTTTGACTGTTGCAAAAATGTTTCTGCTATGTCCACATGTTCACTTAAAGGGCAATGACAGACTTAATTGGATCAGAGCAAATGCATCTTGCAGCTTTTTTGGCAACTTCGAGGATTCCTGTCAGAGGTACCTCTCAAATGTGGTAGCCAATTTCAACATGGGAACCCCGAGACGTACAGGCCGCCATCTGTAGCTGCTTAAATACAAAACGCAGGAGACCCACTTAAGCCCAGCTCGAATCACAAGTAAAACCTCAACGTAAATAAAACTAACATGTACTCTGCAGAGCTGTCCCCTTTCCAAGCCAAATCTTTATAGAGCTGACATAGTTCACAATTGAGAGTCATTCACTAAAGCGAGGGGGGGGGGGGGGGGGACATTAGATCCACACAGCTGTGGCCTTGGATGTAGAAGCCATTTCTAACGTGTGAAAAGATTTAGAAAACATCTGCATGCTATGATGAAGTGTATGAAAGGCGGGTTGTTTTTTTAGAGCAGCTGTACCTGTTTATGTGTGAGCTGAGAGTGTGAGTGTTTGTTGACTGCGGGTGTCAGACCTACAGAGGGCTTTACGCTTTGCTTCTCAGGAGGAGACGGTTGTAAGAGTGTTAATACATCACCTGACGCTGAGGACTATGTCAGTACATGCATTTTTATTAGTATTGATATGTACTAGTGCTTTGCTAGATCTGTCTCTTACCTTGGCTGAAGATTTTGTAGTGGATAGGCTATGTAATATAAGCAGATAATTCTGCCTTGAATCCAGTCTCTCCTAAAGTTCCTTCGGGAGACATAAAAGTAGGGTTGAAAAAAAATAAGTATTTTAAGGCTTTCAAGATTATGGACATATGGACATTGCTGAGCGCTAAAGGGAGTTGAGCAAACTTTTCCTTCTGCACTTTGGCCAAAAGAATTAACAGTGTTTTCAAAGTGATCGCCGAGCATTACTGCTATCACAGCGAGAACAAAAAGAGGAAATGTGTCTTTTATAGCGTACACTGCTTTTATGCCTTGCACTCTCTGCAATTTTATGGTTTGGCTTTTGTGTCCCTGTTCTGAGGAAATGGTTCATTAAATAGGAATGCCCATTTTTTCCTTTTATTTTTTTAATGTGGTGCACAGGGATATTAACCAATCTGTAGCAAGAGTGAAAAGCCAGACTTCCTCCTGGCTGAAGCTCGCTGGTCATGCTGGCTTCATTAGGATTCCAGCAGAGTGAGCAAGCAGGCGTTAGAGCTGGAATATCTGGGCAAGGAAGAAGGCAGAGCACATATGGGAGAATTAGGAAGACGAGATCTTCAAATTCCAGTTTTGCATAGATTCTTGCTGATCCAAGTTGGTCATTAAAGTAATTTGCTGGTCTGGATGGTTGATCAGCTAGACTACCAGATTGTGGAGCTGAGGTTGACTAGCAAACCACCTTGGACCAAACGTTTTGTTCTGTCTTTGATTAAAAATAGCAGAAACTGGAATACTAATCTTTAACTTCCAGTGTTCTACAATCGCTTTGATTATAAAGGGTCCATAAATCATAAGCGGATGGCATAAGTGCCACAGATTCACTCTGGGATAGCACAGCACTTGATTTGTTAATAGTGTACATAATGGCGGCCATTTTCACAAGCCACATTAAATCATAGAGTGCTGGCCCCTTTGTGAGCATTAAAGCTAAAGATTGGCTCAGTGATACAGAACTCCACTATTTTTTTTTTCTTTCCTCCAATACTTGAGACTAAATTGGATTTTCTACAGTGTTTTCTAATTTGAAACATCCATCATTTATTATTAAAGAAAGGAAGGAGCGTAAAAAGTAAGGAAAGAAGAAAATATCCTTTCTTCATTTATTTCTTTATGTCCATGCACTCTTGCAAATATTGTACCTTTAGCTGTACAACAGCTTATCAGTGGAGCAGTACCCTTAAAAGGTAACTGTGTACCTTATCTACCTCTTAAAGGTACATATTAGTACCTTACAGTAGGGACATGTGCTCTTAAGTTACTACTATGAACCTTTAAAAAGGGGTAAAAAAAGGGGTATAAAGGTACAAAGATGTCCCTTTGAGGGTACTGCCCTAGTGACAAGCTGTTGTAAAAGTTTTGGGTTTTTTTTGTGTAAGAGAAATAAAGTCTAAAGAAAGAAATTAAAGCAAGGAGAGGAGGAAAGTAAGGGAATAAGAATTGAAGGAATGAAGAAAGAAAAGAAAAAAGGAACTAGAGTAAGAAGGGAGGAAGGAAAGGAAGGAAATGATGAGGAAAGGGAAGTGAAAAAAGCAAAAAAGGAATAAAATATAGCCTTTTTCTTCTTCCCCTTACCCCCCTCAGTCCACTCTATGCGATCCCACCCATGTGCCAGGAAATTGACAAGAAACAGAAATACATGTAGCTAGGCGTTTAAGTGGGAATGCAAGTGTGTGGCATCAACAAATAGGCTTCACACTGGGAGTGGTGGCAGCAAACAGCTCCAAGTCGGTGCCTCCCAAAAACTCCAGCGTGTATCAGTCAAGTCAAAGGAGAGTGGCCGCATGTCCTTTAATAATCCTGTAGCGTATTATCAGGACGCCACAGCTAAGTGTTGCAATTAGGCTGCCCTTTATCATGCAAATCAATTTGACAGCACAACAATCATTCTGTTCCGCCGGCTCTCGGTCTTCGGCACGCTTTCTCTGCTCCCTGGCTCACTCTGGCATTTGCGGTGGTTGGCCACATTTGCATTATTTATCATATCAGTGTGAATATGGGGCCGCTGTGCGGCAGAGCTGACGCTGATTAGTGTGGCATTACATATGTTAAGCACAAGGAGACGGATTCCCTTTACTAACGCTCCACTGCACCGCTTTCAGCCCCTGAAAATAAAACAGGGCTCTTATTAATATCCCAGAGGCTCTGACACCAAACATAGCAGGGAGGGTAGAGAGGAGGACGCAGCGAGGTGCCGGGACACTCGCTGCTCGGCGTATGCAAATAGAGGCACTCGGCCAAACACACACACACCAAACAGGCATTAGCATGAAGTGGCTTGGCGGCACGAGGCCATTTGTCATGCACGTGTGTGTGAGTGAGAGCGTGTATATGTGGACAATGAGGCTCTCCAACTCCGTGTGGAAGCTTATTACAGGCTTTTCTGGAGACAGGTGGCGCTGTAGCCTCGCCACTTTTATTCACATTGAACAATACAACAACGTCTGGCTTTGTCTGCCTCTGCTTAGATCTTTAATGTTTCTCCTGCCCTTTGTTGCTACATTATGACGCATTTGTTGCGTTGCTGGACGGTTATTAGAAAATATAGGAGGAGTCAGTGTGGATGTGATGGATGGATGTGGCTTAATTATCATTAAAAAGTCATTTACATGACAAATAGGAACTAGCTTTGCCCATTACAGTTGTTAAAGCAGATTCTGGGTTGCTTCTCTGTAAACAAGCGAGTTTATGTTGGATCTTGACTTATGACTGTCACCAGGTTACAAGAATGCTCCAGGTTTTAATACGAATTATGGTATATTGAGTGACATGCTTACAATTGCTATAGGAAACCATTTTAACTATGGAAGCTTGTTTCCGTCACAGAATAAAACAATTTAAAAGATAACTGTGAATTTTTTCTCACAATTGTGAATTTACATCTCTAAATTCTGATTTATTTTCTCAGAACTGTGAAATATAAACTTACAACTGCGAGTTACAAAGTCCAATTCTGAGGAAAAAAATACATTTTTTTCAGAATTGCGAGTTTATTTCTCACAATTCTGACTTTATAACTCACGATTGCTACAATATCACACAATTCTGACTTTATAATACCTCGCAATTCTGACTTTGAAGTTTATAATCACACAAAAAAGTCAGAATTGTGAGATAACTTTTTTTTTATAATTCAGTGGCGGAAAACAAGCTTTCATAGTTAACTCCCTCCTCAGTTTGCAAAAAAAAATAGAAATCTGCCAACCTTGTCTCAAGTTGAGGTTACCAGGTTTATTAGCTTAACATGGTTATATTGGGTTGTCTAGTGTAGTCTGATTCACTCGCATGAGCCGGATCTTTTAATAAACGCTTTGAAAGGATTAATGAACTCACAAGCTAATCGCTCTGAGTCAGCCATTATTGAATGAACTAAATCCATCAGAATGATTACAGAATCAACATCTAACTAACTTAATGAACTGCAAGTCTTCATTACTTTCAGTGATGTAGGTCAAGAAATGAGATTTATTTACAGTATACTATTTGTGTTGTTTCTGTGGTAAATAACATGCCACAGATGCTGTTGGAAAAAAAAAACTTGTACTGAATGCCAAACATTCCTTTTACACACCAACAAAAAAGCTTATTAATTTTTAATAGTATTATTAAAATTACCATATAAAATAAGACATTCAAAACTGAAACAGCTGTTCAGCTAAAAGCATAGAGTAATAGAACACATGTTCATGACATAAAAGCTGTATGATCATGGTAACAATGGTCTGAACCCAGTTTGATGTCTTTATATCACCCCATATTACACCTCTATCCACTAATCTCTGCTGTCTTTTGTCTTTCAGATAGGAGTGGGTATAGAAAGAAAACAAGCTAGCAGAATTATAACTATACGTGATCTTTTTACTTGAGGTGGTCAAGTAAATGAAATCTGTCAGAGGTAATATCAGAGGAGAAACGAAGATTAAAAAGAGAGAGGGAGGAAAAGAAGTGGGGCTGAATCGCTGCAGGACACAGTGCTCTGCTCCTTTAAACTGAAATCTCAATCTCACAAAGTTTGTTCCTTAAAAGGAAATCAGAGGGTTTCACTGAGACATTGCCTTTAAAATCATGAATAAACATCAGAAAGCCTTGCCACGCATACATCATACATCACAGGCCGACGCTACCTAATGGAGGAGGACTCATCACCCTCCAACACATGAAAAGCCAACGAAATTACCAAGCCCACCACATAACCAGCTACTCACTTCTAAAATGGACCGCTGAGGGAGGGGAAGGGGTTGAAGGAGTATTCCCTCACTAAAATGGCTCCCTGAGATAACCATCTCTCTATGCCATTCGCCGCCAATGTGGAGATAAATAAAAGAATAGTGATGATGACATTTCTGAAAATAATTAGAACACAATGTGGTTTCCTCTAGTACCCCACCATCCTTCTCCTTGACCGCCCTCGCAATGATCTGCTTCCTGTGTATGGCTGTTTTCCTGCTCATGTTGATTCCGCTGCATATTAGGTGGCGCTTGTTATTCCAGACTGGCCATTTAATATGAGCGAGCACTTTATTCTGAGCACGGTAGGGAACGAAATTGCGTTTAATCATAATGTGGGTCTGTTGCGAGTAGGTAACCGTGGCTGTGGCTGAAATGTTGTCTCTGAATAAAGACAAATAAAAATGGGCGCTTTGTTCACAATGGCGCAAAATAAAATGGACAAGTGGTGGATGCTCGGCTTCGGGGCTTTAAAGAAGAACAACGCAGTCAGACAAAGAAAGACAACATTCCAAATTTAAAATACTTGAATATAAATTGAATTGAAAAACCAATATGCAGCCAGGAAAATAATCCACCCAAATTGAACAAAGAAAATAAAATAAAAAATGAACATGGTTATTATTAGGTAATTTAAATGTTCAAAAAAACTAATATTACTGTAAAAAAAAATTGTGAGTGGTTCCTGCAAACCCAACACCATGATGCTAGTGTGATGTGGGTGGTTACTTGGTAGTTGTCTGTGTGCTCCAGGTGGTTAATCGGTGGTTGCTAACTAACCGAAATTTTGGCAACTGGATTTATTCTGGATATATCTCCAATGTCCATGGACCCGTACAGCAGTTGCAGTACGGGTCGCAGTTTCAAAACTTTTGTCATTCATCTCCATCTCCTTGTTGACTTGTCTCTCATTGGCTATTGCAAAAGTACAGACGTAATCATAATCATCCCGATTTAAAATCCTAAGTATCAAACATGTATGAAATTACAGGGGCAGCCCCCAATGTGTCTGTGAGCAGACTGGGAGGTTTAAGATTTGATCTAAGGCATCACATTGCCAGATAATTTGGGCCAAACCTCGTAACCGACCAAGGTCCGGGACAAGATTTTTTCTCAGATTGTCCGGACGGGTAAATCGGAGATAAATTCCTAAAACTCCTGTAGTCTGAGCCCAGCTTAAGTGTGTGCAATAGTGATGTTTGCCTCAGTCAGCACCACTAATGAAGAAACGGTACCACATAATAATATCTTAACTTAACATTATATCAATATTTCATTATAGGTTTGCAGAACACTAAAAAAATATGAGTGATCCATACATAATTTAAAAGCATAAAAAAAACAGAGCGCAATTAAAAACCCAACCATGAGCAACATTTCTTCTTCCTCAAAGCATTTGTGTCTCTGTAAAAGGCCTTAGGCTAGTTTATGTAGAAATATATACACTGTGAATCTCCGGGAATCTATTAACAGATGCTAATTGATGTATGCAGAGGTATGAGTAAATGTGTATGTGTGTGTGTGTGTGTGTGTGAGAGTGAGAGAGTACAAAGATGTATCCTACACCGAGCTAGGCATGAGAACAGGCTTGTGAAGCAGAGTGCAGTAATTTCTTTGATCATTTTTAATGGCAGTACTTTCATGTGGGTGTGTTGTGCTCTCTCTCACATACACACACACAATCGTACACACTGAACCCTGCAGGTGTCATTTTACACCCCCAGCTCTGGGATTAGTATGCGGCAGGCAATAAAAAGCAGTGCCATTGCATTGCACTGCGCACATCTCTACCAACCAGCATCAATACCTTTTCAAAAGGATGTATCAGTTCACTGCCAAAGGAGGGGGGAGACAGGGAGACAGACAGACAGGAAAGAATGAGAACTGAATAATACACAAAACAGCAGGAACTTAAAAGTTAGTGTGATATAAATAAAAAGAGTATATGAGACAATCACAAGACTGAAGTGGCAAGTTTGTTGGAGATTTTGATGGAATAATATTCCAAAAAGCCTGAGGATAGTAATATGTTTTTTTTTTTTTACTGTAACAATGTTGTACCTAAGGGGTTAATATCGTCAACGTCAGTGAGCCAATTAATAAACTTAGGAGCAGAAAGTTGCTTCATTTTCAACCGCAAGAAGAACAAATCGAAACTCCGCATATAGGAGACTTGCCTCACAAATAGAAACAGGCATAAAGAAAGCTTGAAATGTCTACTTTTAAATGAACCAATTCGAATCGAAAACAAATACTCACTGATTTTGTAATCCAAATGAAAGGCGCGTGCAAGCGTTTACTATACAGCGGAGATGACGAGTCAGCAATGTCAACTGCATCTTTGCAGCCAACACTGACTCAGAAAAAACATAGTTTATTAATAAACAATTAAAATGTCTCCTTGCTATTTTTCCAGACACATTTATAATCATTAAAATCATTCCAGTGCTTTGCGGCAAGCTTTATGCGTGAGCTTGAGTGCAAGGCATATATTCTGCCCCCCAGTGGCCTATATGAGTCAATGAGTCTGTAGAAAAAGTCAACAAACTGAAAAAAAAAAAAGAGGTAATATGTACCTTTTTTTTAGGTAATATGTAATGTGAACTTATAAATGGATTTCATAAAATTGGTACCGAAAAAAAGTATTGTTCTGGAACCGGTATTGAAGTCAATGTATCGGTATTGATATCGAAATTTTTTGAACGATACCCAGCCCTAGTTGTAGTGTTATTTGATTACGTTAAAAAAAAAAGTAACAATTATTTTTCTTGTCATATGTAATAAATCTCATTGCAGGTGAATGTTTACTAAAATTAATCTTGAATTTGTACAGGAATACAGGAACATTCACCTAAACATAAAAGTTCTGTCAAGATTCATCATCATGTTTTTTGAAATCCATATGGCTTCCTTTCTTCTGTTGAACACAATAAGAGCAAAAAGAATAGTTCCCCCAAAAATGAAAATGCTGTCATCATTTCACTGTATTTAGGTTTGCTTCCCACAGATGAAAGAAAGTCATGCAGGTTTGGAACGATATGAAGTTGAGTAAATTACAAAAGATTTTTTATTTGATTTTTGAGTGAACACGGAACAAAAATATATGGGAATATACTGCAAAATATAATGCAATATATTACATAATACATTTCCATATATGGGAAACTAGTGCTTATATTTTTCAATATACTGCAATATATGCATTGACCATGTATGGCTAGCCTATATTGATACATAAAAAATATTCAGAAATGAAGACAAATAGCAATACATGTAATATTCATAAAGTTTTATCCTATATTGTGTCTCTATTGCACACATACATGTTCACACATATACACACATTCACAGAATGAGTTACAGCAGATTTCTAGTTCCCAGCATGCTTTGCTTCTGACTGTTAAAGGAGAGCAAATGTTAAAATTAAGTGTTATTTCATGTGCTTTGCTCAATATTAATATAGGGGGAGATCTGTTAGTTTTTAATATTCTATTATTTGGGAATTTAAAAGGTTTTCTGGAATGAGTGTTTGGGGTTACAATTGTGCTGAAGAGTAGAGCCTGTGGTTAGTTTGACGATTGGCCTGAGACCAGTAAGACCATATGTTACTATATTTCAAAGGTAATGGCTGTGCCCTCTTCAGTACAGTGATAGTCTCTTTAGCAGGTGTGCTAGATCTATTGTTAACTAGCTTAAAAAATGAAACATTTATAAAGTAAACAATTATAAAATATAAGAAATATATTACATTATATATTTCTGTGTGTTTATACTGCATGAGTAAATATATGTTCAATATATTTATACACATGCAATACCATATCTTGTCACATATACATCTATATATTATGAAGTGTATTACTGAATATAAAATTACATACATTATGATATATTAGTCAATAAATATATAGTCACATATTTTTCAATATATGAATACAAAATCTGGACTCTGAGGATGCAAAACATCGAAACATTGAGAAAATCGCCTTTAAAGTTGTCCATTTATATTCACGATTGTGCTGCGTTCACTCACAAAAATAAATGTTTTATATATTTCCGGTAAGAAATTTACAAAATATCTTATTGGAACATGATCTTTACTCAATATCCTAATGATTTTTGGCATAAAAGAAAAATCGATAATTTTGACCCATACAATGTATTGTTGGCTTTTGCCACAAATATACCCATGCGACATGTGACTGGTTTTGTCATCCAGGGTCACATATATTATTCTGTATATTTTCAAATATACCGTTAAATCATTTACAGGGCAATATATTTTCATTGCTTAACCCTTGTGTTATGTTGCGGGTCAATTTGACCCGTTTAGATTTTCTAGTTGTTGGAAATACTGGTTAACCTATGTTTTTTTTCTTGATATTGTGTGACTTTTTCTCATTTATCATCATGAACATGCATGCAAAGTTTCAACATGCTGGTGTTTTTTGACATATACAAACAAAATTATTGTTACTTTCGTGATGTTCGCGGGTCAATTTGACCCGCATATTTTAACGCTCTAAGGCAACTGTAAGGACCCAAAAGAATAACATTTCTTGGTTATACTTTGTTATTTTATTATTTTACTACCTTATGAAGCTAAAAAATTAGGTTTTCCACACTTATTTCAATACAGAAAAATATTTTGTCAGCCACAGATGGTAAAAATTACCTATCATTTATTTTTTCAAGCTACCTGAAATAATACTAAACCTTTTTTTTTTTTCTTGATATTTTGTGACTTTTTCACATTTATCATCATGAACATGCAAGTTTCAACATGCTGGTGTTTTTATTTTGACATATACAAACAAAATTACTATTACGTTTGTGATGTTCGCAGGTCAATTTGACCATCATAGGCAGCTATTCAAAAGCAACTGTACAGACACAAAATAAAAACATTTATTTTATGTACGTCAGGGCATCAACTCCAGTTCTAAAGTGTAAGTCTATCTAAAAGTGCTCTAACCCAAACCAAACACACTTGAAAAAGCTAAATCATGGTGTTCAGAATTAATTGTAAATTACAAATGAAAATCTTTGACAGACACAGATAGTAAAATAAGCTCTCATTTATATATTCAAGATATCTGAAATATCTTGAGACTTCGACATAGACAGCAGGAAAAATGAGCTCAGATTAATTGATTAATTGTTCAGTTATGATGTTCTAAGCAAAAAAAAAAAAAAAGTAAAAAAAAATGTATATGCAAATATATATAAATATAATGTATATTCAAATTTTGTCAAAACAAAACAGTTTTAAAAAATGGTTAAAAAACATTTTCATTAAATCTCATCTTCAGATATATATTTTTTGGAATATTTGACAAATGTTGATATTAAAAGTTTACAGTTTGTACCTGAATCTTTGTTGTTTTTCATAGTGTGATTTTTGAGGAATTGTATTGAATCCAATTAGGGTCAATTTGACCCGAACCATAAGGGGAGTGCACAGAATTCCAACATAACACAAGGGTTAAAGGATCCCTCTAACAGCAAACTACAGCAGCCTTGAAAATGGCCTGCCAGCCTGCTTACTGAACAGATTTTGCAGGAAGCCTCATTTACTGGATAACACAGTTTGAGTTTCCACGTTACAAGAAACCATACTATGAATTGTGACAGAGAATCCCAGTGCAATCTTTCTCCCAGCAGCCCACTGCATGTAATCCTGCTGAACATGTAAAGCAGTAACTAAAGAGTCTGTAAAGCCCGTTTCATTCATTATTAAGAACAATCTACAGGTATCTCTCCTGTTTGACCATCCACCTCATCTACCTCTGGTCTGTACCCTCTGAAAGTCAGTTTCATATGCCGTCTTCATGTATGCCCTTCCATACACACACACATGCACAGTGTGGTGATGGAAACGGGTCTATTTCACTTCTAGAATATACAAAATGTGAGTATAAACAACATTATAGTAATGTTGAGGTACTTTCTCATCAACTCTGTTGTGTGATTTAAAAATTCTGCAGTCTGTTAGAGAGAGTGATGATTGGTCCCCTCATGTACCCTTTGAGAAGCTTAAAGGGATAGTTCATCCAAAAATGAAATTTCTGTCACCATTTAGTCACCCTCCTTAATATAGTTCCTCATTTTGTGTGTGTGTGTGTGTGTGTTGAAAACTTTTTTATTTACAGTAGCTTATTTGCTAAATTGGATTGTTGGTAAATCTGACTCTTTTAACATGCTTTGTGTACAATTCTGCACCATCATTTTTATCAAAACTCAATTTCTGCATTTTGTTTCTTTTGTAAAGATTTTAAGCTTAATGAAGACTTCTGACCCTAGTGCTGTGAAAATCTTACCGCTTGATCTAATAGCTTTGGTCAAACTATCATCCAAAATTTCTATGAATATTAATAGGCCTTTTGCCAGAACAGTATCGATTAACTTCTGTGTGTGAAGAAGGGTGATGCTGAGTAGAGCAAGACCACCAACGGTTCTGTTTGAGCCTGTCAAAGGAAGTAGGGAGTTCAAGGTGTGATGTGGCCTCTTTAGACTGGTGTATGTGGGTGTGTGTATGTTTTTAAGGATCTGTAGCAGGACTAAGAGACCATCTACAGGGAGAAAGGACAGGGGCGAAGAGAGGGTCCCCGCCGTGGATTTAGTGTTTGACAGTGGCAACCTGCTGAATGCTGCTGCAGAGCTCACACGAGGACGACTGATGGTCCTGACAGCACAAACAGCATTCATCCCTCCATAGAGCGGGCCTGCAGTGCTCCTAATCTGTCATACACACACACACACCATTCAAACATGCACCAGACTTCAACTCACATCCCTCCTGTATTCATCAGAGTTTTAGCCAAAACAAATTAACAAGGCAAAGTAGCACTCAATACACACATATAAAACTGACAATCAGCCCAATCGCTCAAACAACTTATCCATCATCCTTCAAAACTCCCCAGTGAATGAGTGTAAATGTGTGTGCATCATGTGTCGAGGCAACTTCTGGGTAAAAGCAGGACTCTTTAATGTTGCCTTGTGAGGTGAATGCGCTACAGATGTATGCGCAGATTTGATGGGCTGATGTGAACGAGGCTGGGGTGTTTAGCGGGCCAAAACCTAGAGAGCACAGCTGGTGAGCAGCTGGGGCCAGTTGTGCCGGAGACCGATGGCAGGGGTGCCCATCGCTCACTGTAACCAGAGAGTTTGGGAACAGATTAATAGATGCTCAGAGGTTAAGTAAACATAATCTGATAGAACTCTGGCTGCATTTAAGGCTGTTGGCTTTGCTTTGCTGGCTCTTTCATCACTGTAACGCCTCTCAACCCCAGTGCTCTTAACGCTCCTAATATTTGGAAAAGGATTTAAGGAGAGGGGCCTGGCACAGTAACCAACATCATGCTCTCTTCCAAAATATTCCACTTGAGGGTCTTAAGTCAGGCCTGTTTATCTAACCTAAGCTATGTCTTATCTAATAACACAGTAGCAATGCTGATGATATCATCCACCCTGAACATACTACACTCAATCAAACTTTTTCCAGTGGCATCTATGAAATGCTTTGCCATTGACCACCTGTATAACTTTCTTATTTTGAAAGAGTGCTGTTACTGTTTTGCCCACACAATGAATGAGTAGCCTAAGTGGGGTCCAAAACAACATTAACTAATATTGTATCGACAAGAAAAGAAAAATTCTAAATATACTCTTTCCACAAAAGAAAGAAAGTCATATAGGTTTGGAATAACATGAGGGTAAGTAAATGACTGAATGAGTGAATTCATTCATTTTTGGGTGAACTATCCTTTTAAGAAACAAAATAAAACCGTCCTCTGTTCCAAAACCTAATAAACTGCACCACTATCTACTGTCTAAAAGTTCAATATATTTGAACTAAAACTTGTCTAAAAGACTTCAAAAGTCACTGATTTGGGATATTTCGGGCCAAAAAGGGAAACTTATTGGCCTTGGCGAAACATCGGTCGACCGCTACTAAAAACGCGGCACTAAAAGAAGTTCAACTTTTAAAACGCTCAGACCTAGCCCTCTTTTCCGTTCCACTAACCTGTGTCTCGTGTTTTTAACAGCAAAAACGCGTTCTGTGTGACACCTGAGTTTTGGTGTGCTCTCAAGGACAGCATGAAGATTCCCACTGCTCTGATAAAAGGGCTCACTTTCTTCAGCAAATGCCCACATTTCAGACACGTGCGGTCCACTTTAATTGGCCTTTTCTGTAAAGGTGGACTTTAATTACTTTGTTCCTGGATTAAAGGCCTCAGACTGTTCAGACGAGAACTGGGTTATAACCTTTACTACTCTCGATCTCTTTTTCTGTTTTTCTTTCTCTCTCACTCTCTGCACACAGTAAGGTCAATGTATTCGGGGGAAAACGGGTCCAGAAAAATTCCCTAGCCTCAAAAGAATCCCCAAATGTGATCTATCACCTTAAAGGTCACTGAAAGACACACAGCACACAGTTGATTAAGTCTTACATACGTATGACAGAAATGTTCAATTCAGTCTTCGTATCTCTCTATTTCTTTTTACCAATAAAAAATGTTGAAGATTATAATATTTTTATTTTTACAAATAAAATTGTGATGACAGTATTTTCATTTTTAGGTGAACTATTCCGTTAATTCAATTACCCTCTGGACAAAAACTACCCTTGATTCTGATTTCCCAAGGCCCCCCAAAAATGAATTTAGCAGAAAAACATTTGCTCTTTTTGTTTCGCAAGCGTTAACACCCACATCAGTGGAGTAACGGGCTAAACAGAAATGAGAATGAATGGAAGGTCTGTTTGATAAATAGCCATGTTCCCACTGAAATGCATAAAAAGTGTGTATGTGTGTATGAGCCCTCGTCCTTCAGAGCGGCATTGCACTGCTCAACCTGTGCGGTCAGTACTGAGTGATAGACTAATCGATGTGTGGCCTAATCAGCCAGCTTAACTCTAATACCCAGGACAGGTTCACATTATTATCATATCAGACTCCACATGTTTAGAGGTGACATGGAAAAGGCAAAAAGATTAAAGTCAATTTTACAGAAGAGCCTTCACAGCTTCTGTTATTTTGCCCAGTTCAGGATGACTTTTATCTGATGCCCGACCAAAAAGTGTGCTGAAAAACACATGCGGCATACCATAATGAACTAGCACTCTCGTTTGCAGTCGGTGCCATGCTGTGTGGAGTAATTCAGAAGCTGGAAGGCAGATGGCCCCAGCTGAGCGTGAAGCTTTTATGTGTTCAGACCCCAAAACCACCTCCACCACTACAGTCTAGCCCGTCCTACCCTTACTGAGCCCTTATCAAAGTTGTGAAACTCAGGCCAACACTTTTGGAGGACGGGTAGGGTGAGGGGCGCTCACGAATCATCTATAAACACCTTTACACAAACTGTTTACAGGCAGTAAATGATGCATTAAACAGAAAACAGGATGGCTGGTGGATTTAAAGGGGCTGGGTTGGGTTAGGTAGTGCATGTTGGCTTCACACAACTGTCGATCTCTCAAAAGTGGTTGTTGCACACACATTTAAACGCTAGGGTTGGGAACCGAGAATTTTCCATTTTTTAAAAAGACCAAGATAGGTTTGGTTTTGTTAATGGTTACAGACTGGTATAGCTCATTTGGTAACATGTAGGTTAAGATACACATTTTGTCAGCAGTGTTTTATGAAAATAAATTAATACAAAAAATGCTACCACAGTATTATTATGCAGCTATAACGCTGAGTTCAAGGAAGACGATGATGAAGGTGATACAAGGTTTATAGCCAACGTGCAAAACAGCATGCAAACATAACACGAACAATATCGGACAAAGAACTGAACACAAGCAGGAACTTATATAGAGACGATTAACTAAAAGACGAACATCTGTGATAAGTGTTAGTGTCCATAGCAAGCGGAATCCTCCGTCTCTCTCTTGAAACGAACACGGAAGTGACTTAAACTGCGATTCATCGACTGACTGCTAGAGACAGGCTCCAAAACAGAGCAAGTTCCATATACTCCCCATGTTATTATGCCCAACTCTACAGCAGAAAAAAAAAAAAAAAAACATTTTACAGCCTGGTACAAAAAGTGGTTTTGGTCTATAAAGCTAATTTTGCCCTTCATGACAACTGTGAGGGGGGTGAATTTTTTTATAACTAATCCGTTTAAATTATATTAAGCCTTAAAGGTCTGCATAATTAAGGGCGTGGCCACTTGAGTGACAGGTGGATTGCAGCTGCTGTTACTACTAGCCGTTTGTCTGCTGTCTGTTAGCCGTCACGTCACCTCAGCTAATCTTTGCCCATTTTCGCTTCATCTGGGAGTGACACGCTGCCAAGATGGCAACGGCTGGCTCCACCCACTTTCAAAAATGCTCTTCAGAAACCTACGGGTGACGTCACGGACACTACGTCCATATTTTTTTACAGTCTATGGTCCATGGTGACTGATGAATGGAGGGAAAATACAACAAAATAACACATGTGACAAGTGAAAACCAAAACAACCTGAAGATGACTGTGACAGCACCATACACCTGGATGATGCGACTGCAGCCATAGTGAGCCAGACCAGTAAGCCACACCAGCTTATTAGTGGAGAGGAGACAGAGTGATGAAGCCAATCAGTATGGGGATGATTAGAAGGCCAAGATGATGGATAGAGGCAAATGGGCAAATTTGGCCAGGATGCCAGGGTTAGGCTAAACCATGACTCTTTTTGTAAAGGATTTTTAATGACCAGAGAGTCAGAACCTCGGTTTAACGTCTCATCCGAAGAACAGTGCTTTTTGACAGTGTAGTGTGTCCCCATCACTATACTGGGGCGTTAGGACCCACACAGACCACAGGTAAGCACCCAATGCTGGCCTCACTAACACCTCTTCCAGCAGCTACCTAGTTTTCCTAGAAGGTCTCCCATCCAGGTACTGACCAGGCTCAACCCTACTTAGCTTCAGTGGGCAACCAGTCTTGGGCTACTACAGGGTGATATGGCTGCTGGCCATATTACATACATTACCTCACTATTTTGCAAAGGAATATCATGTCTTTTTTTCCCCAAATATTTATTCCTTAAAAGTACTTAAAAGAATCATTAATAGAACCCCTAAGGAACGAAAATCATTAAGAGGAATAAGAACCAGAACGTTAATCATTAAAATTCGTCTCGATTCCCATCCCAAATGACCACATCTTGAGCTGTCAAGCAAACAGACACTGAGGGGCAATGTTGACTCGTTATGTACAACTGCACTCCAAAATGCCAAAGACAACCTGGCACCAATTAAACTCTGGCCCTAAAAAGACATTCCCCTGCAGGCAAATCGGGTGAGCTAGACGTCAACCAAGCTTTTATCACAGAAGCAGCTCTGCATTGTGTCAAAGTGGCAAATATTCACAAAAAGACTACATTAAAAGGCTGATTTGTTTTTTTAAATTATTGTTGTCTGTAATTGGTCAAACTTATTCAAATCATGTGAAGATTAAATCACTGCAGGCTCTTTAGAGTCAGTGTTTTTGGAAAGGGAGGAGTGGGAAAATGACGCGAGGGAGAGAAAACTTATAGGCCTAGCAAGAGATACAGAGAAAAGCAGTCACTATCAAGAGAACTCTGGCCTTATTGGAACAATCCAGCACAAAAACAGTCATTTAACTTTTCTGTCAAGTGTCATAGTTATAATTCACTGTTTCATGATTACTGTCAGCTCACTTTACAGACCAGTGCTTGTGCTAATGGAAAATTGAAGTGAATAGACTCTCCAAACACAAAGCTTTGATATCTCAATTATATTTCTCATTATATTGCCTGTAGTGGTGGGTGATATACCAGTAGACACGATTAACCGATATAAAATTGTCAACCGGTAGAGATTTTCGACTATCGTCACTATTGAGGTTACACTCACGTGATGTTGCTGTGCTGCATAGTCACCAAAGCTTATCATTTGCATGCGTTTTTTTAAGTATTGCCGTTTAAAAACAAGTGATTTTAAACCATTGAAACGCAATAAGCAACGAAAGAGAACTCACTGCGCTATATGCGCGCTTGAGTACTGATCTGAGTTCTTTATGCCGCCTAATTGAGCTTCAATGGTAAAATACACATACTTATGTGCCCGTCTTTGCAAGTATCCTCGTAAACACAGTGATTTATATCTTAAGTGAATGTAAACAGTACAGAACATAAAGAAAATGCATGAGTAACAGTATATTGGATCTGTGCATTCGGTCTTAAAGTGACAACAGCCTAATAAACCTGCTGTCATCTGTGTCATTAATGTTAATCAAACAACAGAAGAGAAAATCTCTCAATGCATTTGACTGAATCATTTTTTTTTTCACTTTAAAAGGAATAAATGTATATTTAATTTAGATAGTGAAGATATGCAGTGTTTTTTATACATTTGATAGCTTTACAATTTATGTAGGCTAGACTAGTAATTCTTAAGTGCTTGAAGTTTATCAGGTCTATTTCTTTGTTGTACTGCAGGTTTTTTTTTTTTTTTTTTTTTTTTTATGTAGGCTAGTATTAGTTTTTTGGGATATTGGTGACAAAAATTATGAAATTTCAATGGTATACATTTTTTTGATTATATCAAAAAACCTAAAAGAAAAAATAATATATTGTGATTTAGTTCTCATGAAATAAAATGACTCATATAGTGATATAAGATTTTGGTCATATCACCCACCCCTAATTGCATGAGCAAAGCCCAAGGTCTACAAATTGGCAGCATGAAACTATGTAGACTATATCATTAAAAATACTTCTCACAATTACCTCTCAAAACCGAACACATGACATATTGAGTTTTTACAAAAAAAATGAACAAAGCTATTTTTCTGGACAGAAGATGTACAGAACAGTTGATATTCTTGTTAATAATGGCCACAAAAATGTAAGAGAAATCATTTTGAGTGAAAGTGAGGTCATCCACTACTAGGCTTGAAAAGAAATCAATCCTAAAATTGATTAAATGTTGCATCTAGAGACTCTTTGAGCCTTTGAGCCAGGCTAATCAGAAACTCAGCACCGCTAGGACGTGTGAATGCTTGTTGAAACCGCTACGCGTGAAGCTGCTGGGATATGCGAAGCCTTCTCGTCTTGATCTTCCGCTGAAATTTGGAAACAGAATCTGGCCACCGCACTGTCAACACTTCCCGCTGCTTGTTGCGTGTCAATCAATGATGGGTGCAAGGGCGGCTTTTAGAGGGTCCCAAGGGTGACTGCTTAGAGCACGCTCGGTTTAACATGCCAACAGCCGGGTGGGAGTAAACAGAGAGGGATATAAACTGGGGTATTGACTTCATGATCAATTCTATTGATCAGCGAGCTCCCTCTCCTTCAGCAGGCACGCTGAGCCCTCACAAAGTCTCCATCTCGCCCTCTGCTGACTCCAGAGCACAGGCAGACTGGAAACCTGCCCAGATCTGCAGCCGAGACACCTTCCTCTAGGAGGAGACAGAGAGGAGACTCAACCACCATCTACCAGGGAGTCATCTGTCAAAAGTGAGATTCATCTGGTCTACTTGAAACCCACAAATTACATTTTGAAAATACTAAATAAAACAAGCAAGGTCTCTGAGTCATGGGTGGGAACAAATGTAAAACTTCCTAATTAGTCACTAAAAACAATTGATCAACCAAATCAGAATATTGGGGGGTTAAGTGTTGAAAATGGCCTTGAACATATAAAAGCCAGGTTCAAGTCTGGCTTATGTCACATTGCAATCCCTGGAGTCTGTCTATCCTCTCTAATCAAAGTGCAAAAGGCCATAAATAAATTAAAAACAACCCTGGTATGTTTGAGCGCGGCAAATACACTCTAATCACGATATATTCTTAGTCACTGACAGCATTCTGTGAAAAACGGATGGCGTGAAAAGAAAGAGAGCTTAATTGAAGCCTTTTCTGCCAGCTCCGAGTGTATCCAGCAAGTAGAAATCATCTTCAGCTTTGTGACAGCCGCTGCCACTGATCCAATGGGACAAGCCAGGAGGGGCGGTGTGGGTCATCGTTCTGTCAAATAAGATTCACATATCCACAACGCGGGCTGGCACACCAAATGACCTCCCTGTTTACGAGACTGCTGGTGATAACACACATCATCTCATTAGTCACATACCACCCCTGATCTGCCATGGCACCTCCACTTACAAATGGCAGCTAAGCGCTAAATTTACCCTCGTTACGCTTGCGCTCCAATCACAAAAGGGCTGCTGTCTTTTGGGCTGAAGATTACAATTTGCTATGGACGGACACGCCGGTATCATTGCCGGTCTGTCGGGCTTCAGGTGGAAATAGAGATAAATGCACGGTGCAAGTAGAAGCTACTCACATCCAACGTGCATCTCCACCAGCAAGATTCGCAGACCGAGTGGATGTGACAGGCCTGTCTCATTTACAAACACCACCGAGGGCTGGGTTTCATGCAAAGCAGAGCCCACCAGCAGAGATCCCTCTAAGATGAAGTTTACCTCACTAAGGTGGAGAATAGCTCTGGGTTACAAGCTCAGATGCAGCTGAAATCTCAGGTACCTTTGAAAGTGAGAGAGCACCACCCGTTATCTCGTGACGGCACAGGATCTTCTCGTAATCCTGCCTCCCAGTTGCGAGGAAATTTCTCAAAACAAATCTGCGAGGCACCGGGCTGATAATGCGAACCTAATCAGGAGGAAAAAATATAATCCGCTGGCACCCTTAACTAGTATTTCATATCCTCGTCATCTCTCTTTCAGCTTCCTTTTTTCTCTTTGCCGCTTCCACTTGTGCTAATTCGTATTGGATTTTCATTCGTTCACCTTTCTGCGAGCATCAATTTCAGATGGCATGAGAAAGTAATATTCCAGCAATAAAGCTTGATTTACACCCTTTGCCTGGCTCCCCCTCTTGCTTTTTATACTTGATCATTTAGTGGGGATCGTATAACTGTATATCAGACGCAAATGAAATCAGGTCCCGTGCACATTAAGGCCATGTAGAGTTGCAGCTAACATCCCCAGCGATCCAGCCGCCCGGCTCCCCGGCAAGCCAAGGGCAGAGTCCCATTCATTTTCAGGCCCATTTCCTCCTATGATTAGGCGATCAATCAATCCGAGCCTTCAATCTCATCAGGCAGACGGGATTATCTGCCCATCTCCCCCTCCGTTACTCGCTCTCTCCCTCTCTTGAGCTCTCTCTCACAGAGCGGCACATTAACATCAGATCAAGTATCAGCAAGCGCATGCGGTCTGTAACGTCAAACAGACCACAGACAGACATCTCTTCATCTTTCCCTTCTCCTAATACCCCCACAGCTCCCATAGTGCACTGCATGCAAGCACGAACGGAGAGACTGACAAAGAGGCACGTCTTTAAAGCGCTTGTCAAGGTATTAAGCCATAGGCCTACTTCAGGGAGCATCCTTTCAAAATAGATGAATTGCTTCTTAGACCATCACAACACCACTTGTATGTCTCAAAGACAAAGCCCGACCTGTCTCTGTAAATTGTGGCTATAGGCTCATTTGTCCGTGCGGGTTCCTACACGTCTACTAAATCATCCTACCTGTCCTTTGACGTGTCAGAGATTCCATACACTTGCCCGCCCGTGTCTTCCCACAATACACCGGGGAGGACAAACACTATTTATCGGACAAGTCTATATAAAGCTTTCTCAGTGTCAGAGAGGGTAAGAGAATATGCCCTATAAAAGCCCAGCCACTCAGACCCTGTTTTTACAATGATCCGCACTCACTCTTGTTTACACAAGCGTAATAGCAAGTAAACTGCTACTTGTAAACAGCAGAATGCCATTTAATGTGACTGGCTGGGTCATGGTTGTTTCTCTTTACAACAGGACCGATGCCACAGAGGTTTGGGAAGGGCAGACGTAGAGTTCAGAGAAAATGTGCGTTTATTCGGTCCACGTTGAACTTGAGATGTACAGAGAAAACGGATCACAAATGATCCTCTTTATGCCATAGACATGTGTGTACAGTGAAACTACAGACTATCTGTCAAAACAACATTTCACACATATTGTAAACTCCAAACTTGGTCCAGTATGAGAAAGATTACCAAAAACAGTGGCCCTCTAAAGATCAATATTCAGCAGTTGTCTAAATGTCAGTGTATTTGACTTAAAATATTAGAATCAAAATATTATAATAAAAGTGGCATCTGCAAACATATGAAAGATTTTGTCAAGTTTACATGGGTGTCCTAGTAGAGTAACCACAGATGTGATTCATTAACTATGAACATGCTCAAATATTTGACAACCAGAAACTAATGAAATCCTAATTTTAAACAGCACTGTTTTTCATAGTTTAAAACAAACACATTATTTGAGAAAGGTTTTGTACAACAGCTATTTGTAATATGAAGAATAAAGTGTGAGCACTTGCATTCAATTCATGTCTACTCCTGAAGTACCAAAAAGTTAGGCTATATTTCTATTTAAAAGTTTAATTAAGCATTGTAAAAAAAAAATCATCTTGCAATATAGATAATATAAATAATATAGAAAGCGGTATTGCGATGTATTTTTTGTTTTTGGAACGCAAGACTTTTATGATATTCATCTTTATGGAGGCTTGAAAGTACTTGTCCCCATTATTTGTAGTAATTGCATTGAAAATGGTCACTACACAGTAGATGTGTTTGACAAAAGCAAATGTTGAGCACAGAAAAAAATGATTAATGACAGAAGTGAACAATATCTTTGAGCCCAATTAGTCATCTATTTATTTAGGCAACTGACCATCTAGTTGATGTTGAAAAATGAAAATAATACACAATTTTTCACATCCATATTGCAGTAATAGCTTCAAAAAATTGGATGATCAAAATACAACATAAAATGGTTTTCTAATGTAAATTCTAATAATTGAAATTTATAATCGCAATTACATTATCAAGGGAAATACTCAACAATTAGGATGTCAAAATCATGCACCTCTTTCATTCTTGTTAGAATATTCTCTGACACTTCCAAAAATACAGCTAAAATCTACATTCTTAAAATAAAGTCTTGCTCAAACCTCCAGCGCTCCTTAAAGCATAGAGATGACATTTATTCTTTCCTGAAGCTGGAAGACACTTTGGGGTCCTTTACTCTCTGAAATTTTCATCATCTTTCATCAAAGCTAGGTGCGCATTATCCTCTCCCACAATCCTTAGCAGCAGCCCTGAACCTGTGACATGACACCACCCGCATTCATCAGTCATCAGCGGCCAGAATCATCTAAAAAAACAGCTCCTCTTTTAATTCTGAGAAGGAATCCAATGAATTAGTAATACATTTACATGAGCTGAGAGCAAGTGTGGGTAAAGAAATTACTCTCTTCATGTCGTGGCAAGTACTCTTTTCCTCTCTGACTGGTATGCGCAGATGAAAAAGGGCATCTGAAAAATATTCAATGCGAGACCACTTAATGGAAAAGTGAGAAAATATAACCCAAAAAGCTTTTTGATGTAAAGAAACTTAATTCTATTAAAAATACAGATCAAACTGTCAGGCTTTCATTATGGTACAATACCTTTTAGCAGTCATGCACTGTCGTAATAAAGTTTCAAAGTACCTCAAAATATCAGATTTCCTGCCGTTCATATCAGACTCAGTGAACAGCACAAGGACTTACTGTAAAGTCAATTTGACACAGTGGCCTTAAAAATAATTTAGCCAACATTTAAACAATGTAAAGTTTTGCATGGCCCTATCTCCTATCTTTTATCTCTCCTATCCTTACTGTGACTTTCGGAGCGAAAAAGCAATAAAGCGACCCTGAGTATAAATAGGCACTATAAAAAGTAGAGTATAAAATGTATAGGAAAAGACTATAAAAAGCAACGTTTTCGTCTTACTGGCAGACTGTCTCGGATCAGCCAGTGAGCAAAAGCCAGACCTGAAATACTTGTGAAAACAGTGCAGACTTTTCACTAGGAATAAAGACTTCTTTTCATCAGTTCTTGTTAAGTTTATGCTCAAGAATGCTTTTCTTTATGCATTTTGGCATTTTTTGAGTATGAATGCATTTGTTCATGCTTATAGGCCTAATTAAAGTTACAAACGTTATTCAGTCAAGAGCAGAGAGTGATTTTCTTCTACTTTTGTTATTTTATTAACATAACAGACAGCATCAGGTTTATTAGGCTGCTGTCACTTTAAGAGTTTATGCACAGATCCAATATACTGTGTTACACAACATGCGTTTTCTCTCAACTTTACGTTCCAAAACTGACTGTTTAACTGAGTCCTCGCCAAGAAGGCCATTTTGGCTAGCCTGGCAAGCCAGACCTACATCAAGATGTTAGGTCTGGCAACTCACCATAGACACGGCTCAATCCGAGGGGCGGGATAAACGGCTGTCTTTCAAATTCCCTCTGCACGCAATAGGACAGCGCTACAACCAACCAGAGAGTTTTCCCAACAGCGGAGCTAACGTTAGTTGATAGATTCAACTTTTGCCGTATCTGGCCGGCAAAACTACGAACACATCTTCCTTTTTTAAGAATGACTTAAGTGCCGTTCTTTGCTCTTTTCTCAAAGAAAAACTTAACTCCAAGTCCTCCAGAGACGCGGGCCAAAGCCGATTCGAAAGACTGTTCGCCAGCAGCAGCAACTCTTCTTTATTTTCAAGTAGCAGGGAACCGTCGCAACTCTGTCGTCATTATGTTAAGCCCGCCCCGCCTACTCTATACACGATGTGATTGGCCTGACCCAATTTAGGGTTTTCCAGCTCGAAAGTCAACGGAGAGTTGCTAGACTACCCTGGCTGCAAAATAAATTTTGCTGCCGCTAGGGTGCGTCTAGATTTCTAGGCTACTTTTTGGCATAATTCTGTGTGTATTTGACCGTTTAAGTGCAGTAAGCCACTCATTTTGGTTCTTGCGACTCACAAGCTGTATAAAAGGCGGCATGGAGGTAAGATCTTACGGATTTATGAATGAGCCGCTCATTTTAAAATCTTCCCGGTCTACTGACATTTGTCATGACATCCGTTTCAAACATTACAATGCTCTACCATGAGTAAATCCACTTCACCAGCTAATTACTCTTCGACAGCGATGCCATAGAAGTAAAAAACTAAGTTCAAAGACAATATTCTAAAAATGGCTGCGCGTTTGTTTCTCTGGCACATAGGCCTAAGGTCTACGAGATGAATAAATTCTTGCGACCCGACGCCCATTATCATTTACGGGCTGATATCGTGTAGTCTGAAACTGGCATAATGTTCCCATCCCCATCTTTTGAGCCCCTTGAATCACACTTTGTCAGTCATTAAAACTGAGTACTTAACAACAGCAATTTCAAAGGGCCTATTTTTGCAAATCTTGCCTTAACAGTTGCGGTACATAAAATACGCCGGGAGCAGATAGTCTCCTTCAAAAGTACATGCATTATAGAATACCATTCGTCTGGTCTGGATTATCCATTGTCTCCTTAATGGGGCTGGTCATCTGCGCAGACAAATTCAACATGAAGGTCAGAAGTACAAAGCTCTGTGGCACACAAACTGAAAATTCCCTCGAGCAGCAGTAAAGAAAAGAAAGTGAACCACAGCCTCAGTTGACAGCTAAAGCTCCTCAGATCTCCAATAGGCCCCCTCATTGTCCTAAAAGCCAGTCGCCCCCGCAATAAACGGTTTTAATAACATATCACAATCCCCAAGTGTACTTTGCCTTTGTTTTCCACATGTAACCAGTTCTAATTAGGCAATGTGCTGCAAAACTTACTGAGGTCTGGCTGCCTCTGATCACAATAGCTAGTTGTCTCTTCTACCACAGCTGTAATTAATGAGAAAACCAGGAGACTCTTTCATGAAAAAAGGAAGATTTAGGGGAAAAAAGTACATGATAGAGAGAATATATGGCTTAAAGTCTGCCGGATAGACCTTGCCGTTCTCATCATCTGTGACAAAAAGCCTGATCTCTGTCAGTGCTGATGCAACCTGGTTCGTATTAGTAAAGAAATGCACCAAAAGCCAAAATCATTGCAGAGAAAACAAATGGCACGGAGAACATCTACACCAGATGAACCATGACTGATCATCAAAATAAAGTGTAACACTCATATCTCTGTGGAATCAGACAGGATGTGCTTCATTTACATGGGACGGCGGAAAGAAATAAAGCATGTAACATAAAATGGCCCAGGTTTGTCATGTTTCAAATAAATAAATAAATACAACCTGTTTGTCAGATTTACCTAGTAAATATGTCTTTTTTGGAACATTTATTGCTATTAAATATAAAAGACATTAGATATAAATCTCAATTATAAAAACACTTAGGCTAATGAACACCCTTTATTTTACATTTACCACCCCATATGGTTACTTTATTCTGTAACATTTTACAACAAGGTTCTAGCCAACATGTTAAACTTTGTTCATTTTAATTATACCCTTTTTTTAGTATGGTTAGGTTAGTGAATTCATGTTAATGTTAACTTATTTTGACATATAAGCATAAGCAGCCTTATCGTGTTCATTTCTGGACTGGAGATTTAAGGTAGACGCCATCCGGCAAACCAACATGATCGAGAGGGAAATTCATTCAATATTAGATATCAATAACATTTATCTGCTTAATAAGGTAATGAGAAGATTGTAAATCTGACACCAATTGCATTAACAAACTCCAGCAATCTGATTAGCAGTAATTCAGTATTATAAAAGAAAATCTACAGCTAATGGAAACATCCCGGCAGTCTCAGTAATAAAATAAACTCTCTGTGAGCCATGCTTCACTTGCAGCTCTTCTTGAATGTGATAATTGCAATTACACCACACATTGAATAAACAAGCAATTAACACTGCTTCTTTAAAAACTTTACAAATTAGTCTTATTATACTTGGAGGGAAAACATGTTTTAAGCTTTTTAAAGGTGTTGTCAATTATTCTCAATAAACTTTGGCCTAAAAACAAACGTGTGTCTAGTAGCCCAAGCACAAACACTAGCAGGTAACGTTATTGCATGTTAGAATATTAGACAGACTTTGATTATGTTTATAAAAGAAGAGGTGTGCTACAGATTCTAACCAAACCATCGTATGTTTCATGTCTAAATGGTTATGAGACGGAATAAACAAATTATTTCATAAAATTAATTCATCTACCTGTTGCACATTATAGGCAGTGCTTCATTTCACCCGTGAATCGTGATTTGATGACTGTTTCACGCTGATTTCATCTTCTTAATGCTGTAGCCGTTTGACTTCCAGTATATTCAGTTACAACAGTCAATAAAGACAGAAATCTCTGCGCTGTTACTTGTTCATCATTTCTAAACGCCCGCTCCGCCGCCCCTCTCTCCCGCCTCACCCACCCGTACACATCCTGCTCACAGCCTGACAAACAGCGCAGCGAGCCAATGATCATTCAGAACACGCCTGTCAAAGATTTGACTACCAATCGCAGTAGGAGCTGCGGCCAGGTGGGCGGAACTCTGCCAGAGAAAGGCGCTGGTCTCCATGGAAACATGCCAAACATGAAGCTACGCGGCTGATGAAAATGTCGTTTGAGGATCTTCATAGAGAGTAGCGCGAGGCAAAGGTGTCTTGGTAACCTGTAGCCGCTCTTTATAAAACATGACATTTTGTGTAGGTTTATTTCATTCAGTAATATAACATGGTGTACTGTAGCTAGCACATGGAGATACTCATATGTAAAAAAAACAACAACATGACAAATACAAAGTCAAGCGAGTGCAATATTATGGTTGCGGTAATTAGAGTTAAGCTTAATGTTGTTTATCAATAGTGAAAACAACCAATTTGTCCTGACTCCTGATTAAACATGAAATCATAACTCAAACAGCCTTTAGGGTCCTTTAAAAAGGTTAAGTAACGTATATTGCAAATAACGACCGATTGCAAAATTGTAGGGATGTTCAATTCAACTCTGCAGATTTTGAGGGAGATCGTGGTTTTTAGCTGCTTGATATCGAAATAAACACATCTAACTTTAATGTAATTGCCAGGGGTGCACACTGCACATAACTGGTCCGCAGGTGAGTAGTATGCACAGCAGAAAACGTGGAGGGAAGCACTTTTGACTACCAACATTTTTGGGGACAGAGACGGTTTACTTACTGGTGTAGGATTTTTCTCCATCTCTGGTAAGATGGCAATCATAATGATGAGTGTGTTCATTAATTACTAGGGGTGCAACAGATCGCAGTTTATCCGTGATCCATACGGACCAGGCCCCACGGTTCAGCACGCGTGTGATTCGCGGATTAACTGCCAAGTTTAACCATCATAGAGTGAAAGTTTATCATGGATGTGTTTTGTCTTGCCAGTTTACACATTCAAACGATCTTAAACGCGGAAGAAGAGGCAAAAATTGGGACTCGCGCGCTGTTATCTGAGAAGCGTGCGCACGCAGAGAGAGAGAGGCGCGTTTCAGACACGCTCGGCTCCATGCACGAACGCTGCTGACGTATTTCCGGTAGAATCTCAGCCAGCGTCTTTACTTCCGCATAGCGCGTTCAATAGAGCTGGTAAGTCCCGCCCCCTCCGCTAACCCCGCTGGACCTCTAGGTTGAAAAATCGTCAATGCAAGTGAATGGGAGAAAATAATTATTTTCTGGTCCCGTTTGAATTGTGCCATGAATGTGAACGTATGTTGTCTGTGAATTTTTTTTATAATCTTTCGTGTGAAGAATGCTACAATTTAGCGGGTAGAAGTTTGATACGGTTAGACTTTGTGTGAGAGCACTTTGTGGACTACAACTCTTCGCTGCTTTCGACGCGTTTGAAACGTCACCACCACTAGCACACGGACACTAGCTCACGGATCCCGCTAAACATGACTGTGTCTTTGGTGCACTTCACCGCCTTCTTTCAGGGAGTGGACAAAATCGTTGAGGTTGGTGAAAACCACGGGTAAGTCAACTTTATGGGGTGACGTCACATAGGCGACATGTAGTCTTTCTCGTTATGTCTTTTCCACAACTGCTAGCCGAAGAATCATACCATATACTGTCAAACTCGTAACATGAAAGATTATATAAAAAATTCACAGACAACATATGTTCACATTCATGGCACAATTCAAACGGGACCAGAAAATAATTATTTTCTCCCATTCACTTGCATTGACGATTTTTCAACCTAGAGGTCCAGCGGGGTTTTACGGAAGGGGCGGGACTTACCAGCTCTATAGACCTTATGTAGCCCCGCCCCTTTTTAGCGCTGCGCTCGTTGTCTTTTGACTTCGGTCTGTATTTTCACAGTGATATTGCGTATTTATGAATGAACGGCTCGTTTTAAAATCTTCCCGGTCTACTGACATTTGTTAAGACATCTGCTTTAAACATTACAATCCTCATGATAACTTTCGTTAACTTTACATTAAGTAAATCCACTTAAAAAAGCTATTACTCCTGGACAGCAATGCCATAGGAATATACAGAGCGACCGCAAAACGGAAGTTCAAAGACAATATTCTAAAGATGGTGGCGCCCTCGTTTCTCTGGCGCATAAGGTCTATAGTGATGTGTACTAGCGCCAAAACTTAATTAAAATTAATTTTCTCAGAAACGGAGACAACGATTTTAGAAACCAATTAGTCGGATTTTGCATGATATGAGAGAATACTCACCCTCAAAGTTGTCGATGTAGCTCGAAATATATAATTTAAAGCCCTTCTCTTTCTTACTCTTAGGTGTGACAGCTAACTGCCTCACAATATTGTTAACATCATTCACGTTAACCGCTGGAAGTTCTTGTAAACAGCGAGTGTAATTTACCATTATCTCCACCGAATGCAAAAGCGGCTTCTGACGCAGCACCGGATATAACTGGGCGGACTGAGACAAAACGCGGAACGTGCATAGAGCCTATTGATTCCTCTTTCGCGGTTACTTGCGGTTACACATACACTCAAAATTATGTCAAAATACCCGTCTCGGCAAAGTATTCTCTCGGCTATGTCATAAGTGAACAGTTGAGAAAAAAGCGGATCTGTGTGTCAGTATATTCGGTCCATGTATTCAGTCTTAAAGTGACAGCAGCCTGATTTTCCTGCTGTTGTCTGTGTCATTAAAGTTACTACTACTACTTCTCTTCGTCCCCTATGGGACATAAGGCTTCATTGAGCACTTTCCTTTGTATTCGGTCCCTGGCAGCATGTTGGGCCTCTCCCCATGACAGGTTCACATGTTCTAGCTCTTGTGTCACAGGTCTGTGGCAGGTGGTTTTGGGCCTCCCACGTTTTCTTTTGCCAGGTGGTGTCCATCTTAGGGCGACTTTTGTGATGCTGTCCTGCTCCATCCTTAACACATGTCCTAGCCATCTCAGGCGTCTGTCTGTAATCTCCTTGGTGATGCTCCGGCTTCCCGTTTTCTTGTACAGTTCATTGTTGGAGATGTTATTAGGCCAAAATATCTGGCATATTCGTCGGAGGCATCCATTATGGAACACTTCCATTCTCCTCATGTCAGTTTTGATAACTCGCCAGCTCTCTGAGCCGTACAGCAGAACAGACTTTACATTGCAGTTATAGGTGTCATTAAAGTTAACAAAATAAAAACAAAATCATCATCATCTACCATGTTCAAGAGAAAAGAAGATAGGGAGGAGAGCAGTCAGGAGGAAAGTGGTGACGACAGCTTGTAGGATAAGTGTGTTGTGTAAAGCGTAAGTACCAAGCAGCATCTCCAGGTGCTCCCTTGAGAACCAGACCAAAAAAGTTAAGTGCACCCCTGTTAATTACGTATGCTTGCTAAGTCGAAGCATGGGGGCATTTAATAACTGTCATTAAGAATTCATAGAGGTTTTAGCTCGTTTTAGTATTATTTATATTTTATTGTAAAAAGAACCAAGAGAACCGAACTACAAGTGAACACATCCTTAAAGACCACAGCAAATTCTTTTGTTTGAGGTTCACTGAGAAAAGTACACGTTAATGTATTACGCTAGCTTTTCTCTATTGTCAGTTATAGGTTAGAGCTGAAGGTGAAATGAAGTCATCAGTTTAATCAGAAGATTACGTGCAAACAAAAGCATTCCTTAGGCTCTGCGAGATTTATCTGGGCAATGAAAGTACATGGCCACCGAAGCCTGTGACTCATGAGCGCACTAAGACTTGGCAATGTCTTTGTTACAAACTGAGATTATTAAAAAGATGTCCCGCAGCAACTCATTATACCATCAGCTTAGGCCATTTTTCTCCTAACCCCTTAATTAAATTTGAATCTTATGAAAAATAAAGAAAAATCAACAGCTATCTAACTGCTGGCTAGTCTGACATTGTGCCAGCAGGCAGGTGCCTTGTCCCTGCCGTTCAACTGCATGCTTGCAGCTCATTCTCATCCCCGTCGTCCGCCTTGACCATCCAAATCTCTTAAGTCTGTCCGTCCGTCCTCCAGTTTTTCCTCCAGTCCGGTCAATTGTGTGTGGCTCATTTATTTCTGCAACATGGATGGATCTGGGAATAAATGATTTAATGGAACTGTGCATTACTTCAAACCGACTACACCCATCCTTTAAAGTCTTTCAAGGCTGTTTTATTGATTTAAAAATTCCTCAGCTTAGTGCTCAAATCTGTCCCATTAACTCTGAATGCTGGTTAGCCGCATACCAATAGTTAATGTTCTCTTTTACAATCAAGACAATGCAATTTTCTATGACATTGTGGTGACAGAATAGCTGCAAAAAAAATGTCCATTTCTTGAGCGCTTTCATTCTCTTTGTGTTATATCTAATTCCACATACATGAAAGGACATGAAAGTGATTGACTGGTGAATAGCTTAGACAGACACCGAAAACACAATTATATTGTGTGTAAAACCGTGTCTGTCGTCACTAATTATCGGCTTTGTGAATGTCACTGTTTAGAGAAACAGCTCATCCACCGAGAACTGAGAAGTTAAGCAGGATTTTGTCAGAGTGAATCTTTTTTTATTATTATTTCATGTCCCACAACAAAAAGACAGTTCGTAAACACATTTTCTCAACCTTCGTTTCGTAAAACGTTCCGCAAAGCCTGTCATTTGTCTCATTGAAAGATTTCTGTAACTTATGAAAACATTCAGAACTTTTAAGGTCCTAAGGCTCCTAAGGTTCTGTCTAAATGGTGCTCCCCCCTTCAATTCCTTTGAAATGTGCTTAAATCAAAAATTATGAAATGAAAAAAGTTTGATATTTCTGTACTTGCCTTTTCTTTTGAAACATTTAAAAAAGAGGGGGGAAAACAAAAAGAGAAATGGGCTAGTAGTTTCCTAAAATGGACTAGAGCCTGGGCTCCATGTTTAAGAGGAAGAGCAGCTGACCTAGGAACTGACATCGCAGTCCTGTTCTCTCAACATCGTGCTCTTAAACAAGGCGCTTCAGTCGACCCTGGAAGACTGTCAGTTAGTTCACTGTAAGTGGCTCTGGATGAAAAGCAGCTTCTAAATGGAAAGTGAATAAGTACAATAAAAGCAACCGCTGCCTAAAATTATCTGTGCATGCAACCTAAGTGAATACATAAATTAATTTAGCTTTGAAAACGTTATTGCAAAAGAATCTCATGTCTGAAAAGCTGATATAGATACCTGCTCATGTACTGTATTCTGAAGCTTTACAGTTTGTGTGGATAATAGGGAGATCATGACATGTTACTGCTGTGCAGAGGTAAAAGCACATTATCTAAACAGTTTGACAAAATTGAGTTTTGTGTGAAATCAGGTCTCTTAAGACTATGATCTTGTCTTTAGAAAAAGTAAAAAAAAAAAAAAAAAAAGTAATGATATCAAATCAGTCAAAATGAAATCATAAAAGATTCTGTTTTGGCACAGTTGCTGCGTTTTGCATTTTAGGGCAATATATTGTCAGGTTGGTTTGTGTTCATGTCTGTTATTTTGAAGATAGTCATGTTTCCCGGTTTCTTGTCATGTGACTTCCTTGCCCTCATGTGATCATGTCTTGTGCTTCCCTTGTCTTATAGAAATGTTTACGTTGATGTTATAGTTGGACAAGTATTTGGAGGTCTCCTAAAATAGATTTACATGCATTGAAGGTCATTTCTAAACCAAGATGGTTGCTTACGGTCACCTATGATCAGTATTTATGACAACAATATGACTTTTCTATTAAATAGTAGGAAAAAATGAAATGAACACCATTTGACAGAATGTGGATGGAAATTGGGAGGCAGCAACTCTCGGCAGGTTCTTCTCTGATCTGAGAGAAGTCAGATGAAAATAAGCAGAGAGGGAGACAGGAGGAGGTGGGGGAAAGTGAATTATCAATCTGCTTTACATTTGAAGGTGATTAGAATTCTTCATTTCTTTTGTGTGGACCTGGGCAGAGAGAGGAGAAGCGCTGTGGGGTGACGGGTTAATTGAAGAATAATACCCTTCAGAATGATGGATTTTGGTGACTTGAGATGTCAGAATCCATTATGGGGAATTTAAATTTGCAATTAAAGAAGGAGGTAGGGTGCAAGATTCTCTCGTTTTAATTTTCCCTCTCCAATCACCCCCACTTTATTAATAATGCTCTGCATTACATGTCCGGCCACCCTATTACGTCTACGTCTACCTCCCTATGTTTGGAGGGAAAATAAGACTTGATTAATATTCTGATGCGTATAGTACAACATTTTCCGCAGAACAGGGACTGAGCAGCTTTAACTAACCCACAAGTCCAGCACAAAGACATTAATTTAGCTTCTGGTTATATTATGATTAGTCTGCTCTTATCTCTCCAGTCTGCAGTTTGAATTTTCTGTCGAGACAAATGTTGTACCAAAGGGCGCTTGATCTCTGACCCCAGTGGAATCTCTTTGGTTGCTGAATGTGTGAGAGAGACTGTGGTCAGCAGGAGGGATTTTTGCGGTTGGGTGCGTAGCACATGCCACGGCGGGTTGTAATACAGAGCAATCAGATGAGTTGACTTATGAGGAGTGTGTCTTTGTCAGAGTCTCACCTGTTTTCATGTCTCATCCTCTGCAGAATGTTGAGCACTCAGTATGCTGGCGGGTGGCAACACTTGTGTCTATTCCACATATAAAGAGACGCTTATTTGACCATTTGAAAGGGTCAAATCCTGAACAAGTTTATTTTTATTTGCTGTTATTTCACTCATGTCAGTGGTGTTGATGAACACAATAGCAATAGTTCACCTAAAAAAACTCATGATGGTCCAAACCTGTATTATTATTATTTGTTCTTCCTCAATGGAACACAAAGAAGATTTTAGATAAATGTTCAGGCTGCACTTTTCCGTAAAACCCAAAAAAGGTAGAAATAAACCACATAACTTGCATAAGATTACTATATTCCAAGTCGACATAAGAAAGCTTTGTGTAAGAAATAGACTGATTTAAAGGAGTGGTTGATTATGATTTCCCTTTTCTAACTTTAGTTAGTGTGTAATGTTGCTGTTTGAGCATAAACAATATCTGCAAAGTTACAATGCTCAAAGTTCAAAGCAAAAGGAGATATTTTCTTTTAAAGAAAATGATTTTTAAGGACTACAACAAATGGCTGGTATAGACTACACAAAATTCTTCCCGGGTTAGTGGCATCACAAACCCTAAAATTTACATAAACCCCGACCCCGGGAACGCGATTTATAGATTATCATGACAGAATATGCTAATCAATGACTAGAAGTTAACTACACATAATTATACCTCCCCTCTAATGTTTTATTCACTGAAAATAATTTGGAGCAAGATGATGATGATGGCAGAATAAAAATTTCTGGGTGAACTATTCCTGTAAAATTCACATAATGTCCTCAAACCTAGGGTACAGTAAATATTTCACACACAGTGACATAGTATTATGATGACCTTTTAGTCTACAAATCTGAATTACTATATTAATATAATGTTAGATGCCAAATCAATAACCCTACTTAGGGTACGTTTACACGACAACGGTATGCTTAAAGCGGTGGAGTTTTTCCTTTGAGTTTTCTGCGTACAGATGACACAATTGTCAAAACGATCCCCATTCACATGGATCCGCGAAAACGACCAAAAAAGCTGTATTCTGCTGCCAGGCCATTAAATGGCGATGAAACAATATAGACTGAACACGTAATATGCATTTACATGACGTCATCGTCTTCAGAGACTTGCACTTTGAAACCCGTTTTCAAAAGTTTGCGTGTCGTGTAAACTAACGGCCAAAACGCATACAAAGTTTGACTTTTTTAGTTGAAAACGGTGTAGTGTAAACAGCCCCTTAGTGTATTTTAAAATGGCGGCCCCCTAGGGCGTGTTCAAGGGTTCACTGAAAGTTTCGTAGAAATTGAAATCTGCATGAGAGATCTGCTGTACTGGGCTGCATTTCCTGAAAGCATTGTAAGCCTAAGTTGATCATAGAACATTTGCCACCAATGGTCTCTACGATCAATTTAGGCTTACGAGGCTTTTGGGAAATGCAGCCCTGAACTTTGCCATCTCTGCTGCCTTCTGTGGTCGAAAATAAAGTTGCATGTTACTTGCGAAGTTGCTCTTTTACGTTAGTTGTGCTTCGGCAAGGCTTTGCGGATGAATCAGATGGTTTTAGGAATCGCTATTAACAGTGATCGCTATATCGCTGTGGATCTTTCGCGCTACATCAAGCCTCGCTGATAGCGAGAAGAATTTTCAACAAAACTTATTTCAGAAAAATTGTATCAGAGCAAGTATTATCTGTAGCTGTGGTTCAAATTTTGTTTGAAAATTCAAAACGTACAGTTTCTCACTTCCGCTAAAATGGATCACGGATTTTTATGACATCGCCGCGAACTTCAGCTTCTCATCACATCTTCTGTCCAATCAAATGCTCTCTAGAATCTAAAGCGTCCCGCCCCCCTACGCAATATACCACCTGGCCAAAGTGACCGTTGACACTTCACAGAGCAATATGGGTTGGAGATGTGTGTTCGGTTGCCCAAACGCTCGAGTTTTATTCCGTTTTCCAACTATACGTTGGTTAAGAATGAAATGGCTAGAATTTATTCACTGAATCCAACGTGTCATCAGCGCTCGGATTCGCTTCCATGGTGCTGTCAAGTACAACTTGCAGTCTGTGAGGTACACTAAACGCTGTTAGCTATTTGAAAGGGGCAGGGGCCAATTCAATATGTCCTGCCTTAGCTTCTTGTTTCAGTGAAAATTATGTCAATGCATCATACAAAGCTGCGCGTTCCAAGGCACTTCAGTGGGATTTTACAATTGATAACTCAAACAAGTACCATTCTATCTCTAGCTGTAATGCATAATTTCTGCACCACTATCATCACAAAATGGAATTGCAGAAATAATGACCTTTGCCCAAACACTCCCCTATCTACCAATGGTCAGTCAAGTAGATAGTCCCGCCCCAAAATCATGCTATTGGTTGAGCCAGTGGTAAACAATGTTTTGATGGTGCCAAAAGAGACACGATATTTACATTTATGAGGAAATCGTCCTACAAATTACTTTTAATTATAGCGATAGTATATAAAATATTATAGCACAATTTAAAAAATGACACACTTCAGCTTTAAGAGAGCACACGGGCACAATGACAAATGTGGAAATTATTCATCACTTGTGTGTGTTTTTAATTCAGCTGAGCTGGGGAAAACTCTGATCAGGCACAATATTTGGGTGACTGCACACAAACACGGCAGACAGAAGAGCGCGGCGAGTAAATTCTGCCTGTCTTACGTTTTTTTCGCGAGGAGGCAATCTTCACCGAAGCGCTAATGCAATAGCCAGTGTCAGCTACTTTATCATCACTCGAGGTGACAAATGGGGGACAAGAGCATCTCAAATATTCCAGCAGGCCAGCAGGTACAGGCTCAGATGAGAAATAAGATAGTTACACTTTAGTTTTCTTTATAGGCTGGAGGACGAGAGGCAGGCCAATCACAGAGAGAGGGCACTAGGCTGGCAGAAGTGGATAACAAAGAGAATTTACAGTATGCGCTGTGTTTTAGCAGCTGGTACCTGCGTGTAACAATGACAGCATAATGAATTGAGACAAATGCATTTTTTATTGCCTCCCCTTTCCCTTAAGCCTAGTTCGCTGCACTTAGCATTCAGCAATCCCCCCCCCCCCCCCCCTGCCACCCCCCTCCCCATTCAGACAGCTGGAAACAGAATTCATCCGATTTGTTCTGCTGCAACTCTTTCTCTCTCCCTTCCTCTCTCTCTCGCTCTCTCACGCTCACTGTTGTAATAGGATCTGCAAGAATCATTCAAAGGCTAGATATAATTTACTGCTCTTTGTGCACAACACTCCCATCCCCCCCACGTATCCCCGTCCTCAATCGCACAAGGTGCCCTGCGGATGAACTAATCACACTTGAAATATTATTTCTCCGTCTTATTCCCTGGTTTTATGAACAGCTCTGGTTTTATGGTGCAATGGGTTTAACCCATAGCTAGTCGCACCCCTGCTCATGTGATTGCATGTGTTTGCTGCAGGGCTGGGAGATAATGGAGATAAACTGTCGCAAACATCTTCGTGTTCATCATCTACTACTGGCTACGTCGTGACAGAGATCTGTTCTTAATTTCTGTTGTACCTGCAGCTTAATTTCCCCAGAGATTGTTTTTAATATGTAATGAAAATACAGGCAGCAAGAAGAGAAACAACTTAGTCTTGTTGCCAGGAGCTAGCCATTACCAATAAAAGGAACATTAGGCCTACATGAATAAGGTACACTTTAGAATCCCATGAATTTTTAAGCATTTGAGCCATAAATACCTTTTTGTCATTGTTGTTGGTGTGTGAACTATTAGATATGCTAGTTGACCTAACATACCTAGTTTAAAACACTACCTGTGATTTTGGCTATGCCCACTTCAGAGGTCTTTACGACTATATCTAACAGAGCTGCACGAGATCAATCATTAAAAAAAATCACGATCTCAATTCACACAATCTCATTCCTAAATGCCATTGATTCGGCCATGTCTATTAATGACCCCCTATGGTGAAAATCAAGTTTTTAATGTTGTTCATATGTATATGTGGTGTTTTTAATATCCTTGAGCAAATTCATAAGTCAACACCATTGCTGAGAATGTTCTCTTTAGGTTGCTGGTGTTTCTGACGTCACAAACTACCTTGTAACCAATCACGTCAATGTGCCAGCGGGCTTTTGCATATCATTAACAGCAAAATAGCTGGGGAGTCTCGAGAGAAGCAAGGCTATGATATAAAAAATTGGGTAGATTTAGCAACATAGTGGGTGTATGATGTATACAGTATTACGATGTTATGATATGCCTTTCTCCACTGAGTTGTTCAAAGCATTTCTGATGAATCAAAGCGTTTCTGAATGACCATATTAAGTGCCGTTATGTGTCAGACGTTATAAAGAGCAATACCATTGTGCAGCGAATCTCTGAGCTGGCCTGAGAGAGTGGAGGCGGGGCTAATTAGCATATTCATGAATTTTGCTAGAGTTACATTCAAGCTATTTTAAGGCATGAAGATTTTTTTACACAGCAAAAATCGTTTTAAATGTGTAATTTTGGTGATCAAAGATGAGTTTTAAGGGATAAAATTATTGACTTACACAGGGGGACTTTAAAACTTTGACAAAATCTCAGCGGAACATTCAAATCTCTGTTTGCGCTGCCGCTGACTCAGGGAAAGTTTATAGTTTGGAATTGGATACAAACACTGATGTCTACGGTAGCTATCAAAATTACCAAATTACCTTTTAAAAAGTAACTTGGCGCTTCAAATAACGACTGTGCTGATTATATCGTTATTCCACCAGGGGGCGACAAGTGACTGTTAAAAAGTGTGTGTCACTAAATTATTAATTCAAGAGATTCATTCAGAAACCCTGATTCATCCAGTAATGAAAAAGTGAAGTATTTATGTGTGAGTTATTGAATCATTCATTCAAACGATTGAAAAAAAAAATTTATTCATTCAAATTAATAAAACAACTTAAATAGACAGCAGCAATTAACATTTTGTCATATCCTCTAGTAAATTACATGTTATTTTGTTAAGTATGTCAGTTCAGAATCGTGGGAGAATCTTGATCTTAATTTGAAACAAAAAAAATAGTGATTCTTAATTGATCCAGAATTGGGCAGCTCTATCTAACAACTGAAAGTGTACAATAATGGCATGATTTTGACAATCTACTGAACTGATTTTCAAGTTATTGTTCATTGTTAACTAGCCACTAATGACAAATGAAAAACATTTTTTTAGAAGTTATAGGCCCATATTTTGTACTCTATTCATGGAAACACAAACCTACAGGCCTCCACTCACCCGCTTCTCTAGTGATACACACTCCTCATTAACCTTTCAGACTGAGCAGACCCTTGTTAAAGAAAGCAGACACAAACTGGCAAAGGGTCTCAACAGAAACTTCATTCAGTATAGGTGTGGGTGGTATGGTGTATATTACAGTAGCGGTATATACTGCATGTATCACGCAAACCAAAATATATTGTTTGGAACAAATGAAAAACAGCTTCACATTTGTTACACTTAAGAACGAAACTTGCAAAAACTTCTCAGTTCCTGTAACTAACTAAAAAGTACTTAGGAAATATAAATTAACTCATTTACACCCCTTATGTGTTTTCATTCATCTTGACTGGTTTTGTCACAAAACACGTTTTTTTGTGTGACTCTCACATGTTAATAAAGTAAGTGTGTAATAAGCCTATTGCTAAGTATTAGCAATAGCATGATACTTATTGATAAGTATTGCTGCGTGGTAGCTATATATACTGTCATACCATCCAGTCTAATTCAATGCTCTAATGACTTCTCATTTGTGTAATAATGTTTTTGCAAGACTGTAACTTCTTTCTGTTCTGCTGCAGTGAATGCATCAGATGTACTGCTTCATTAAGACACGCACTTCACTGCATTTAGGTTCTTATTTGATTTTTTTATTTGACTACACAGTGAGGAAGAACAGGAGCAAGACGACTCACAGAAAGACAGATTGTGTGCCAGCACTGTTTGCAGGAAAGTGACAGAGATTTGTATGTAATTCTATTGATCAGGCCCCACCCCCATTGATCTCTGGAGTGTCAGCGGTGGTCTGGATTAGGAAGAAAGTCTTTTAACCTGTATGGGGCATTACATCATCAAAGAGCTCCCCAGGCCTCATTGGCCAAATATGGTGCAGGTAACTGGATTTGGGAGGGGAACTGACTCAATTTCAGGAACATCATTTGAAGAAGTAAATGAGCTTTATCCTTGTGATTTCATCTGAGCACACTCAAGTGCTCTTCTCAAGACAGCTACTAGATTTTCTTTGGTTCTTGCATTCTTCAAGAGAAAGTTGAGTCTTGGGACTTGACCTACGGTACATTTCTGTATTTTAAGTTCTCCTTATTTGAACATTTCCCAAACATTGGGCACTTTCATTGTTATGGTTTTTATGGTCTTTATGGCTAACTACAAAAATTGTAGTTAGTTATGTAATCTAATCTAGATGATTCAATTTAGGTAATGTATTCGGACTACTCATTGAATACTTTTTAGATTACTTTTGACCTAACTTGTTTATCACTTTGATTTGAATAGGATAGTCTTGTACCATATTGGTATACAAATACATAGAGAAAGAAAATATATTCCATTCCTTGTTATCAACAACATGAAGTGCATTAAATACAGTGCTATGCATAAGTTTAGACACCCATACTAAAGTTGACTAAAAAGAGGAATAAAAAATCATCTTTTGGAAACTGAACTTAATGCCTTAATTTAAAAAATGAGGAAAAATCCAACCTTTAAGGACACCAATTTTCTTTGTGAATGAATAATGTATCGTAAATAAATAAATGTTCTTCCTTAAAATACAGGGTGCATAAGTTTGGACACCCCTATGTTAAATTCCCATAGAGGCAGGCAGATTTTTATTTTTAAGTATTTTTTTTTTTTTTTTTTTTTTTTAGGATACTATGCATCCTGATAAAGTTCCCTTGGCCTTTGGAATTAAAATAGCCCCACATCATCACATAGCCTTCACCATACCTAGAGATTGGCATGGAGTACTTTCCATAAGATCATCTCTCAATGCAAATCAAACTAGCTATTAGGCTAACTGAAATAAAAACATGCCAATCTCTAGGTATGGTGAAGGCTATGTGATGATGTGGGGCTATTTTAATTCCAAAGGCCAAGGGAACTTTATCAGGATGCATAGTATCCTAAAAAAAAAATACTTAAAAATAAAAATCTGCCTGCCTCTATGGGAATTTAACATAGGGGTGTCCAAACTTATGCACCCTGTATTTTAAGGAAGAACATTTATTTATTTATGATACATTATTCATTCACAAAGAAAATTGGTGTCCTTAAAGGTTGGATTTTTCCTAATTTTTTAAATTAAGGCATTAAGTTCAGTTTCCAAAAGATGATTTTTTATTCCTCTTTTTAGTCAACTTTAGCATGGGTGTCTAAACTTATGCATAGCACTGTATTACATTACGTCAGGGTTTCCCAGAATGGGGTTCGTGAGTTTAACGAAAAGCTGTTAAAGGTGCTCTAAGCGATGTTGGGTGACGTCACTTCTTGTTGACGTTCAAAGTATTGTCAAACAAAACGGAGGCTAGCTCGACCCTCCCTCCTCCTCATCCCGTCCCCTCCCCCTCCCTTCCGTGCTTCTTGAAACCTTTTCCCTCTTCTTTGCTATTTGTTCATCGGAACATCGTCTATTTGGCTGTGTGTCGGCCATATCAAAATTCAAGAGAATATAATTCTGACGTTAGTCGTTGTCTTTGTCGTTGTCTAGGACATCTCTCCTCTAGCTAACTTCCCTCTTCATTCTTCTCTCTCCTCCACTCCCCACACCCCCCTTCATGTGCATGCGCTCTAACCCCCCAACCCTCACCCCCAAATCTTTCTTGTCGGTTATTGGTTGGAACACTGTTTGTTATGTTTCGTGGTCCAGGCTGGCCCAGTTTGTTTTTGTTGCCGTTTGTGGTCGTTGTTGCTCGTCTACAGAGACCGCGTTTTTTTTACAGTGTGTTCAGGGGACAGGCAGCTAGCGGATAGTGAGGAGATGTTTGCTGTATGTGGGAAAAAAAAAAAAAACATTTCAGCCTAAAAAACAATTAGTAATTAAATCCTAAAAATTTTAATAAATAATTGAAAAAATAAATAAAAAAGTAACAATTTACTAAAAAAAAGATTTATAAATTAAAAAAAAAAAAAATTATTAAAAAAAAATAGAAAAAAAATATAGTTTACCTGCATGTCATGTGACAATTAACCGACATCAGAGAACCGTGAACTTCATTTTATTATTATTATTATTGACTTAATTTTACTATTGACCTAAATGATTAACTTAAAATCTAAGCATATTATGGCAAAGAATTTTAGCTGACAAAAAAGTTTGGGAATCCTTGCATTGCATGTAAATATGAAATGAATTTGTAATTTTTAATGTGTTTGAAAGACAAAAGCCTTCCAGATACAAGGTTAAATGGCTCACTGAGTGATAATTCAAATAATTATTGATATGTTCGTCAGGAGCTGATTAGATATGCAATGTTGCAATGTTGGTAAAACTTGAATGAAATCAATGATCAAATGACAGTGATCAAATGCTGTGGGTCTCAGTTTTCAGTGACGGGCTCATGACTAGTGGCTGGTCTGTGTGTGCAATTCCGCAAGACCTGGAAGACCTTCTGAATGTATATAACCAGTAGACTTTTATAGAAATTAAAATTTAAAATATAACAAAGAAGTAGAATCAATGAATTATGAATAATTTACTGCCATTGTGAGACTAACGTGTAATCATGTAATTCAAGTATTTCAAAATGTATATAATCTAATTACAAATACTTAATTTCTGGAATCTGATTACTTAATCCAGATTACATGTAATCAGTTACTACCCCAACACTGTTGGCAGGTAAATACAAAATCACACATAAGCAAAGTGGAAAATACAGACGTGCTTAATGTTTTCTTGTTTGCTTGCTTTAATCACACACATTTTTAATAATCCATGGAGTTCCTTGGAATTGCATAAAGTAACAATCTATGGCAGATTAGAGATGATTTATTATCGAGCTTATCAAGGTCTTTAGCTTTGCTAAAAACTTCAAGGCAGGTGTTGGGACAGGATGGAGCTAAACTTTGCCCACCAGGAGCAGGATTAGACACCCCAGGTCTAGGGACTTACTAGGGACACAACTATTGATTTAATGGCCAACTTGATCTCACTTGTGCTTGTTCACAAGACTGCAGGGTGTCTCTTGTGTCATTGTATGATTCAGAATGGCGCTCACAAGCACTTTTCAGTTGTTATATAGTCTAGACTTCATGGTGTACAGTTGTAATCAAAATGATTTGACCCCCATTGCAAATCAGGTTTATTGGCAAAATGTACAACACCTGTTTTGCAGATTTGTGCTGTTTTGAGGGATTCTATTCAGGGGGTTGAATAATTTTGAGACTGCAGAAGTCATTAAAAGTTGCTTTTTCAGTTGAATTTGGGGAAACCACTTGAAACATTTGTAGTGTTGAGTTTGTCCGTTGCAAACAGCTGAAAGTCTGTCAAATTTTCCAATAAACCTAATTTGCAATGGGGGTTGAATAATTTTGTAATTTAATTCACAACTGTACTACCCGACACACATGCAGAGGGACCATAAGGGCTGAGAGCGACATTTGGGACAGAGCACCTTGACTCCTGGAAATACCAGCCAATCTCATTGGAGCTTAAAGTTTTGAGAAAACTCTTTCCAGTTTTGTGTGCAATATCCATGTGATAGTCCATGAATGGTTTGTATTGGTGTGATTTTTCTGAGGTTGAGACAGCCAGGTGCTGGTTTCAATGTGTGCATTATAAACTTGAAAAATTGTACCTGGACTTATGTTTTTTATTGAGTGTGTTTGCATTGGTGAAGCTTCTATTCAAACACACACAAACAAACAGTGTTTCAGGCTCCAACCATCCATATCAGTCACGTTTCTCATGCCTTTGCTCAGGTATTGACCCACACTGAGACTCAAGACAGAGATTGAAAGCTCTAGATAGAGAAAATGTGGCGATACAGCAAGAAAGAGAGAGAGAGAGAGAGAGAGAGAGAGAAAGGTTGAGAATGTGGAGGAGAGAAAAAGGAGAGAAAAGACATAAGGTAGCTCTCAGCTGTTCACTTGTACTTAAGAAGTGCATTTACTTTCCATTGATTTCCAATGGTTTAGTCAATTTCCTGTCACTTTTCATTGCAAGTACATGGGATCTCAGTTTAGCGGCTTACAGGAAAACAGAAAAAGTCCAGAGGGGAAAGTATAGGAGGGTTTAAGTCGACAAACTGTCTGGCCCAGGATCATTCCTCATTCCTCTCAAGCAGGCATGCACTGTATAGAAATACTGCATGTCATGTTGACATTTTGATGTGGCATTCATGCTAAAAATAAGCTTTTAGAGCATTCAAAATCGCATTTTATCTCATTCAAATTCAAATTCTCATTCAATTCTGTCTTTTTTCTCATAATTGAGAGTTGAAATCTCACAATTCAGACTTTATAACTCGCAATTGTGAGTTAATATCAAAATTCTCTTTCAATTTCATCTCGTAATTCTGACATTTTTTATCCGTATTATGAGATAAACAGCAAATTGCGAGGGGAAAAAAATCTGTTAAATGCAGTTATATTTTTTATTTCATGGTGGAAATAAGTTTAAACTTATTTCTCTACGTCCACACTGTCAAAACAACAGACATCAGTATAGATTTTTATGTTGCTAAACAAGACAAACAAGTTGATACAGAAAATACATAATTAAACCTTAGACCCATATAAATAATTCAGATTTGTTATTGCTAACAAATCAAACCTGAATTATAAAGTAAAATTATTACACTAAAACAACCCAAAAATTGTTTTAGTGTATTACAAAAATTGACAAGGAAGACATTTTTTCCGAACCCATTTAAAATATGCCTGTGTGTTTTCTATGCGCTGCATTCCTTCCTGTCTTCTCTCAGAAAATAATCTGCTCACATTGAACATTAATCCTCACTTATTTTCTCTCTCTGTGCTGGACCCTTTATTACTTGCAGGTGAGAAAAGCCCAGTCTCGCTCTCAGGCAGACGTGGATTTGGGAGGGGTGTAAGGTGGGAGAAATAGCCTTTGTTTGGCATTGTGCTAGTTTTAGAAAGAAACCGTCAAACTTTGTTCTCTGAAGAGCTGAAAAAAGAGGAAAGAGGGGAAAATGTAACAAAAATACTTGGATGAGACAGATATTGGTTGGCTTTTCTCAGGGTAACACAACTTTAATTTGAACCCTTTGTTATCACCTTTTTACCTCCACTTGTTCGTTTTAAATGGTCCTGCGATTTTTAAATGTACAAACATTAGTCTCACAATTAGTAAGGAAGGATAATGTTACAGTACATTCACAACACCCAGCCAAATGTGTTACAAATGTTACAACTAATTCATAATCTCATTTAAAGGTTACATTTTTGTGTTGTTTTGGGACTGATTTGGACAACCTACAAAATGATTTATGCAGTGTACAGTATTGCAAAAAAGTATTTAGACTCCTAAACCACACATAAACATTTATATTGTTGCTTTACATAACACAATATAAAACCAAGTGGCATTTATTTTTAAGAAAGAAACAAGCAGAGGTACACAGTTTTCAAATGTTTAATGCTAATTAATAAAACAGTAGTTCGAAATGAAGTAAATGAACACTTTTATACTTTAGTGGAATTTCTTTAATATATCCTGTTCATAGTTAACGTGATGAACTATACCTGTAATTGCTCTGAGAACTGACTTTATATATCCACTAAGTCACAATGCCATACAGACATTTTTAACTGTATAAAATATTTTTGGGGCCACAAAAGTAATAATGGGTCTACTTTTTTTTTTCTTTTTTTTTTTTTTTTTTTTTGCAGTTTTATCCATTGCTTTTTTTGTTTTTTTTGTGTTTAGTTGTTTTTTTGTTGTTGTGGTGATTAAAAAAAAAGTCTGAATATCATAACAAGGTAACTAGTTCATCAATTTAAATAGATGATGACAGAATGAGGAAGGAAGTTAGAACGTGCGTTCTGTTTTCTGAACAGTATCCCATTCTGACTTCAACACTGAGTTTCGTCGCTTGTCTGTGATCACTCCCCCAGCACTTCTGTTTTTACAGCCATTTCAACACCATCTTGACTACCCATAACTCAACTTGATTTCTCCCCCAATTCATCCCACAGAGCACAGATTTTCAGTATGAGAAGTGGCCTTTTCTCACCAGTGATTTAAAAAAGCAATATGGTATCAGAGGCAGTGCAATAATGCTGGGCCGTAACCACCGTAGACACTGAGGGGGACAATAATTAGAAATCGCCAAATTGTATATATACATAAGATCTGACAGGAAACTACATATACTTTTACAGTAAAATACACTTTTTGGAAATAAAACATGAATGACCAATTTACTGCAAAAATTTACATTTTATTGCGCAAAATGTAGTTTCACACTAAACTTATAAAAAGTAAAAAAAAAAAAAAAAAAAGTAAAAAAGGTGACATCAAATACAGCAGAACCGAATATAAATCCATTTCATGATTCTCAAAAAGAATCTTGCACTGACAAACAAGCAAGTTTATTATAATGAACTCTTTCATTTATATGTTGCTTGAAAAAAAGAAAAAAAAAATACACAAAAATATATGTTGTGGTCACAAATTAAAAATTCATTCTCTCGTTTTAAATTATGGCCACAAATTCAGAATTTACGAATTCATTCACTTGTTTTGATTCAGCTAATTATTATTATTATCAAATTATTATAACGTGGCCACGATTTAGTAAAACGGGGGAACAAATTATTAGGCTATATCATGCACATAATTGACTTAAAACGAAGGGACGAATTAATAAAACATGTTGACTTATTATTAAGTCGTGGAAACTAATTGTTAATTCGTGGCCACAATATATATATTTTTTTCCCTGCATGTCATGTGCAGGGTTCTGTACTTTTGAGAGGCTGTCAATGGAGAAATGTGCTTCTTAAACCCAAATGGTGTAGTTACAGCATCTACCAGCAGAGGCTAACTACCAACCAGCTAAACCGTGAGTCCTTGATATTCACAATACATCACAGCCTCAAGTCATTTTTTGTGATATGGTGAACGTGTTTGTCATAGCTGTTACTATATGGTTTATTTTACAACGGCTAGACTTCTATACAGACCAATCAAAATGCAAGACCGGAGCTAGCTGTGATATAATAAACAATCTCATGCACTCACATTGTGTCTATAGGTCACTGTGACAGTTAGATCATGTTCTGCTGTGTGTGAGTCACTGCGGTGTGAAGTATTCTGATTGCTGTTAATCTGTTTGCTTGTTCAACCATATCTCCATTTAAATGAGAGCAATATTCAGCAATAAAGACACCACAGCTAAGCTCAAGAGGACAGCCAGCAGCTTGCAAATTATACAGCACTAGAATAAAACACTTCTGAATAAGGACTACTTCATTTTGAATCTCATTCAAGTTTGGAATATGACTTTTTTCACAAAGCGATAGTATCTAAATTCTATAGTTTAAATAGGGCAGTCAATTTTAGGATGTTCACTTATAGTAGTGTATTAAAATCTAAATAAAATAGTGCCAAAGAGGTCTATAATATCTGAAGACAGCTATGCATCATCTAAAGGGCAGTTTCAGGATCACATGGACATAGACGATTTGAATTTTGTCATGTTTTTAGGTCATAGTATGTGGGCTATGTACTAGGGCAGTAACACAACTTGATTAAAATTATATGAATTTAATAAATTAATAGCATTAGTTTGAACAGAAATGCCAATGGACATATAAATCAAACTGAATGTGGCCTCACAGCTGTTGCCGTGGTTGGCATAAACACCATAGTTATTACGATTATTGTTACTGTTCAACAAAAATAATGAAATTAATTGATCTTCTTTAGAATCTAATTTTATTTTATTTTTTTATTTTATTTTTTTATTTTATTAAATTTATTTATTTATTTATCTTTTTTTTTTTTTTTTTTTGATGACCTTAACAATAACTATAGCATCTATTTGGGTGAAAACTACAGTTACAGTAGAACATTTCTGTAAGGGTAGACATTTTTACTATTTATCAACCTGTCGCCTGATATTTTTGCTATGAAATTCAGTGATAAATTTTAAGTTCTCGGTTTGAAACCAGCATCAAATTAAATGTATAGTTCATGAAGCTCAGCTATATAGGATGAATATTTTATCTCTTTATTTTTCACTGAATTCCTCAATGGTTCCTGCAAGAAACCGGCAGACTATCGGCTTTGAAGGATGAGAGAGAAATGACAGAGGTCTCTCTGGAAAAAGCAATTATTCTGAGACATGCTGACTCCATTTTGTAATCTACAGATCCACCTTCAATCTTTGAAGGCTTGGGTGGAGGCAGCAGACAAGGTGTCTCCCCTCCCCTGAAGCCCTCCTCTCCCCTGTCTGCTTACACACGGGAATGGAGCACGCTGATTAATGTCACAAAAATAAAACACAATTTTTGCACACACAATGTCGTGTGTGTGTTTGTGTGCATAGAGAGACACACGGATGTTCTGTTTTTTCCTCACTTCTCTCCCACATGTGGAATGGAAGGACATTAGATGCCGGTGCTTGTTTGTGTTCTGGCGACATGTAACAGGGGACTATGGTCTCCATGGCAACAGCAAAGGCTCAATACATCATACCTCGTTACAGTAGTCAAGCGGGGACGTTTGGTCAAAAATTAATAAATCGAGGGAAAAATTTGATGGATTGCTCAGTATCTGTTACAGAAAACTGATTACGCTGCATTTTACCATTTTTTTCAATTATTTCAGATTGTTACTATAGGTTAAGGTTATAATGGGTTTTACATGGTACATCTTATTCACGCTGGTCTAGACTTGCAGCGCCATCCTAAGGGTGGTGCAACCCGCACTTTAGGGGGCCGGAACGCAATCGGACCGGGGTGTGTGGGTGGGGGGATAACGCTTCCTCTAACTCGCACCGGGTCCCACCCCATGGCACGTTCTGATTTTGCAGAGTTAGACGCGTTCCTAGGTCAACATATTTTATTGATCCTGGAACAAAATTCTTGTCCGAAAATGTAATCCTAACCATATTCATACCCCTATACCTAACCTTACCCATAAGTTATCCCTAAAATCAGGGAGAAATGATAGGTGGATAATGCCTGCCTAAGGGAAGGCATTGGTAATCCTACAAAAAACAAATCTAGCATTTAAAGAGCCGAAACACACAAGGAACCTGAGGTGCGTTACTGATGATGTGTTTCCCTAGATTCGTTTTTTAGAGGACAGAGGCTGAGCTAGCCCTGCACCTGAAACGAACATTAAACCTACCCCTTACAGGGTTATTAGAGTCAAGATAGCCCTAACATGGCTACCCTATATGATATAACCCCAACTAGAATATAACCCTCGTAAATAAAGTCCTTACTGGTGATTAAGGAGAATTTCCATAGAATCGGCAAAGGAGTAAAGGATAGGATGATCAACCCTTTCATGCACCGACCAAGGCCTTTCTGCGTCCTCCCTAAACCAAACTGGGCAGCCTGGTGGGGTCTGTAGAGGGGAAGAATTGGGTAGAATTTAGTAGAATTAGGTGTTGCTAAAACCTAACCCTAAACCTAATCCTACCCATAACTTATCCCTCAAATCAGAGGGAAATGATAACGGAACAACACTGATGTAGAAGCACATAACTCTGATTGTAAACTTGTTCCTCAAATTTGATTGGTTCATTGGAATGTTGTTTCAGGATCAACAAAGATGTTGATCCAGGAACATATTCTACTTGGGGAAATCAGGTTCTGCCTGCCCCATGTTGGGACGACCCTGTAGACAAGCAACAACGGATAAATAAAATAATGTTAAGTAAAATTAAATAGTCAAAGACTTGCACTGGGCGTGCTGGTTTTTGGCCTTATCACCGGCTGCAGTCATGTCCTCGCCTCATATATGAAACAATGCGATTCAACAACTACCTGCTAATGCACTCACATTCGTGTAAAGTATCCCTGTTGACAAGTTTCAACCTTTAATGCACTGTAGATGGCGATATCACTTCTTTTGTAGCCGACATAAACTGCTGCAGAAAACGTATTGTGCCTCACAATGCACTGTAGATTGTGCCTCACAAATATTGTGTTGTACAAGACACGTATTGTGCCTCACAAGTCCTGAAAAGTTAAGCCAAAGCATTTCGATCACCCCGTGGTGGCTGGCTAGGTCTTAAACCCCACCCTCTCTATGTAATCGAATGTGACGTGAGCCAAACAAAAAATCCAACTACACTTCAAAAAATTTTTTTCCAAAGATGGTTTCTGTAATTTTAGGTAGCTCTCATTACACAGACGTATGTTCATGTGTTTGTTTTCTCAATATGTTTGGTTTTAGTTAGTTATTTGATGTTATAAAAATGGGGTGTATTGTCATGATTGACAGCTGTGCTTGCGACTGAGTCTGTGGGAGCGGGAGTGTGGGTGGGACCTTGATGCTGCGGCTCCACCTCAGGATCACTACTGCTCGAACTTGGGCAGAACATTTTTCTACAGTGGAAGGAAGCAGGGACGTGCTGTCCATCTTTTTTTTTTTACAGTCTATGGTGCCATGTAAAATCTAACGATTAATTGCATTACTCATTACAAATGGATTGGAGTAAAGAGTGCATATACTTATTCAAAAATCTAGTCAAGTAGAGAGTAAAAGTTGCTCTCAGTCACATTACAAAGGAACCAAAAAGATAGTTAAAGGGATAATTCACCCAAACATGAAAATTAGCCCATTATTTACTCACCCTCAAGTCATCCTAGGTGTATATGACATTCTTCTTTCAGACGAATACAATCGGAGTTATATTAAAAAATGTCCTGGCTTTTCCAAGCTGTATAATAGTGAATGGACGTTTCTTTTTTGAAGTCCATAAAAGTGCATCTACTCATCATAAAAGTGCATCTATTCATCATAAAAGTGCTCCACACGGCTCCGGGGGGTTAATAAAGGCCTTCTGAAGCGAATCGATGTGTTTGTGTAAGAAAAGTATCCATATTTAAAACATTATGAAGTAAAATAACTAGCTTTCGGCCAACGAACATACGGATTCGACTGCTGATATTTACGCCATGACGTACTACGCTACTTCAGACGTCACAAGTTTTGTAAGTTGCGCTTTAGGTGCAAGTAGACTGCGTTTGGCCGGAAGCTAGAATTTTACTTTGTAACGTGTTCGCTTCAGACGGCCTTTATTAACCCCCTGGTGCTGTGTGAGCACTTTTATGATGGATAGATGCACTTTTATGGACTTCAAAACAGCTTGGAAGAGCCAGGACATTTTTTAATATAACTCTGATTGTATTCGTCTGAAAGAAGAATGTCCTATACACCTAGGATGATTTGAGGGTGAGTAAATCATAGGCTAATTTTCATTTTTGGGTGAACTAACCCTTTACAGAAAGTAAATCACAGAAACGAATCACATTTACTCAAATACTTTACACCACTGTTCTGTAGAAATAAACATTATGCCACAAATGCTGCTTAATGAGATTTTCTTCTATCGAACTGATATTAGTTTCATTTCTATCCTTTAACTTTAAGTTTGAAAAAAAAGCATGGCTGTGTGTATTTTACAGAGAAAAATGCTCAGATATTCTCAGTGACCAGAAAGGGAATGCAAGGCTGAAATGGTGGTGGCACTACTGAGGAAAACATCAGTATGAAGCATCAAAAAACTTTTATCTCCACATAATAAAACTAACATGCACGATATAATCCTTTCATTCAAATAGGAAACAATATCACTGCTCTTCAACACCTCATACAAATCCAACACATCTGTGTTCACGAGACACTTACACATTTACAGTCTCCCAGATTCTAATATGAGGCAATTTCCTTGTTAAGTGATTATCATCAGATAAGTAGGGAACAAGATTAGTTTTGTGCAGCGTCTATCTTTCATTGGAGAGAAAACTTTTTAATATGTGTTTCCTCAGGTCAAATGTTCCTTCTTTCTGCTGCTCGTTTTAAAATAATACTTAGTTTGATTGATGTTTAATAGGAAAATGTGTATCTGAATCCCATAGTAATCTTAAAAATAATGATTTCAGAAATTCCTTCAAGGCACAACAAGGTGGAAAAGAATTCCGAAATTATCTTTGATAATAGTTTAACCACAATTTTTCAGCATACGTAACACAAGGTATTCGTGATTATTTTTCATATGCATGTCGTTTTTATGCTGACCTTTTGCAAAACGGCCACATAAATGGCACGTGAGGATTATGGCACTGAATCTTTGAAACATATTGAGAGGTTTGTTTGACGCAAATAAAAACATTAGCAATGGTAAACTTTTTATTTCATCTCTATGTTATCTATACTGTATACAGCCAAAACACTATCCACTGGCCTAATATGCTGTTGGTCCTCCGTGTGCTGCCAAAACAGCACTGACCCGCTGAGGCTGAAGGTGACACCCTGAAAGTGTCCTGTAGTTTCTGGCAGCAAGAAGTCAGAAGAAGATCCTTCAAGTCCTGTAGGTTTCGAGGTGGAGCCACAGTGGATTAAACTTGTTGGTCCAGCACATCCCACAGATGCTGAGCTGGATTGAGATCTGGGGACTTTGGAAGCCAGGGCAACACCTCGACCTCATCATGTTCCTCAAACCATTCTTGAACAATGTGTGCAGGGTGCATTATCCTGCTTAAAGAGACCACTTTCACCAGGGAACATCATTGTCATGAAGGGGTGTACCTGGTCTGCATCAATGTTTAGATAGGGGCACGTGTCAAATTTACATCCACATGAATGGCCGGACCCAGGGTTTCCCAGCAGAACATTGCCCAGAGCATCACACTCCCTCCGCCGGCTTATCGTCGTCCCACAGTGCAACCTGGTGACATCACTTCCCCAGGTAAACGGCACACACAAATACAAGCCGTCTGATGTAAAAGAAAACGGGACATCCAACACATTGATTATGAGAACTGATTTTGTGCTTAACATCTAATCCACCCAGACCTTTACATGTGGCCTTGATAGGAGATGATCAATGATATTTACTTCACATATGGTCATAATGTTTTGGCTCATCAGTGTATGTTGCTTGCAAAAAAAAAGGTTATTTGTTTGTACAGAGATATCTTTGAATATCCATTAGAAATATGTTTTTTTTTTCAGTCAGATTATGTAGTTACAACATTTATCAACAGGTGTGACTGGACCCTGCAAACCAGCCAAACCTTGGGCTCTTGGTGGAAACTGATGTTTATTGACTAATCCATTCATGAATGTCATGAAAAAACAAAGCAAACTGTGTAAGCTGTTATTAACAGAACTTGCTAACAAAAGTTTAAATGAAAACAAAAAGAAAGTGAAATTTGTACATTTTTAAGTGGCATGTAAAGGCCAAGTATGGTAACCCATACTCTGAATTTGTCTTCTGAAGTTATCCTCCCTTCAACTGCACACAAATTAGGAGTAGTGAGTAGTGAACACTCATACACACCCAGAGCAGTGGGCAGCCATTTTTGCTGTGGCGCCCAGGGAGTGATTGGTGGATAGGTGCCTTGCTTACGGTCACTTCAGTAATTTCCTGCCAGTATTGAGAACCAACGGGTTAGCAGTCTGACTCTCTAACCATTAGGCCACGACTGCCCTCAGACAGTCTTTTCATTAGCATGTTGGCATATTTCTATGTATTCAGTAATATGTACTCTATTAGAAAATGTAAATGTTCTAATCAGACACCAAATAACATCCCTTGGAAAATGCATTTATTTGAAGCTAACTTGCGGATAGTTTGCTGGAAAAACTGAGACAACTGAGACGATGAAAAAAAGAGCACATACACACAATGTCAGTTCCAGGCTTCAGCATTCTGATCCTTCCTGTGCAGTCGATACTTATTCTATCAAGGCCTGTCAGGTGATTTCACAGTCTGAGAGGAAAGGACACAAAAATGTGATCAACGCATCACAATTGACTAACAGTACAGCGCACATTTCTGCTGCAAACAGCCTAATTCACAAAGTAATAGGGATCTGTCTTTGAAATCCTATTTCCTTTTGTTCGGACTCTCAGCATGCCTGCTTCTGCCAAAAGAGCTTTTTACAAGAATAACTTCAGATAGCTGCACACGATTGTATGTCAAAGCGATTCTCCACATTAGACAAAGTCTGTAATTACAAAGAGGTTGGACATAGGAAGCCACCTTCTCGCCACGGCTCTTTTTTAATATCTGTGGTATACGACACTTCCATGCTTTGTTTTTTTACTCCTTTATTTGATTTACTCTCTTCCTGGAATTCTGTTGTAAACACAATGTCAATATTTGATTAATATGCCAGAAAAGCCAACATGCCAAAAATGAAATTGCGTATTTTCCCTCGCAAGATAAACAGTTGAAAGTGACAGACATTTCAATAGACAGAGTGAGTAAATCAAATGGAAATCTTACTCTTTTCAATATTCCTCAGAAATGATTGCCTTAGCATCCGTCAACTTCCTGTCCCTCCTCATCACATGCGTTCAGACATACCCCCCCAGAAACATCTGAATTTCGGCTTAACATGGCCGAGATCATAATGGGAAAATCTTAGTGAAACAATATCCAGCTTTATAATGTTATCCCTTTGAAAGAAGAGCGGTTTTGAGAAAAGCTCTGATGTCGAGGGCCCAAATTGGGCCCCTAATGTAAAGGCCCTCATAAGCATCTCTAACCGCCCGCATTTGACACACTCTATGACCTGCGGTGAGAGACGTTCTTCTTTTTAACACCAGCTGCAATATCCCTTCCTCTGTCTAGGAAGGGGTTAAATTATTGATGTGAAATGGCATGCTGGATTTCATCTGGTGCCTGCTAATTAGATTGTAATTACGGGGGAGCTCTGTGAGACTGTCTGTTCTGATTAGAAACACTTTTGCGGCCTGATCCTCCTGACCTTTCCTTTAAAACTTCAGCTACTCGAGATTAACAGCAAGCATCAGGAGTAAACGCTCAACAAATGAAGGTCTTCTGGATGAAAGATAACATAAAGGCTCATCTATGCAGCAAAATACTTATCGGCATCAAAGAGAGTCATTATATCACGGGATCACTGCTCTGGTCTGGATTGATCAGTGGGAAGTTTGCAGATAAAAGGGTGTTTGTACAGGAATCCACAAAAGAACCAATAAGCTTTTCTACATTGCTATAATATTCATTCCTGCTGTACTTGACCACATTAAGCATCATGACTGTCGAGTTCTTGAATACCTGGAAGTTTTCATTAAAAGTCACCTTTATTTATATAGTGCTTTTTACAATACAGATTGTATCAAAGCAGCTTCACAGTGATAACATGAAAATAATACAACAAAGTTTGTTTCTAGAAGTAAATTGCGTCATCGTCCACCTTAAGTAAGGCAGATCAATAATATTGTTGGATATTAAATGTCCCCAACTAAGCAAGCCAAAAGCCAAGGCGAGAGTGGCAAGGAACCAAAACTCCATCAGGTGACAGAATGGAGAAAAAAACCTTGGGAGAACCCAGGCTCAGTCGTGGGCCAGTTCTCCTCTGGCCAATGAACGAACAGTGTATGATTATGATCCAGGTAGCATTACAGGTCAGAAGTCAGATTGGATCAGAACATTCAGAATATGTATCCAGTTCCATCTGGTTGGAAGTCGGAGTCATCACGTCGGTATGGAGACGAGTTTGTTGAGGATCAGTCGTGTCCATGAGGCCTTCACAGGGCTGATGAGGCTGGCACTTCAGGGATGCGTCATGGATGGGTCCAGGTGCAGGTCCACCATCTGATCTGGATACGGCCAGGATCCGGTTGACTTTAGTAAACCGGGGAGGAACTGGTTGACCCTTCAGGACTGCATTGTCATCGTGTCCAGGCGCAGGTCCTTCATCAGATCTGGATACGGCCTGGATCCGGCGGACTGCTTAAACCTCGGATAAACAATGAAATGAATGAAAACACTTAGTTTTAATTAAAACACTAGTTGCCAAGTCAACAGTTTTCATTTTCATTTAGTTTAAGTTGTAATAACTAAAACTAAATAAACTATATGTGTATATATATATATATATATATATATATATATATATATATATATATATATATATATATATATATATATACACATATATACATATACAGTGTGTGTATATATATATATATATATATATTAGGGCTGTCAAACGATTAATCGCATCCAAAATAAAAGTTTATTTTTACATAATATATGTGTGTGTACGGTGTATAATTATTTTCTATATATAAATACACACACATGCATGTATATATTTAAGAAATATTTGCATGTATATACTGTGTATATATATTTATATTATATATAATTTATGTTATATATAAATATTTTATATATAAATAACACATTTTCTTATATGCATGTGTGTGTATTTATATATAGAAAATAATTATACTCCGTACACAGACATAAATTATGTAAACAAACTTTTATTTTGGATGCGATTAATCGCGATTAATCGTTTGACAGTATAAAAAAACTAATAAAATGACAAATACACAAAAACATACAAAATCTAAAATCAAATTCAATAAATATTGAAGTATTAAGTATTAAAATAACACTGGTGTCTACATGGCGAATTTGGAATGTGCCGGGCAGGGTATGGATTCCCAATGCACCTCCCATTCAAGAAAAGGAGAGGAGAATCCCTCTCCTCTTTGGATCCCCTAAACACACCTGGTCTCAATTATCTGCCCATTTCACAGCCCTGCACCCCCTCACGGGCCAGCCTGGGAACCAACTGCAGCGCTTTCATCCTCTCATCATTAGAGCAGCACACCCGGGGTCAGGGCCCTGTCCCACAGCCCTCCGAGCAGCAACACACAAAACTGATTTTGGTTAAGGAAAAAAGGATGGTGGAGGAGGGAAAAAAAGAAGAAAGAAAGAAATATGAAACAGGCAGCAGTCTGAGAAGTATTAATAAGAGCAAGTCTTCTACCAATTATTGTATTAAGAATTCTGCTTGGGATTGGACCTTGTCCCAAAAACTATGTGTAACCTGAAGCCGTACCTAGAGAAACGCGTCTCTGTCTGCTTCGATACAGCTGTAACCTCTACTGCTCTCCAAACAGCCTTCATGTACCGTTAGCTGTTTAAAACACATATACACAGAGACACGAAAAATCTAACCTAGTGAAGCAGGGATACATTAAGAAAATTTACACATGCATCCACACCCTTGCTTTCAAACATCAATATGCCTGTAGTATGCTGAGTGGTAGATTTATTCTGGTTATTTTGCAGGCTTTCCCTCCTAAATATTCTCCTAAGTGTGACGGCTGGAGACATATGGATCTGCAAGGCCTCAGTCTCATTCACCTCCCTTTCCTTGACACTCTTCCACATAATTAACCCTTTCAGAGAAAAAAACACCTCTCATTTTGCATAACTGCTTAAAATACGAATCTTCCCATTTCATTAATATAGAAATTAACATTAAATGAGATTAATAAATGCTGTAGAAGAACTGTTAATTCTTAGTTAACTAAAGTAGTTAACTAATGTTTACTAATGAAACCATATTGAAAGTGTTACCAGTATTTTGACAGAAATTAAACAATATTAGAATGAACCAATAAAGTGTATTTGTACACAGTTATGCTGTAAAACCACCTCAATGACCTTTAACCCCAAACATGTCCTTCAAACTCATGCAGATTGGAGCAGGGATGACATATTTTTGAAGGCCAAAATCCAGAAACAAGTTAGCATTTTAGCACTTCCGGTTCCATCGTCCTGAAATCAATGGGTTTCTTGAATGGGTTTTTGGTTAAATGCTTGAAATATAGGTCTGTGGTGAACACAAGCTCAATATATTTTCATGTTTTATTCTATGATATCAGTAATACCCTCATTTTTTAAGCTTTTACTTGTCTTGTAAAAGGCGCATACAAGTGGCTAAATAGGACTACAGATGTTGTCAGGAACATTAAACGTCATCAGCCGAATGGATAAACTCATTAGCCTAGAAATCTAGACGCACCCTAGCGGCAGGAAAATGTATTTTGCAGCCAGGGTAGTCTTGAAACTCTCCATTGACTTTCGAGCTGCAAAAACCTAAATTGGGTCAAGCCAATCACATTGTGTATAGAGTAGGCGGGGCGGGCTTAACATAATGACGACAGAGTTGCGACGGTTCCCTGCTACTTGAAAACAAAGAAGATAGCACCTGCTGCTGGAGAACAGTCTGTCAAATCGGCTTTGGCCGCGACTCTGGAGGACTTGGAGTTAAGTTTTTCTTTGAGAAAAGAGCAAAGAACGGCACTTAAGTCATTCTTAAAAAAAGGAAGATGTGTTCGTAGTTTTGCCTGCCAGATTCAAAAGTTGAATCTATCAACTAACGTTAGCTCCGCTGTTGGGAAAACGCTCTGGTTGGTTGAAGCGCTGTCCTATTGCGTGCAGAGGGAATTTGAAAGACAGCCGTTTATCCCGCCCCTCGGATTGAGCCGTGTCTATGGTGAGTTGCCAGACCTAACATCGTGATGTAGGTCTGGCTTGCCAGGCTATAAACTCATCTACTCACTAATCCACTTTCAAAACCTTGTTGTTCTTATAATCACATTCTTGCAAACTATTATAACTTAAACTTTCAGTGAACGTGTTTAAACAAAGAGTCGTCGGAAGCTTAGTAATGGTGACGTTGTCATCATGCGACCGTGGTGTAGTTTGTTTACAGCCAACTTTAGCTTTTAAATTCTGCATATTATTTTTACACTTCAAAATTCATTAAACGTACAGTATGTAATTTTTTTCGCCGCTAGGGTTCGCTAACCTCTTACAATAACAAAGGCGTAGTTTGATGACGCAGCATTTGCTAAGAATTATGGATCTTGTCGTCAACATCAAGCCGACCGATTTAATAATGTTTATGGATGACTGAATACATCGATGTTTTTATCATGACTGTGATATGAAGCAGGTCGGGATTGCTAAGAGACAGCTATCAGCTCCACACGCGACGCGAGTCCCGCGGATATAAAAGGAACATGGACATTTCATTCTACCGAACTACACGTGAGTGCAGAATTACAACTCACAGGTCAGTTTATTAGACAAATTAAACTTGTGAGGTAACGCAGCACTGTTTCACTTAGTCTAACACTATCACACTAAACTGCATTTAAATGTGTTGAAATGTATGTGTTAGTTTGTCTGTATGAGACTAGCAGTAAGCTAGATCAACATTAGAATAACATAGATCATATTCTAACATTTTATCATTGTTGAACTATGTAACATTGATTAGTTTTATGTAAATGTGCTCACCTGTTTAATAAAGTACATGTAGGAGCGGTCGAAGTCTCGGACGTGCAGCTGTCGTTTATATACTGTCTATGGGAGCTCTCGGCATCTCGAAAACACCGCGCTGATATTGATTCTCGTTTTAGTTCTCATTGTTTATCCAAAGTCTGCTTGCCATGGTCCGTAATGTTTGAACAAAACAACAACAGCGTGCAAATAGACATTGCGAACTACATTGTCCACGTCTGTCGCCTTGGTTACTATCAGAGGTCTCTGGTTCATAGCTCTGGTTGCTATGGCAGTACGAGCGGAAACCAGAGACAACGCGGATATGACGCCATTGACTGCGACAAAACGGAAATAAAGAAACGTGCCGTGTCTTCGAAAATAAATTAAAATTTCTCCTGGTTTGAAAGTTGTTGGAAACAGTCGGGATAATGTAAGTACACAACTAAAAAAATAAATAACATGGATATAGTGATTTTTGCTATTTTTTAAGCAAAAAAGTTACATATTGTGCCTTTAAGGTTGTGCTCATTTGTGAGGATTATCACAATGAACAAAACTTGTAAGAATCATAAGCTTTTGTTAGTCACAGACCTTATTTTCTGCAATAATCGAAAAGCCAATGGAAAAATCCTATTGGGTTTTCGTCAAGGAAACCCGGGTGATGCGAACTTCTGGGTTGGTCTACGAAAATACGCCATCCCTGCTGCACTCTATATAAATGAATATCTGAAAGACATTTGAAAGGGTTAACCATTAAAGCACTTTGCCAGACCCATCTGAGACAAATCTGAGTAGCACATTCATTGGGACACCCCAAGAGAAGAAGGAAAAAGAGCGTACATGGTCCTCCCATTATCATTTTTGCATGGGAGAGAAAGAAAAAAACAAACAGTAATGAAGTGTAATGGTCCACTCTCTCACGGCACCATATACTTTCGCTGCCATAAATCTTAGCAAACATTTCAGAAGTTAAAAAAAAGTTTTGCTCTCTCACAGAGGCCCAAGAGAGCTCTCTGCATAACGTTACTTTGAGGTTACCGAGATGACACCTGGAGCACAACTTTGAAGTCAAGTAAGACTATCCCTCCGTTTCTGTTGAAATGATATATCGGGTATTGAAGAAAAGAGGAGGCTAGAGCAGAGAGGGAAGGAGAGGGCAAACAAGAAGGAAGAGCGAGAGAGAGAGAAAAGTACAACCACATTCCCTGCACATATTCTCCTCATTACCAGAGAGAGGGAGCCGATCGCTCAATTATTGGCTGCCGTCACAGGCTAATATTCCTGCCTGTCAGCCCTGATTTTTGCTCAGTTTTGCTCAGACTCCTTCTGATGGAGCTCATTTCACATTAACCAGAAACAGAAGGCGCTGTGAAAACTGCGACACCTGATCCTGTGTCCAAGAGACGGGAAGTGCACCGCCAGGCCTGGTGCCTGCCAACACACCCTCTCCGCAGACGCACTCCCCAGGACTCGAAATGGATGATGGGACGGGTCAGGGGTGTTGGTCAAAGATAATCATGAAAGGGTGCAGAGATTTGATACATATATGAGTATGAAATACCAGAATGCCTGAGTGTTATAAATGTGCCATTGAACAATAAAAAGAATGTTGTCTATTTTGTGTTACATTTATTCTGTGCACAACACCAAAGATTTATAAAACATGCATAACTATTAATGATTTCAGTCTGGGTTATTCGGGGTGTATATTCCAAGTTTTCTAAATCTTATGATAGGTTTATGTGACAGCAGAACAATTTAGGGTGTTATTAAAGTTCACAAAGTTAACTAGTCTTTTTTATGTTTGTTTCAGTCATTAGTTTATGTCCTTTAATGAAAATAACCATTCAATTTCGAATTTCATCATATCACATTTTAGTCAGTTTTATAACATTTTAGTTGACTAGAAAGTGCAAAATAGACCACATATTAAACATGAAAATTACCCATGGTTTTACTACACATAAACCAAAAATCCATGGTTACTAAACCGTGGTAAACACAAATTTACCATGGTTTTACTACTCAAACTATAATTTAATCATGGTATTAGTAGTAAAACTGGTTACACAAATGGTAATCAATCCACCAAAAAAATGGTTACTACACATTACTATAATAAAACCATGGTTAATTTTTATAAGGGATGTTATATATACATTTTAAAATGTCCACGTTTAACAACAAAAAAATTTTTTTTTGAAAATTTTGTCAACAGTATGTTTTGAGTAAAATCATTTGATTATTATTATGATGCACTTTTTTGTCTTGGTTATGAGTATTTTCATCAGTAATTTTAGACAGACAGAGTGCACTTTTATTTTGTAGTATGCATTGAATTTTCATTTATGAGTGAGCTATTCCTTTATTCATTTATGAATACATGCTATGTGTATTCATTTAGAAAGCTGTTTGCAATGTTAAAGTGGAGGTGTATGTGATTGTCACGAATTGATCAGTTCGTCCTCTCGTCAGGGACACCCTTATATTCCTGCCAGTGTGGAGGACATTTTTAAATAAAGCTATTGCCGCTTCCCTCAATTCAAGGGAGTGACTCGTCATTCCCATTTAAGTCTTCCCCCTGTTCTGGACGTCTCTTCCTCGGATCCTCTTCACCCATCATTTCTTCTGACGGATGAGATTGAATTAGTCTGACCTGTCTTCGCAGTTTGAGCATAATTCGGCTTTGACATTGATAGCATGGAAGATGCCTGACATGAATAGATGGAAGAGAGAGGGAAAACAGTGGAAGGAAGTGATCACAGGACGCATGACATTGAAGAAGGAACCCTGCAATGATTTCAGGCCTTGACCAAATAATATAATAATATAGGTTTGTGACTGTCAAATTCAAATTTGGTGTTGAAATAGGATAATTCTGTAAAAGAGTCCATGAGTTCACTACAGAGCCCCTGATGGAAAAAAAAGTAGATGGGGGGTGGGGGTACTTTGTATTCTCTCGGTCACAAAAACACTAAAATATATTTTTTCCTCCCACCTCAAAATATTTGTACTATTGCGAATGTGGGGTTCTAACCATTACCATTGCTTCGCTTTAGGGGCACGGTCATTTCCAACAGGATTTTGTCCTATTGGGGTTGGGGTTGCGGTTGTGTGATTGTTCAAGTATGAGCAATAGTGACTGCTAAAATGGCTGTTCGAGACCTAGGTAGCTATATTAGCTTAAGAGGACCCAGAATGTAGGATAAGCAGAAGGAAAGAAAGGGCAGTGTCATGCAGACTTTAAAGCCACTCAGATCAGTGCTGCCATGGCTTCCCTTCCAGCTCTCTGCTCCTCATTTGCTGCCTATGTGGTCATACGTCTCAGTGCCAGCAGCCAGTAAACCATTCATGTTTTCCATTTAAGACAATGACTGTGATCACACAGCCTTCTGTACACTTGTGCCTTTTGTTGTCACTCCGGCTTAACTTGTCGAACATTCGTACCCTTGATGTTCCGCAAATGATGGAAGCAGAGCTTGGAGGGCTTTGCTAAACCCACAGGAAGATTAGGAGAGAACATGCAATGCATGAGACATAACACCACTGCCACCACTGTTAACGGGTTCCTGGGTTATCCCAAAGTTAACAATTGATATTCGGTTTTCATAAGCTGACGTTTCACACTGTACATTCCTAAACCCTGGGTTAACGTTCTTATTTGCATATTTGCAGTGTCAGTGTCATTAACTGGATGAACACAAGCCTGTTTACATAAAGGCTCTAGCATTGCACACCCTCAGATTATATACTGACGACTGTGCTATCAAGTTCATACTGAATGTTGAGTTTTCTGACTGTAAAAGTAAGAATAAAATGGTCTCTTCTTCATTCCAGTTGACGTGTTTATCATCGCCATTTGACAATTTGTCCCTCAGGCTGTAGTTTTCTAAACTCTTATAAGGTCTTCAGATTAGTTGGGCATATCTGAAATATAATCACACCCTGGTCCACTATTTTAAATTTCATTGAAAGCATACTGTTTTAACTCTTCCTGTAGCTTTCATCGGATCTTCACCAAATTTTAGACCACGATGGGCAAAAGTTATCCAGATCTTTTTGGTATACCGAACCATTCACATGTAAGACAAAACTTTGGCTAAATCCCTGAAACTCAGTGTACAAATGTTCGGAAACATTGTACTTCAAACGTTAGCCTTTGGAAGCTAATTAAATCTGGGGCCCTGAATCAGTGAGGTGAACTCTACACCAACAGGTCAGGAAACCTTAAAGAGGAAGCACATTTGCTTAATATCAGCACTACACCCAGGCGCTAACTCAATTTCACACTCCTAAACTTAGGCCTCATGCTCGGCCAACATTGCATCTGAGTATGCGTACCATCTGGTCTGAAGTTTGAAAGGAAGCAGCTTGGGTTTTCACACTGATCCAATTAGGGAGTTTTTTAATTCATTAAGGATGACCTGTTGTGTGTTAACTAGCTCAGCATGCCTGGCGGATCTGAAGCCACTTGCTGACCATGATAGCTTATATCTTACACTCCTTAAACTCCTCGAGTTCAGACAGTAGGGGGTATGGAAGAGCAGAGAGGCACCTCTTCAACTTCCTGTTTCTTAGAACTCTACACTTAGGGGCAGGGATGCATAGTATTGGGTTCTTCTGGTACACAAGCTCTAACACAATAGAGAGCTGGTCCCACAGGCGAGAAATATTGGAAACAGAAGGTTTGATCCGCTGCTGTGGAAATGCGAGCCATGAGATGGTGAAAAACATGTTTTCAGACACCCATCTAAATCCATGCCTACTGATCTCACTGTGTGCCTTGTCATTCAACATCTTGTCAAGTATCATATTCTTACGCTAAGGACAAATTGCATCTCTTCAATCCATTAAGCAATACAGTGGACAGTGAGGGTCAACTGTGGCATAAATGCGCCTTTGTGGTTGTTTGAAATATGAATTTAAAACCACAAGTCCTTTGAAACCTTGTCATTTGGTTTGGAATCTTTTCAAATCCGCTAAACATTTCTGTAAAAATTCAGACAATTTGGAGCACTCAAGGTCATTCTATCTCCCCTTGTGACAACTGTTCTAACAAAACCAAAAGTGCTTCAAATGGCACAATAATATTGCACAACTGTGGACTACAGGCAGATACAATAGCACAGTCCTTTATTAGGGAAGACTTCAAAAGTGGAGACCAAGCCCTTGGTAAGCTAAATAAGCGGCCTACCATGATCCTGCCATATTAAAGCAGTCGCATTTCGTTGGGAGCTTTCCTGCATTAGAATCAAAACAATATGGTGTGAGTGTGTCACATTCCTGAGCAGAGACCCACTGGCTGATCTTCATAATGAGGGAAAATTGGTTTCAACACAAGACAAGAGATGAGCTCCTGTGCAGCGCGTAGAAATACTCTATGTGGACACTTTGAATAAAATAAAAGTAGCTAATTTACTAAAGGAATATTTTATTCAAATATGGAAAATTCTGTTAATATTTACTCACCCTCAGATTTTTGACGGATTTCTATCCGGCTCTTGCCATATAACAACCGTTTATTTTGAGCAAAAAACAAACAAACATATAAGTAAGCCATTTGAACTGAATATGGACACATATGAGGGCTATAGATGCCAGATTTGGCAGAATGTGAGCGTCAAAAATTATTATGGCTTTAGAAGTCTTAAAAATTAGTGAAAGAGACTTATGGGTCACTTTTATTGTGTTTTTTATTTTTTTTATTCTTTTGAAGTGTGACAGCCCCTGAGCTTTAACATCTATGCCACACACTCAAAGATCAGTGCGAATATAATTTTTAAATTAAACAATAATAAAAAAAAAACAGATTGTTGCAAACCAGTCCATGTCATGTGTTTACCACATGAGAAGAAATCGAGTTTATTTGTTCTTAACAATGGAATTAAGGTAGCCGAAGCTGTACTGTAGGAGCATGGTTTCTTTCTTCTATTGCAAAAGAAGATATTTTAAAGAACCAGACAGTTGACGGCACCCATTGACTTCCACAGTAGGAAAAAAAAAAACTCATTAGAGATACTCATACAGGAACATATGGAAGCTTGTTTCCGCCACTGAATAATAAATAAATAATAATAATTGTGACTTTTTATCTCACAATTCTGACATTTTTTCTCACAATTGCGATATATCAAGTCAGAATTGTGACTTTTTTCTCAGAATTGCGAGATATGAAGTCAGAATTGTGAGAAATAAAGTCGCAATTCTGAGAAATAAAGTCGCAATTGCGAGATATAAAGTCGCAATTCTGAGAAATAAAGTCGCAATTGCGAGATATAAAGTCAGAATTGCATGATATAAACTATTCTGAGGTAAAAAAATAAAAAGTCCGTCTTTTTTCCCTAAGAATTGGACTTTATATCTCACAATTGTGAGTTTATATCTCACAATTCTGAGAAAAGATGTCAGAATTGCGAGACAAAGTCGCAATTGCGAGAAAAAAAAGTCAGAATTCTGACTTTATAACACGCAATTCTGACTTTATATCTCGCAATTCTGACTTTATAACACGCAATTGCGACTTTATTTCACGCAATTCTGACTTTATATCTCACAATTCTGACTTTATAACACGCAATTGCGACTTTATTTCACGAAATTCTGACTTTATATCTCGCAATTCTGAGAAATAAAGTCAGAATTGCGAGATGTAAACTCGCAATTGTGAGATAAAAAGTCGCAATTATCTTTTAAAATGTTTTATTTTGTGGCGGAAACAAGCTTCCATAGGAACACCATGTGGGAGAGTAAATGTAATTTTTGGGTGAACTATCCCTTTAAGGTGGAGAAGGGGAGGAGTAGGGATGCTTGAGCAATGTAAGTGGAGGATGGTAAGATAAGACGCTGCTCATATACCCATTTGAACATGATTGACTGGATTTACGTCATAAACATAATTTATCAACTTTTCTTGCTGTGTTTACTTATATTATGTGTATAATTATTATACTGTGCTTCATAATCTAAAGATGCATTTAGTGTTTGAGAATGCTTTGTTTTTACACCATGTACTCAGTAATATATAAATTCACATTATAAAGCTTTTTTATTTACTGTTACATTTGTCACGTCACAATTGTACAGTCTAGGTGTCAGGAACCTGACATCCGTCTGTGTGAACGTTTATCATCCAATTTGATTGCAATAAATTTAATTGATGGGCAGTAGAGACCAAATTTCAAAGTTTAGGCGAGTAAATGACCAAAAGGCTATTATCCCTGCTACATCTGATTCATATGAGCTGCGACTTGTTTTGAACAAAAGCACCTGCCAAAAGAAGACATGTAATGGTTTGCGTCTGATTGCAACATGATATGTGAGTGTTTGTTTCTGCCAACATCCTGTCAAAAATACTGTGAAAAACCTTAGTTGAAAGCTGTAAAGAGAGCAGGAGTTCATTAATGGACCTGAGCATCAGCATTGTGAAACATCCCTGCTGCTAGTAATCAGATCTTTTCTCTTCCAAATATTGTAAATCAAATAATCAAGAGAAACAAAGTGAGACACGTGCACACAAAATCCAGGCACATTGTAATCGCCAGCAAATGCATACAGTATACAAAGGGCGTACACAAGGGAGCTCTCATCTGATCCTGTTCTGTACAAGGCTTTGAATTAGCCTGGAACGTTGCATTTGATCCTCTCCACGAGTCAAAACGAATCTACGAGCAGTGCTTTTAACAGCAAACTTCACTTGGAATTATATTTGATTGTAAGTCTTAATCAAGTTCAATTTGTCATAAACAGCCACTTCTAATTAGCTGCATGTCTACATATCTTGCTTAATATATTTTAATTAATCTTGCTCATGAATGCTCCCTTAGAGGAATTTCAATGTGACTGCTCTTGCAGAGAATACCATACCAACAAGACAATGAGCTACTGGGAATGTGTGTTAGGGGGCTGTCAAATCATGTGCATGTTGCATTAGATTAATTGCAATTAGAGTTAATTAGGTTTTCAAAATCAAGCTCTCGCCAGTGATCAGATGAACTATGCTTCTTATGGGTTCTATTTGTGGTTTAATGGCAAAAATGTGCATTCTAATTAAAAGTAATAAACAAATGTGACCTCTCACTTCAATCGCGCCAAAAACGTGTCACACAAGAAACGGTCCCAGACAAGAGGGCTTATGCTCATACTTTTTAATGTATCACAATGAGCAAGAAACATACTTGATGAAATATTTTCAAAGGAGTATATTCAATTACCATCTACAATCAACTTAACTAGGACAACAAGGTTTTTGTGACAAAAGTTTCTCTTTAAAAGTCTGAAGTTCCATGTGGTTTATGTATGTTAGTCTCCATGTAATTTGGTACAGTTTGGAAATCTTCATCATATAATTACAGTAACAAAAAGCTAACAAGACTACAGTATAGAAAAGACATCAAGAACAACATTTTTGGTTTAACTTGCTCTTTTTGTACATTGCAAGGCTGTAAGTTCTACCCTCGGTTGGGCTACCTGGAGCCACAGAGCCGTGCTTGTGAGGCTCGGAGGAGGAGGAATAATTTGAGGAGAACGAAAGAGAAAAAAGGAGAAAAAAAAAAGGAAACACAAAAAGCGTCAAAAATGCTGTGGCACCAGGAGCCACTAAAGGAACAGGAAGCTCCAGCAGCAGTTCATCGTTGAAACTGGAGCAAATGTTTTTTTGTTTGGTTGCTTGTTAGTTTGGTTATTAATTTTGGTTGCGTCGCTTTTTTGTGTTTATCTGCTTCCTTAGGAATAACACCCAGGAAAATCCCCTCCCCTTGAACAGTAAAGTCATTCTTTATGGTTGGATGGAACCGGTCGACTCCACGCCAGAGTGGAGCCATGTGTCTGTCAGTCACTGAAACGGGCAGGAGGAAATGAAACAGGTAGCAAAACCGTGAACTGGGAGACAACGTACGCGAGTGTTTGAGTCCATCCCGTTCAGAAGTGCAGAAAATGTCCAAGTAGATGCAGAGCCAGAGAGAGAAAAAGGAGATAAATTCCTCTCCGTGTCACATATGTCCACTGGTTGCAGAGTCCACTCCCGTCGGCATATAGTGTTAGTTAAGTAATGACTTGATATCGGGGCGCGTCGGCCCCGGCTTTGGCTCCCGTGGCCAGTTTTCTCAGCCTTCTCAGACATCTCAATGACATCTCTCAAGTTTCCCAGAGTTCGGTTCTCTTTATTTCCTTCTTTGTCGTTTCAAAGAAAAGTGTTGATGTCTTCTTTAAATATATCTATATCTGTATACATGTTTATTTTCACAGTGGGCAAAAAGGATGACCTCTACAGCAAAACCTGTCGTTTTCGTTCCTCTCTTTGCAAAATGTCCACAAAAATCAAGTATCCCAATGAGAGTTGATGTATCTCAGCCACGTGTTGGATTAACCACAATAAATATACACTCATCAGGGGCACCAACTAAAGTTTTTCATGTTTTCGACTGCATTAAGCTTTGGCCACATTCATATAATTAATGAAAATAATAACTGCTCAGTGCTTCGGTATCCTCTTTCACCACATCCCGCAATTATTGTGTTGAATATCAGACTTTTCAAACCCTTTACTGAAGATTCAGCTTTGCAGTTCAGTATGTTTTGGTGCGAAAAGAAAGTAGAAAATAGAATACAAAGTATAAAAACTCAGACTGATGCTGGCTCTTATGAAACACACACACACACACACACACGCTCACGCTCGCACATACAAAGTCCATGCTGGCTGAAACAGTTGTGAGGAACTCTGCCCCACACGAGAGCCTATAAAAAACGAGAACACTTTGGAAGCAAGAGATACAACCGTGTCAAGACAAACAAATATAGGAACATTGTAACACCATAAAGTGGCCAGAGAATGATAGAAAACAAATAGATGAGATTTCAATTTAAAGCTGGCATTGTAACATTAATTTATAAATGGACAACAACAACAACAAAAATCAAAGAAAATAAAATATACAGTTATATGATATTATCTGAGACCAAAACAATGAAAAGCATTCAAAAATAAACTATACAATAGCAGACTTCTCAAAAATAATTATGAACAATATTATAGATAACATGGATTGAAAGGAGTGGATCAGCTTGCAGATCAAATGAATCCAATTTCAATAGCATGCACACCAAATAACACCAAATCAAATTGTTCTGCAAGACGTAATGCTCGTTTACACACCAGGACCAGTGTGGAAATATGTTGCTAAAGCCAAATACATTTGTGCCCCCCTAAAGCATCTTTTGCAAATTTAAAATGACTCGATTTTGCTAAATCAAATAAAAAGCAATTCCATTTACGAAAGGATGGGGGCCATTCTGATAAAACACAACCATTTCCATTGCAATGACTTGGAGTGAGGGACCTCTTTGGACACAACGGCATAATTCTACCTTGTCACCATGCAAAACAAGGGACACCTAAAAGCAAATCCTGCTTTCCCCAGTCCTACAATGCTTTGGAATGAAAATGCCCCTTACAGACCTGCAAAAGACATTTCATGCATGAAAATGGCTTTAAACCCTGCAGAAAACGAATTCCCAGGAGGGGAGGCCGACTTCGCCAAACAAACAGCCTTTCGTTCTGAGGCTAGTTATAAAAACAAGAAGCATGATGACACCAGATCAGCAAGATGTGTAAGTACCAGACAGGTCGCAGTATGTCAATTTTTGGTAGGTAACCACTATAACTTGATCTAGTTCAAGTGAGTAAAGTCATTTAATGGCTGCAGGGATTCTGGTGATTTTCAGCAATCCATGATGGCAGAGTTACACAACAGCTTACAGTCACCTTAGAAATGGGATCAAATAGAATTATACTCAATTTGAATAAAAATGAAGCAGTCCTTGCTTAAGAAATTAAAACTCAGGTGTAGTATTTGGAATGCACTGTTATTTCTTACAAACATTATAGATCATTGGCTTTTAACATTGGTCTGTTCAAAAATGAAAAAAAAAAAAAAAAAAAAAAGGCTAAAATGTCCTTTGGAACATATATTCACAGTCTTCAAAGTTCCGTTTTTGCAACAAGAAGGGAAAAAAGATGTTGCAGGGGTAGGGAAATGGTTTATTGTTTGTTTCTTTTTTTCTTCTTAAAGCTTAGCCAAAAAGCAAAAGGAGCATGCATCTAGGTATTCTTCCTTTCCAAATCTACATTAGCAGCAAAACATATGTCCTCAAAGACCAGACCCTATATATATACTCATTTTTTTTTTTTTTTTTACAAAAAGAAAACAAAAGCAGACAAAATGGATTTCATGTGTGACAGAAAAACTTCAACAAAACGTCTATCTTACAAACTGCAATGGCTCTGTAACGGTGCTACTCCACAATGCAAGGACAAGGGCCCTTTTTGATTTTTGGTTTTCTTAGTATTTGACGTAAAAAAGCCACCTGTCTGCTCGCAAAGAAGCAAAAACGGCAACTCTGATGCGTACTTCTTTATTTTAAAACTTTGTTTTCTTTCCTTAAAAACAGCAACAAATTCTCAAGTATAAAGAAGCCTCTTTTCTCATCTTTATGCACCAATGGTGAAAGTGTTAAGTCTTTGGATTTTCTTTTTGTTTTAAAGCGTGAGAATTATTATTATTATTATTCTTTTTTCATTTTCATATATGACAACAAAAAGTTGAAATTATCATAATGCCTATAGCAGACTGCAGCCACATTACATGGAAACAAGTATCTGCTTTGTAGTGCTAAAGGAGAGGCAGTTATCTCCAAATCTACAAAGGCAGGGGGTACAAAAAGAAGAAAGAAAGGAGGAACAGATAACGACAAAAAGAGAGAAAGTCAGACAGTGGTAAGTGCACTAAGGTAACACAAATATAACTGAACAATTTTCGAACACACCCCAGATTTCTCTTCGGTTTTGGTCAATGCTGCACAAACAAAAGTTGAGAAACCCCTTGTGACAAAGAGATTCAGCTGGGATAACAAAAATAAGAAGCTGAGAATTGGACAGAAATAGAGTAGAGATCGTTTCCTGCTCCTTAATCTAGTCTATTGGAATGACCAAGACAACATCAAATGAAGCGCCTTAAAGTTGGACGATACAAAAGCTAAATGTACACAAATATTTTTCAAACTACCATACTGTTTAAATTCATTTCCAATGCAACAACCTACTGAACACCAAAAATGTATATATCTATCATAAATACAGAAAGTTTTTTTTTCGTAAAAAAAAAAAAAAAAAAAAAATCTTTTTCCCCCACCAAGTCTGCAATGCTCTTCGTGTCTGGGTAAAATGGGATTAGTAACATTCCCATTAAAAAAAAAAAAGAAAAAAAAAAAAAGTAATAATTAAGAAGGTTTAAAACCAGCAATTCAGCTACTCATTGAATGCCCAGAAACTTTTGTTGAGTTAGTATCATTTCTGAATACTTTCTGCCAATAAAAGACATACAAAAACAGAAATGTCTATCATTTGTTTGGAACAAAATGAATAAAATAATGACTTTTTGTAACACAAGAAAAGGTTGTGAGCTGTTGACCTGAGAATAAAATAGACATTACATTATTTTTCTTTTCTTTAGCAAGCCATTGGTATCTGAATGCTTAGATAGCAAGAAAACTGTAAGACTATTCTCCCATACAGTACATACTGGCTTTATGTGACTGTGCTATTAAGCGGAAATACTTATGCAAATAAGGGACAGCTTGTTGACTCGTTCTTTGTAGACAGGGTTGTGGGGCCATTCAAATAACTTTGAGGCAGTCCATTGCAATACAGCATTCCACTAGCAATAACCGACTGTTAACTGCTGTGATCTCTATTCATTTATATATATATATACTGCATATGTGCATATATGTATATATATCTATATATATTAAGAGTTGTAATAAACTAAAACCAGCATGTTGATATGGGAAAACAATCCACTAACATTTAAATTTTTGGTTACAAGCTTTGGAATTGCAGTTAGTCTTTACACATCTTTTTCTGAAATTGGTTGGTATACTTTAAACATATTTTAAACATTGCTGCTTTTTTCTTTTTTTCTTTTGTGTTTTCTTTTGTCTTCTGTTTTTTTTTTTCCTTTTTCTTTTTTTTTTTTTAAATATTGTTCATCACTGAAAGCTTTTACAATCTGATGGAGTCCGATCCTACACTAGTGAGATTACTACTACAACTACTGCTGTCTTTGAGACAGCCAGGCTGTTGTGGCTCCTCCGCTGGCCTGCCCAGCCTGTCTGCTGACTTCTGACTGGTGTCAGAATCAGACTCGTCGGTAAAGACGTCTGTTGGTATCGAGGTCTGGACCCCTGAGGTGCTCAATGAACTTGAGGTAACCGTTGAAGGAGAGGAAACTGTAGGAAAAGAAGACAATGCAGACGAAGGAGGATTGGGCTTCCCAGCTAAAGCTCTGGAGAAAGGGGTCTGGGACCATGATTTGCCTGTAGCTGTCGTGTTGAGTGGGGTGGCTGTGAAGGAGGAGGAGCTGCATGAAGATGCAGATGCTGATGAGGACGGCGTGGTGGCTGACGTTGTTGGCGGAGGGGATGGGGTGTTGTTTGAGTGAGTGGCAGACTGCGAGGTAGATGCGGTGTTAGGACTGGGGAAGCAGGCTGAAGAGTGAGGTAATAAATTAGTAGCGTGCTCTTTGGCATTTCTGGATCTCTTGATTGTTCTGTGTTTGTGCAAGGCTGAATCCAGGTGTTGACTGAGCGCTTTGTCCCCTTCTAGTGTGGTGTCACAGGCGAGGCAGTCATAGAGGCCGCCCTCTGCTGCATTCCCACTGTTGGGGACCCGAAGCAACATCTCTTGCAGGTTTGCCACAGACTGACCGAAAAAACAAATTGACTTGAGGTGGCTGATAGCCGCTTCCTCCTTGCTGAAGACAGCTTGACACTTGCGGCACGCCAGCCGATACTGAACTTTGGGGATGATATATTTGTCAAGATGGAGGTCTGCACCTTTGCCATCCACTTCATGCTGCTCAGTGGCTAGGTTGTTGTGAATGGAGGAAGTAGAGGATTCAACAGAGGGAGTGCTCTTTTGTTCCTCTGTTTTTACTGGATCTTTGGCAGAGTCCTTACGGTCCACCGAGTTTTGTGAAGTTTGGCTTGCTTTGGGTTGCTGGATCTGCTGAAGCTGCCGCTGCTGCTGCTGAAGTGCCTCCTGCAGGCTCTGCTGATATTGCTGGTAATGCTGAAGCAAAGATCCGGGTGACAGCCCCATCAGGGCCTGTGATAAAGCTGGGTTGTAGGGGAAAAGACTTTCCATGCCATACATGGGCTGAAGATATCCACCTTGAAGGGCACCTGGTATCTGAGGGGCATAATACGGAGAGAAGCCAGGCATAAAGTAGGGCAGGAACTGACTTGTTAGCAGAGCTGTTGGATCTGAAGCTAAAGCTGCTTGTAGAGCTTGAAGTTGGGCAGTATCGACCACATACTCCATGCCAGGTGTTGGCATTGAGGTGGCCGGAACAGCAGTGTCTGGTTTTTCTTTCTTGGCACTGGCAGCAGAAGTGGAGGGAGCGGGAGTAACCCCAGCTGAGGATGGTGTGGGGGGCTTCTCAGCCTTCTCCTTGGGTTTCTCTTTCTCCCTGGCCCTCTCGGGATCACGATCTTTGTGAGCTTCATGTCGAGGGCCTGGCTGGGTCATCAAAGAGTTTGATGTAGATGTGGTGGTAGGGCTTGAGTGGGCAACAGATGTGCTGGCCTGAGCTGGGCTGGGCGAGGCCAATGAAGAGGAGGAAGGGGTCTTGTTGGGTAAACCAGATGTGGGGAGACTTGGTGAGGGTACACTGGCACCAGGCATGTTCAGGAGGTTTGGAGGTTTTGGAGGGGTTAAAGCTGCAGAAATTGACACAGAGAAACACAACATGATTATGAATGCTGCAATATACTCTACATCTCAGAGTTAGTAGTCAGTTTTATAGTTTTATTTCAAAAGTCTTACTCATACTAGAGAGTAAATGTGATGACATACCTGAGTTAGATGAGTTAAAGCCTGGCATGGAGGGACCACCAACACCTGGCAGGAGAACAGGGGGGATCCCCTGTAGATTTGGGTAACCTGACTGAAGGTTCAAGGCTTGCAAGGCAGTTGTGTCAAACATCCCTTGTTGCTGCATGGCTTGTTGTTGTGCTAGTCCCAAGACCTCATTTGCTTTCTTGATACGATCCATCTCCTGCTGCGCCATCAGCTGACGAACTGTTGCTGGATCAAAGTACTCTTTCTCTTTATCAAGCTGGCTTCCAATGGTATCCTTTACTTTGGATATGTGTTGTTGGGAAAAGATGTGGTCTCGCACTGAGAGACGAGCACTGTATTTAACACCACACAAAGTGCATTCCGTCTTAGGTCCCTCGTAAGAAGTCTGGTTGATACCAAAGTGCTTAGCCATGCTGAGCTTAGCCTTCTTTTCCTTAGCACGAGCATTTTGAAACCAGACCTGAACAACTCTCTTTGGAAGTCCAATGTCATTTCCAAGTACCTCACACTCCAGCATGGTTGGAGTCCTATAATCATTAAAGCAGGATTTGAGCAGCTTAAGCTGAAGATTAGTCATCTGTGTTCGGAAGCGCTTTTGACCAGGCCTGTCTCCACTATCAATGCTTCTGCTTCCAGAGGCTCCTGGACTTGGTGAACAAGGGTCAGCCAGACTAGATGTTTCACTGTAGTCTATAATATTTTCATTTTCAAAGTCTTTTGTGTAGTAGCTTGTTGCAGGGCTCACCAGTCCTGAGGACATCTGTTCATCATTCTCAATTGAGGGGACTGCACCCCCAGACTTTGAGAGGTAATCTCCACTGTTATGGCTGTGCTTTGCATCAGCACTGTCATTGTCAATGTTTGCCTCATCACCTGTGGTAGTGTCAGTGATGGCTGTATTCACAGAGGAACAATCATCATTATCAAGTTTATTTTGATCAAAGTTTGTGTTTACTGAGGAAATGGTTGGGCTTTCAAAGTCCTCTACTCCTTCAACCTTGATAGATGTTGGGCTCAGGAGACCCCTTGGGGACAAGTCCATGCTTTTGCTCACAGGCGACAGCGATGAACATTGCGCATCATTGTTAGACTGGGCAAGATGAGCATAGCTGGAGATATCCAGAGGATCCATCTTCAACTGCATGGCTTCCTGTTCCGGTAGCAAACCAGAAAGAGCTAGGTTGTAACCAGCACGTTTAGCCTCATGCCAGTGGCGTGAACGGATATGAGCCTCGAGGGCAGTTTTAGCTTTGAATAGGGCTCGACAAAATGGGCACCGTCGGTGGGCTTGAGCTGGCCCAACAGCCCGAAACTGCCCTTTTCTTTCTCTAGCTCTTGTGTTTTGGAACCATACCTGTACCACCCGTTTTTTAAGGCCCACTTCGTGAGCAATGTGGTCCAGCATTTTACGAGTAGGATTGGAATCAAGCAAATATTTCTGGTACAGAATCTCTAGTTGCTCTGGTGTAATAGTGGTTCGGAGGCGCTTGTCTCGTTGTGGCTCTTCTCCACTATTTATGCTATCACTTTCTCCTGGACTAGTTCCTGCTTTCTCCTCCAACTTCCTCTTCAAGGAGTTCATGGTGGATGTAGGCGTTGATGGGGAGGTGGCAGAGTTGCTGGACATCTGGGGTATTGTGCCTGCAAGGAGCTGGCTAGCAAGCAGAGGATTGCTAGGATCAAATAACATGAAGGACATGTCCATTGGGCGATCCAAAAATTGAGGATGAATAAACTGATTCTGGACACTCAGGAAATGAAGTTGCTGGTGTTCCTGCCAGTGTTCAAATGAAGGGAAGGCAAGTTTGCACTGCTCACACTGGTACGGGATCATTTGCTGGGCCAACTGCTGCTGTGAGGCAGAGGCTAAATGAGAGTTAAGGGCCATGTGGGAACTCTGGGAGGTCTGACTGGTATGTGAAACGGAGGGACCACTATGCTGTTGCTGCTGGGAGAGGGACGGTGAAGAAAGCTTTGAATTCTTTGGGACTGCATGCATCTTTTCCTCTCTTTGCGGTCTCTGCTGTGGGGTCTCAGATTGATGACTGGTTTCCTGTTTCAAAGTGGTCTGCTCTCTTTGACCCAATGATGCTTCTGCAGAGTGTTTCGATTTTTCATCAAAGGAGTTTGATGTGTTAGCTGGTTTAGGCTCCTCCTTTTCAGATGATGTGATGTGAGAGAATGCAGAGGATGAAGGAGGAAGAGGGCAGAGGCTTGAGGATGAGGGCATTGGTGTTTGACCTGATGACCCAGATGGAGTATAGTATTCATGGGAGAGATCCATAGAGTCCTCATTTAGACTGTCATACTGCCCGTCTTCCTCCTCGTCTTTGTAACAGAGCTTCTTTTGGTGTTTAATAAGGTCAAATATGCGCTGGAAAACCAGGCTGCACTTCTTGCACTGATAGTTTAAGTTGGTTGTCCGAATGTATCGGTCATTGGATAACTCGCGTCGGTCACCTTCTTTACCTCCATCTCCCTGGTTCTCATAATTTTTACGGGCTTTTTGTCTGGCATTTTGGAACCACACAACAATGACTCGAGTTGGAAGGCCCAGAAGATTGGATAACTGCTCAAATTCATCATCTTTAGGATAAGCATTAGCGTCAAAGAAATCTTGTAGTACCCTTAGCTGGTAGTCTGTGAACCTTGTCCTTGAGGACCTCTTATTTCCATATGATTCATGTTTTTGAGGCTCAGGGGAAGGTGGCCTTGAATCAATTTTGGTATCTTCAAGAGTTGTAATTGGAGGATTGTTAAAGTTATAAGGTGAGTCTTTGTTGCGTTGTCGCTCTTTGAAGAGTGTGTTACGGAACCAGTGCTTGATGACTTTCTGTGGAAGTCCTGATTTATCCGCCATTTCCTTAATTTGTTCCTCATTGGGAGAATTGTTGATATCGAAATATTGGCGGAGCACCCTTAGCTGGTCATCTGTGATACGGGTACGGGGTCTCTTATTCTGTTGCTGCAACATGGCAGGGGTAAGCTGCTGTTGGTAGAGCTGGGCCAGATCAGTGGCCAGACTAGGCTCCACTGCTGGCAGTTGGGAAGGAATCTGAGAAGGTAATGACTGGAGTGACATAGGCTGCATCATAAGGGGAGAAAATAGAGGGAGATCCATTGGCATTTGAATTTGGGCCATTGTAACTGAAGGTTGAGGGGTTGGAGCGGTTGGTGGTGTCAGAGTAGGAGCAGAAACAGGTATATTTGGTGTTGGTACCCTCTGGGGAGGAGGAGGTGGAGGTGGGGGTGGAGGCGGAGGAGGCGGCTGAGCAGCTTCGGGTGTCTGAGGTCTCAATGGGTACAGCTTGTCATATTGTTCCCTGTACTCTTTGGCAAATCTTTCTAGGAATCTGAATGGAAAGAAAGCCTGGTGGATATGCTCCTGGTGACTCTTGAGAATCAATATGTTGGAAAAGAGCTTACCGCAAGACTCACACTCCAGCTTCTCTAATCCTTCAATAGGGTCAACCACTCTTGTGATACCAGCTGGCCCACTGTATCCTGACAGAGATCCTGTTGGCTTTCTTTGTGCTTTTTGCTTGTTCTCATTGTACTGAATTACTAACTCAAATCCAAAATTCTCTAATAGGGCTTTGGTGGCATTCCCTCGGGCATCTGAGGCAATCCTTGGAGGAGGAAATCCAGAGTCATGGTTTACATTTACTACAGTTTGATGGGCATCTTTCTTTTCTTTGGACTTGTCTGACATATCTTTCGGAACGTGATCCTCTGTTTTATCACTAATTTCTTTATCTTTTGGCAGCTCTCTTTCTTTCTCACTGTGAGGTGATGGCTTTGGCTTTTTGTCTACAGGGTGAGAAAGGGCACTCTGTTGAAGTAAAGCCATTTGACTCGATCCTTGGGAGTGGGTATGAGCTTGGTGCTGTTGCTGAAGGTGGTGGTGCATAAGCTGTTGTTGTAAACAGCTCTGCTGGGCCTGTTGGACAGAGTTTTTCTGTTCTTCCAACAGTGAAGCAGTAGATCCACTCAAGTTCAGTGAAGAGCTACTCAGGTTCATTTCTGGATTCAATTGAAATTCTGCCCCAGGAATGTAAAAAGGAAAGAGCAGCTGCTGTTGCTGAAGAGGGAGAAGAGCATCTGTTGTCATGGGAAAGTGCTGGAGAAGAGGGTTAAAAAGATGGGACTGAAGGAGAGCAGCTTGCTGGAGCTCCTGTTGGAGCTGAGCCTGTGCCTGTGCTTGAGCCTGGGCCAACTGCTGCTGCTTTTGCTGAAACTGTTGGTGATGACTCCTTGAGGAGAGCATATCTGCAAATTTCTTCTTTTTCACTTCATGATTCTCTGATGGGGAGGAGTGACAAGCTGAATTACCCAAATTCTCAACATTGTGAGAATGACTTGATAGATGATTTCCTCCCATGGTGCTCTGTGTTGTTTGAACTCCTGCTGGGGAGCTGCTGCTGTTGCTGCAGCTGGTAGTTGAGTTAGTGGCTGGAATAGGGCTTGGGGTTGAAGTGCTATTGGAAGTGCTTCCGCTTGGGCCACTACTGCTAACAGTACTAGAACTGCCGCCAGCTGCTTCAAGTTTTGCTGCCCTGGCCTTGGTTTGATGAAGAACAGAGCGCATGTGAATCTCCAGTGTAGAGCTCTGGCTGTATGCTACATTGCAAGTGCTGCACTTGAAGGGTTTATTATCAGGGCTGCTGGTAGGCTCTGGCTGTCCGGTGGTGGATTCCTGTAGGGCCCTTTTAACTTTGTGCAAGTGAGACACAGAGTTGTAGTGTACAAGAAGGATATTCTTTTGAGTAAATGACTCTTTACAGACTGTACACTTGAAAGGACGGGATGGATCTAGAAACTTCTCCATAGTAAAGTTGGGGCCTTTCCTAAACGGCAGGGCGCGTTTGGGTTCTGATCCAGAATCCTCTAGCAAAGATCCAGAGTCACTGCCAGTTGGGCTTTGCTTTTCCTCAGGGTCACTTTCGTCTCCCTCTTTCTCATCATCAAGAATACCTCCCTGGTCCTCTCCAAGTGAGGGATCACCCATAATCATTAGGTCTCCATTCATCAGTAAACCTCCATAGAGCTGCTGGATGTCAGCTTCACTCAACTCCAGGTGACTGGTCTCCAGATGCTTCTTAAGCGCCTGTAGAGTCCTAAAGCTGCGCTGGCATAAACAACACATTGTGGCTGCTCTGATTACATGGTATTGGGAATGCAGCTGAAGTTTCTCTATTGTCTTGAATGCCAAACTACACTGGTTGCAGCGATATTTATAGACATGACGATCAGAGACAGGCAGTTGGGGCCTTTTATTGTGGACCTCATTGAAGTGCATCTGAAGGGCATTGGATGATTTAAAGACTTTGTTACAGCCCTTTTTCCAACAAAGGAAACCAGTGGAATCGTCCCTTGAAGGCTGTTGTTCCTCAAGAGGAGACTTGCGAGCTTCAGTGGTGTCTAAAGCCAGACAAACTCCTTTTTCTGGCTCAGCATCTGCCACCTCTGCAATCAAAAATAACAAACATTACAATTCTGATAACACATACATATGTACATGTTTTTAAAATGTGTTTTCTCAATTGCACAACATTCTAACCTGTTTGTTTCTTAGTGTCATCAGAGTTTGAGTTGGCGATGGATGGAGGTGCAGTTTGAGTATCTTTCTCTGGTCCAGGGACTGGCATGAACATGCTTGCTGGCAGTACTTCTGATGCTGCCACCTGGAAAAATAAAACATAGTATTTGTCACGTTAATTATATGCCTTAAACAATAGCCTCCTGATAATGTAGAACAACTCAAATTAATGTAAAGGAAAAGCACAAAGGACAAGGACATTGAAGTGTTTTTTACTATGCATCTCATATACTATTGTATCATATTCAGTCATTTCTTTATTGTAAAAAAAAAAGTATATAAAAGAAAAAGATAAACTGACAGTGGTACAGGTGAAAAATGTGCTATAAACATAATTTGATAAGATAATCATCTTATTTGAACTGGTCACAAGTACATTTACAGTCCCCCTCTTTCACACAAGTGACTTAATTTGCCATCCATGGAATTTGCACTTTGACTGCTGATGGTGTCTTGTCATGCTCTGCGATAGTTCTCCTGCTGCAGCCAATTAGTGTGAAGGGCTGAGTGGTCTACCTTGGCCAGTTGAAGCGCTTATTAGATAGCCTAATTAAATAAGTCTTCCAACTCATAAAATGTGCTTTTCATTCCAATAGAAAAGCATTGTGCAATGTTGAAATGCAGTCATTCAGTCTGGAATTCTGGGTAATACAACAACTGTCAATTTCTGGATAATGATCAGCACTCTTAATTTAACATACAGTGCTCAATGTGTTTTTCAGCAACCATATTGTAATCTAAACAATTATGCAAATTATTAATTGAAACAAAGTCATTAATAAAAAAAATGAGATACATTTAAATGTAAGTAGATGGCAAACAGCATGTTTTTCAGTTAATTTAATTAGAAAATATTAAGTAGTAAAGAATATTGTTGTGATAAAGGTGCACCAAGCTTTGCTTAGCACTTCAAAGGTTGAAGTTAATCAAGTGTGAATGACAGCAACCTCCTCTCTATCTTTTAAGTGCACCTGATTCTCCATGCATGGCTCTCACACTCCCGTTATCTCTCTCTTTCTCCGAATAATAATAAAAACAGATTCATTAACAGGCTCCCATTTAACAGTAATCACTGATTGAGATTGGAAAAGGTTGGGAGATGAGCCACTGTGTGCTTCACCTTCCTTCAATTAACTTCCCAAACTGAACAATCAGCCTCACTCATCATGCATTTCAATACCCCAATCTCACCAATATATCCCCCTTCTGACTCTCTAGTGCTGTCTCTCTCTCCACATGTATATTTTTTTCATCTCCTGTTTGTGCCCTTGCAACTCAGTGCCCCTTTTTCCTCCCCAAGAGACAACCAATTCTATTTTGCTCACATCAAACAATAGCTTCATGTCTGTGGGAGTTTGGATTTTATTACTGCGTTGAAAACATTTTTTCCCAACAAAAACGAAATTGTATATGAACATACAGTAACATCCTTCAAACTTAATATACTGCACATCATGATATTAGTTAAGTTAATGGGGCCATGTTAACCAAAAACGTCTAATTACCTGTTAGAGACCTAGGCAAACATTGTATCATTACATGGCTGTTTTATTGGTCTTCTGAGATCTGGAGCTGTTTTATAGTGGATTTAAAACGTAATCACATTCCAAGTCAGCCAGCAGCTCTAACTAAGTGCCATCAAAGTCCCACGCAACCTAACATCTTTGAGTCTGAAACTCTGAGAAATAATCAGTGAACCAGAGCAGTTCATAACCATCTGGTTACTGCAATCAAAATCACGAAATGTAGCAATTTTTTTCTGCTTTCTAGGTTCCTCCCTAACCCACTCTCCTCCTAAATGAAAGTGTTAAGTGATTGTGACCAGTATGGAGAATTCCAGAAACAAAACATGCCTGTGATTAACATTACAAAGTGGACTGTTTCTAGACAACTGCATCATTAGGCAAAGAGCGCCGAGTGCTGAGAGTATCCCAAGGTCACTTTTAATTTGGACCGTCTAATTGGCAAACATAGTTCCAAATGGCTATCATCTAGCCAGACTCAGAATTAATGAAGCACAATTATTTTCATTACCCCTATCTTAGACAGACAGAACATTAGACATAGAGTGAGGGAACGAGGGAGAGAGAGCGAGAGAAGAGGAAGGAGGAGGATGTAGGGTGAGTGAGAGTGGTAAAGAGTGCATCTTTATGCAATGTTTGCAAGAACTAAAAGTCACCTGATTCAGAATTCATTAAGCTTGTCTGCCTGACATGAGCAACAGGATAGAGTACCTCTCTCCATCTCTCATTACTTGTAAAAAGGTGCTGGTTTTAATGTGCATTGTATTAGCTGTGTTAGTTTCTATCATGCACCACACTTGTACAGCGCTCAGTGCATTATTACCTCTATAAAAGAAAAAATATTGCCGTCTGGCCTCTACTAATGTGTTCACCATTTGCTTTCGGGCTGGGGGAGTGGAGTTGCCTTCACAGAATTTAGAGTGATTGGCCAAGCAAGCAATTCAAACTCCACAGGCAAACTTACACGTAATTATTTCACTGCTAAAATTTGGTGGGGGGAAAAAAAACCATGAAAGTAGGGTAGTCTCAGTAGAAGCTGAAATGGAATAAGGTGAGTATTCTCTGAGGAATCGGGCAGAGTAGGCTGCTGGAGGCCTGAGCGCTCTGGGACTAGAGATGTGGAAATAACGTAAAGGGATGATGTAAGTATTACTGCTTATAGAGAGTGCCTGGAATACAAATGACCTTGGTAATCAGAAGAGGCTTTTAATTTTTTTCCACTAAACCGAGAACATTTCTTCTAAGATAAAGAATTACGATATTTATCTACTTTTTACAAACCAATTGTTTCTTCTAATCAGCACTGGAATTAAATGGAGAGTGTACTGGTTCACAGATATGTTTTTGCCTGACAAGACCCTAGCAATCTTAGTAAACTCTCTTCTAGAGTTTCATAGATCTCAACAGTGTCACAAAATGTCCCAACATCTGCCAAGATGACGCCTGTGATGAATAGTGAGATATTTCAGTACATTTCTATGCTAACAGAAACATAACTGGGATCTCCATTAAGTCCCCTGAGGTATGAACGAGCAAAAAAACTTCTGGGACAATAACCTTCATGCTAATCCCTGCTAGCATAATAAAACATGGAAATTATATTGGCCATAAGAATTCCCAATTAGTGTTACACCCAGGCATTTCCATGCTTTTGACTCATTTTGAATATACAGAATTCCCAGGGGCCATTTGACAACGATCTGTTTTTTTTTTTTTGCCATTTTAATTAAGCCTTAAAATGTCATCAATTAAATAAAAGGAAACAACCTTCGTCCACAAAGGCAAGGTGAGTAAGCAGAAACTGTGAGTCATCTGTAAGGTTAATGCCTGACATGATCACTACTGAACATGGGTAGTGTGTAAAAGCATATGGCCTTCGCACCACACAATAGAAGAGTCTTGAGACCTTCACTCTCATCTCACATTAAAAATAAAAGATTGCTGAGAGAAATTAACTGTGATGAATAGATATCTATCCACTAGAAATTATTTGTAAGGTTCTTTTGACCGTGGAGGAAAGCTTGGTTGAATGTCTTGGACATTCATTAGAGAAAACAAATGTAAGCATATGAAGTCTGCAGTGGTAAATACATTCTGGAGTAACTTACAGTGGCAATTAGTTTTTCGACGCAGTCTGGTGCCACGCTGTGGAGGTGGGTAAGATGGAACTGCAGGTGGACCTTGTTGTTGAGCATGTCCTGGCACAACGGGCAGCGGAACATGGGCTGCACTGAGTGCTGCGTCATCACGTGCATTCTGAGCCGGTTCAGATCTGTGTTGCTGAACTTGCAGTAGGGGCACTGGTACATCTGTACAATGACAAGGAGGAGGAGACAGAATATTATTTTGTTGAGAAAAGTGGTCAAATCAAGGGCAGAGCAAGACTCTCCTCTCCCATGCAGAGAGCAGTGAGAGGCAGACACTTCAAAGAGCTCTCATCTGTCAAATATCATATTGATTTTTCACCTTTTGCACAATTAGCACTGCAAGAGCAGCAGAAAAGATGGAGAAATATAATATTTTTATATGCATAATTTAAAAAGGCCAGCTACTTTCTACTACTCTTTATTGAAAAGGAGTGAAAACAACATCCTTAGATATTTTGTTAATTAATGGGTACAGTTAATGAGACCTACATGCCTGGGGATTAGATTAGGTCTTTCTAAATCTACTTCACAGAAGCAGACAGAGAGAATTCTAAATGTTTCATAAAGGCTGTAGATTTTCCTCCATACCTGCTCTCCACTGCTCTTCTCAGCGGTCCTGGGTCGCTTCGACGAGAGAGGGCTTTCCGCTGCCTCGGATCTCGAAGAAGGTCGCTTGGAGGGGACCGGGGAATCCGTCTGATCCCTCTCCGATTGGTTGGATGCTGCCAAAGACACAAAAAAAGATGCATACTTGTCAAAACACAGCACCAATTTGGCAGTCAAGGCATACAATCAATCAATAAGTCAGGCTTTACGAAAATGAAATGCAGTAAAACAGTTTTGTGCAGTGTGACGATGCTGTACTGCACAATGACAACATTGTACTACATTTAAAATGGCTTTTATGAAGCCTACTATGTTGGGCTTATCAAAGCAGACTAAAAAGCAGATTGGTAAATAAATTAACTTGCTATTATGTTAGTGTAACCTATAGTAAAAGTCCACTGAATGCTGAAACAACGCATAGTTCTTCGCCTTCAGATCAAGGAACATGCAATAGCAAGAAAAAGTATTGATAAGTATATTCTCATGTTCTGATATAGCTACAATAGTGTGGGAAGACAGGACCTGGAAATTTAGAAACAGTCGGCAGTAGAGTAGTATGTGTGGTAATGTGGACACAGTGTTACAACAGCTCTCAGTATAAGTGTGCATATAGTGCCGTAGTACATGAGTGGTAATGGGAATTAAAAAAATATTACTGCAGCTTTCTCAATTTCAGTGAAAGTAAGGTAAACAAATGCTGTGCAAGTGGTTCAAATCCGACTTGTGTCATATCACCATATAATATGCTTTCATCTCTCCACTTACAATGTCGATAAAAAAAAAAAAGGATGTAGTATAACTGCAGTTTGTATATGCAGTGATATATATAGGCATTGAATGGGAATCAGCCAGGCCGGTGGATTGCTAAGGCAGGCTGCTCCCCCTCCAAACCAATGTAGTCTTTTAACCGCTCCTCCCATGGCACTTAGAAGAGGCAGTGTGCAATGCTTTGACGGCTTGTCTCTCCCTATGTTGGATGTTTAGGACATCAGACACCGGCACAGACATCTAATCAAAACATTAGTTTGCCACGGTGAGCAGCTTTAGGATGCATGCTCTCTCAGATGAAGCCATTTGAAGTGTGGCTTCAGCGAAGGGATTCGCCCAACTTGAAAAGAGTCAAATATACCACAGGCAGCTTCAAAATGTATCAAGAAGAAAGAGTTATGTTCTGGTTCCTATTTCGATTCTTTTTCCTTGTTTATTTGCACTTCTCATTGGAATTCAAAATTACTTTCAATAGTTATTTCGGTTTTCAGCAAATCTTATAGTTTAAAGTTTCACATTTTTCTATAGTTTTTAAAGAAAAGACTCTGCCAAATACGTTAGTCAAAAGCTAAAACTTAATTTATCACTATTGACATGGCTCACTCATTTCTGAGAAAAAAAAAAAAAAAAAGCAAGCTATGAAATGTTTCCCATTCAAGTATGTGAACACCAACATTTTTACACAAGCTCAATTTCACATGTTGTTGTCAGTTAGCTCTACTTAAACTGCCATTTATAGCTAGCTATCTAAAAATTAACAGTTCAATGTGTGCTAGTCTTTTCACTTTCTATACTGACAGAGTGAAAACAACAGGCCTAGAGCTTAGCTAACCAGAATGTATCTGGGAACAACAAAATCACAACAAAACTGAAGAAAACAAACTTGGGGTGGCAATACAGAGTAATCAGAGCTCCGAATAATAATAAAAAAAAGGCTTGTATAAAAAGTAAAGCACTCTAAGCCAGAGAGGGGTCAAGAGAACACACTGTTCACACTGCTAAGGGAAAGAATTCACAGTGAAACTTAAGACGCCCTTCTCTCTCGCCGTCCCATAACGAGGCTATAAAGAGTTAAATTTGGCATGATTTGTCCAGTCCTGAAAGGGCAAATTGAGAGCAGGGGATTGTGGGGAGGGGTGTGGGGGTCAGTTTAAGCCGGGCTGACCATGTTCCTTGGGCAGACATTAAAGTGTCAGGTCCAATCAGGGCAGGGCAGCTGAGAGCTGGTTTCAGTGGGGGGCCCTACTTTGGGGAACGCTGCCTGATGCAGCTCCCAGAGACTCCCCCAATCAGCCAGTGCTGCCCTATTAGGTCCAGTCATGGCCAATCCCATTAGACACATCCACCAATAAACAAAGGAAATGTTAAACAAAGAAACCTCCCTTTCTTTGCCATTAACCTTCACTCTCAGTCCTGGCACTGTCCACTTCCTCCTTACTGCACTGCTCCTACTGACAGTGACTGTGACTGTGTCTGTGGCAGTCCCTTGACTCTTCCTAGCCTCTCTATTATCGTGTGCTTGTACACCTTCTTTCAGGAAACCTCCTTTCATGTTCCTTGTAGGACATGTTCCTGGTTGGTAACCAAATTGCATACAGTTATTCGTACTACAATAAAACTGTGGAAACCTGGTATTAGCCACCACTGTCATCAAAAATTAATTCCTTCAAAACTGCTAATGTTAAATGCTAATGCTAAATGCTAATAAAGTTATACTATTGTGTTTTAAAAGTAACTATGGTATTGTGGTGGAAGCATGGTTACCGTGGTACATTTTTGTTAGCAATTGCAGAGAGTAAAACAAGTGGCTAAAGCTACTCTAAGTCTTGTTTGGTTTGACTGAATAAAACTCAAGTTTGTTTCCCCCTTTGGTGCGGATCTTTTGGACAGGTGTAAATACAGTAATCGCACTCAGGTGCGGACCAAACAACTGTACCGAGACCCAGCTGAAGAGGTGGTCTCGGTCCGGTTCCAAACGAATTCTGGTACGGTTCGTTTAAGGTGAATTTCTGTCCAATGATTGGATGACCTTAGCACACATGTGGTTTTGTTTTCAATTTTTGGTTTACTTGCAAAAAGGCCAGTGAGAAAGAGAACCACGCCAAACAAAAACATTCAACATTGTATTTAATCCGGACCAAAGCTAGTGAACTAGACTTTCCTGGTGTGAATACACCCAAAAACATAGAAAATTAGCTAATGCTTTTAATGCATTTAAGATAAAAACATGTAAACAAACCAACAAAACAATTGCCTGTGACTCTAAGTATGATTGAAAAGGGGCTAGGTACACTGTTTGGGTATTACTTGTAATTGTTTTTATTGTAAATTCTGTCTAATAGACTATTGCACGTGAATGGCGTGAGGTCAGGGGAGCAGCTGCCTGCCGGAGGCCTGCAGCACGTGTGGGGGGGGGGGGGGGGAGAACAGCCCGCTGCCTCTGGGCATAGCCGCACCTCGTCACGCCCTGTTAGGACTCCATAAATCTGATCAATTGTTTGCTTTTAAAAAGCCCCAAAAACCCACTTCTGCCACCAAACCCCCGTGACTAAAGCCCAGCTACCGTATCCTGTTTTCTGTTGTCAGGAGACGGAGGGAGAAAAGCAGAGGAAAACATCATCACAGAGCACGCTGGAACAAAATGGAGACCAATAAACAGGCAAAGAAAGCGGACTGTTGGCATGTGCAATGCGTGTGTGTTCGGCACGGTTGGGCGGCCGCAGGAACATGCCTCGACATCTGAGCAGGTCAGATCCGTTATTAGAGACCATGACCAGAACCTGAAGGCGGGGGTCTCTCTTTCGCTCCCCTCCCTCTCCCTGGTCTCTACTCATGAACCTGGCTATGTGTGTCAGGCTCCGGTATGTTTACTGTGTGCTAGTGATTGACCAATATGGGTTTTCAAACGCCAAATCTTAAAAAGCAGGGTATTATAAGAGTAAAAGGAGATGAACACAAAATGAATTAACCAGAACAAACATGTTAAAATGTTGTTTTTTTTTAAAGTGTATATACATATTTTTAAATATATATATATATTATTTATTGTTTTAACTCCTTCCCCGACATTGATGGAATTTTCTGAATCTCTGAATCAAAATACAGGCAAAAAAGGAGCAGAAAAAAAGAGATTGCTTATGCATGTTGTAGTCTTAGATTTTTTTTCTCAGCTTTTTGTTCAAAATGTTGCTTTTTTAAATAAACTAACCCACAATCAAGTATTGATTAAAAAAAAAGAATGCATGAAGCAATTTTTTTTTTTTTTTAAAGCAGAGGCTCTGTTCTTTCTTTTTGATATTATGGATGTTTGGATATTCATGCCTCAAACTATTCTGGTGGCCATGAGATTTTTGTGTAAATGATCAAAAACGCTGCCGGTGGCTGGCAACTTTAAAAATAAATAAATAAATAAATATTCCCAGATCATAAAACCTAAAATGTCTAAATATCAGTCAATATAAATAATCTCTAAAAGCATAATCATTGTCTATATTGATTAATTTCCAAATGCCCAAATATCGACATACATGAATCATCTCAAATTGGTAAAATTTTGGCTTAATTTAAAAATGTTTTAAAAATGGTTAAATATTGGCCTGCACAAATAATCTCAAAATGGCAAAATAGCTGCCTAATGCGTACACTGATAGAATAACTGATATTTAGTACATATAAAAAATGGATTTTGCCTTCACAGAAACAGTGTTACACAAAAATGACTAGCATTAGTTTTAGTTTTTTTTTTCTTTTTTTTTCTGGTGGTATTTTCCTGTATTTAAAGGAGTGGGAACTACATCAGTCTTCTCGAAACCATCCTAATGTAGTATCTGTACATCTGACCTCAATTCTACCATTCAGCAGTAGAGCAGACTTGCAGCAAAACCCACAGAGACAGCGACAACGCCCCAACTTTCATCTGACATCACAAAAGCCAAAGGAGAAGCAGTGAAAAAAGTCTTAAAAGTCAATTAGGTGATTATTAATTCATGGGCCTTTTCCGTAAGCAGGAGGTCTTTGTTCTGGAGTGTCCCGTAAGTGAATTGGACTTTGGCACCTTTTCTCAAGCCTTGGAGCTGAGCAGCATTTCTCAGCCAGCCAGAGGAGGCTGTCAGTGCTGAGTGCTAAGCCTCTAAATCAGAGACGTGAAGCGCTTTCATGGGAGGGAGGCACCGGACAAGTGTGCGACTGACACGAGCAGGACAGCAATAACGCAACAAGTCCTGCGCCACTGAAAATGTCCACAAATGTAACCACAGCTGCCATCATATCATTACCCAGGTGTCCTTGGGAAGTCATCTCCTACGAGACTAACTGGACACTGCAAGTGGGCGGACAGGGAAAGAGTAGAAAAATTATTTCCCCTGGCATATGGAGTGCATCATGTGCATTTGCGAAAACTCAGCAGATGTGTTTCCAAGAAGGCATGGGAAACGTCAGGTGATCAATTCATCCTTGCTTTATCCAGCCCAGCTTTTGCTCCTAAAAAAGGCAAGTCTATACTTGGACATAATGAGTCCTACAAAAAGCCTGACCACTTTCCAACACAATCAGCAGCAACCCATCAACATGCTCAATAGAGGTTTATAGATGGTTTGGTCCTAGTCTACATTGAAAGAAAAAAATAGGAGATTTTATTAAGGTTGTAAATTACGATTTCTTATATACTTCATTTTGCTTATATTTCTTACCCCATTGACAGACTTTTTTCCTTCTCGTTTTAAGTATAAATTCACTTCATTTTCAGAAAACAAGACTTAAAATCTTAGGTCATTTTGCTTCTCTAGTCAATGTATCTTGATTTAACAATGTTTAGATATTTGTACTGGAAACCAAGTACTAAGGAAGGAAATAACTTTTTGCAGTGTAGCTGATGGACCAGAGGGGATCAACCAGCACGGTCCTTCTGGGTAAGCTGGTTGACCATGGAACTAGCTGGTTACTAGTTAAAAAGTCAACGCCATCCCATTCTTCACTTTTCAGGAGGTCAAACCTCCTCCATCGTTCTCTCGTCTTTCCCGCTTCTCTCCCCAGACCTCACTCATGACAGTTCTCCTCCTAGTCCCTCTGCTATTTAACCATTAATACAAAGGAGCGGTCCAACTCCCCAGTGCCATAAGTCATTCACTTTTACCACAGCTAACAATAACCCAATATTATAGTTTTCTGCTCATCTTCACCCCTCCCCGCCCCCCTTTTCCCTCCTCTTTTTAATCTGCAGGCCGCGATGGTGCCCTGAGCAACAAAGGGCTATATTCCATTTCACCTCATATTTCTCAGGTAATTACTCTGCATCAATTAATTTCAAATAAAGAAAATTACAACCAAAGCCTGACGCCAACGCCATTCCATATTGCGGCTTATCATATCACAGTTCCCTTGGTGTATAACCCACTATTAAATGAAAGGACCACCTCCATGGCTCTGCAAAGGAAGTGCCCATGTAGCCCCACAGGCGTGACTGCTACAAAGACAAATTTAAAATGAAGAAATTAAAAGGAGATATCAATTAGTGGACGTGTTATTAATCTTCCAATTGCTAGGCGGGAGCTAATGCCGCAATCACCTTTAGAGGACATACACACACTGACACCCATACATGCATCTCTCTCTCTCTCTCTCTCTCGCAGGACGGCATGCCAATTAGAATACAGGGAGTAAGACTCATAAACACAGGTCTATGTGAGCGCTGGCTCACAAACAAGGACAATTTATAGCCTATTAGTCCTCAAGACAAAAATAATTTTAATTGAAGGGATGACATGTTTTAAAGGACACGATATGAATATGCAAACGCGTTGGTGCTTTTAAAACAGCTTTGATTGATGCTTTGTTTCAGAGACAGGGCGTTAGGAAGAACTTCAGTGACATGCTTTTCAGATCGTTTCACTACCTGGTAAATTCATCTTAAAACACCCTCAGGATGATGCAATAAATATGGCATCATAAAAATCATGACAGTTTTCATGCCATTTCTTCAGCAATATTCACTAAGTCAGCTGACAACCCTGACAGCTACGGTTGCATTAACTACGATTATAACACGCCGCGGCTAGAACCGCTGCCTGTTCACATCAACTCCTGTAAAACTATTGATGGACATCAAGGCCATGAAATAATGCAAGGAGATGGAAACTTGTAATACACTTCCTCTGCGTCCAGGGGGTGCTAATGTTCACCTTGCAGTCAGAGGACAATTATTTTGCTGTCCTTCTCACTGCTGTCTCTTTCTCTCCAGTACACACACAAATATACACCGTCCCCTGTGCATCCAATCACTGACATTCATATATTTAAGTTAATGCATAAGGCAAAAGAGACGGAACCAATTTGGAGGGCTGCTGCTGGCGTGTCAGATAGCGTCTGACCTGCATCTGATTATTTTGCCTCCCTCTCTATAACCCCAGTGATTTGAAAGTTGGGGGTTGGGAGGAAATATTCATAAACCTGCCGAGGACGGCAGTCGCCTGTAAACCACCCCCTCCCGTCCTATATTTACGTTAAACATTTCAAATCATATTTTGGTTGCTCCTTAGTCCTTAAGTGAATTAACAATTCTGCTCATCTCTTTCAGCTCCACATTGCCACGTATCCTCCCCTTTCTCTGTCCATCCGTAACTTCCTCTATCCTTATTTTCTGCCCCATAACCACCCTTTTTGCTTCAATAAAGCCCCATCATCCCATTGCACTAAGGTTAACCATGATAACCCAATGATCAGGACTCACCTTTATCAAATATTTGATATATTTATTAACAAATACTTTGGGAATCTAGCAATTTACCATACCAGTTCTAGCTCTAACAATTAAACATAAATATGTATCTTTTTCCTTGTATGTGTTGACCCATCGTGCACAAACTAACTCTACATGCACCAAATGAGACCCATCAGGAACGGCTACGGCTTAACTCGGATGGTACTAACACGCTCGACTCGAGTGTCATCTGTGAAGCGCTCCCACATTTCAACGCTCGGTGTTCGCATGACTAGGATGAGAGGAAAAACTTCAACAACACTAATGACAGGCCCTAATAACAGCCCGCTTTGACAGTGTGACTCAAATCCGCTCGGATGCGTGCCTTTAAATAACAGGTTAGCTACGTCCCCATCGCGCCGGAGTCCAGCGGCTCATCATTGACACATTCTCCACACACATTCTCAGACAATCTCCAGCCAAAACAAGAGTGCCTCTGTTTACTAAAAGCATTCCAGTGCTTCCCAGGCAGGGGTTCAAGAAAGCCTCTCGTAGCGCAGTCTCACGCCGCTCTGTCCGTCAATCATGAAAGTGAGTTCTAAACACGATTAGAAAAAGAATATAAAAAAGCTTCCATTAAAGCAGCACCAGTATCTTAGATCACAACACCGCCAGGTTTCACTCTTCCACCCCCGTCACTCCTTCCTCCCCTCTCCACCTCTCCTCAGACATCAAACGGCACCCTAGACCTGGCTTCCTAATGCACGCTATTTTTAACTAAGCGTTCCTAATAAGCTGCTGGGAAGCCTGTAAATTTTTCATATGCAAGCACATCTTTCCTTTGTGAAGACACAGAAACACACTTATTTGGTGATTAGCAACTGACAGGGGGAGGAAAAGAATTGAATATTCTTGTATGGAATTGCATGCCTTTCAGAAAAGACGCAGGGCTCCTAATGCGCAATAGTCGTCTTCTTCGGCACCACAGGTAACGGCTGAATTATTAATCAAACAGCTCATTTTAATGCTTTTTAAAGTGCTTTATTTTGATGTGTTAAAATATACTTTTAGCCATTTTCAGGCAGGCGATGCATATCATTATTTCTCCCCATCAAAGCTGAGTGGCACTCGCTCAAAGTGCACAAACAACTCAGCCTCATTTAAAATGAAAGTTGGAAAAAAATCAAACGACGCTTTAAAAGATTTGCCTTCAAATGCTCCAATGAACTTTTTTGCAGTAGTTTTGGAATTTAAAAAGTAATGCTAATAATAATGAAATGTGGAACATGCGAAGGACTAAAATTGTTTTTCCTATCATGAAGAATGAAGTTAAGTATATCCTTTCGCCTGTGAGGTACAGCTATTGTGAAAACCCTTGTTCCAGACAGGTGTTCGCCCTGACTACTTCCATCTCACAATCAAACGGCTTCTGCACTGGCACGAATTGAACTCCTCCTCGTGAATGGAACTTCAAACGCAAGATGGCAAACAATAATTGACATCCATCACATTCAGACCAGCATGCACCTGTCAGAGGACATGACTAATGCTTAAAGTCCAAACTGCACATGCATGCATATACTGATGTGTTTCCTAAGTTCCTAACCATTTTCTTTTTCTCTTTTTTTTTTTCAGCACAATTCATATCATTAAGTATACCTTCATTGAGACAAACCATAAGTGCTTTCCAATTAAACCATATTATTATAGATATCATTCAGCAAAATTATTAATATTATTAAATTCACCTAAAAAGTCAAATAGAAGATCTCAATTAATCAATACTGTGCAGCCAAGTAGTACATATATTCTTCTAAGAGCGTCATCCAAACAAACTGACACATTATTTTGTTTACTTGCCCTAAAACAGAACTGAAAATTGTAATATTTTCAAACTTCCCTCTGCACTTTTGTAACTATTTTTGTAACAAATCTTGACTTTAATTTCAGCGAGACAGTGTAGAAGTAGTCTTAATCGATGTTTTAAAGAATATAGTGCCATTTATATTACGTTACAATCATCCGAATATCTGTTTTCTAGTTAACATTTTCATTCGTTAAACTAATAAAAAATAAAACATGTATTAATCTTTAAAGTTATTGTTAATTCTAACATTTACTAATACATAATTAAAATCAAAAGTTGTATCTGTAAATATTATTTAAGGGACCTGAGCTGACATGAATAACAGGAACAGCTGTATTTATATTAGCAAACATTAACAAAGATTAAAAAACACTAACAAAAATGTATTGTTCATAGTTAGTTCATTTGAGTGCATCAACTAAAGCTAAGTCAACTAATGGGACCATATTGTAAAGTTTTACCCCACTTTTTTAATGCGGTACATTTCATGCTCAGGTACATATGACTATAGTAACAAACCAGAAGCCAGTTGACTCTCTCTCTCTCTCTCTCTCACACACACACACACACACACACACACACACACACACACACAAGCTCGTAACACAGCACGTGCTACAAGCCCTCGCAGCTTTCCGAACACATCAGCAGCACAGCAACGCACCACTGATCTCCACTTACACCTCCACAGGCCTCTCTCTGCTCTCCACTCCACTCCAATCCACTCCAACACCCCAGGCAGCCCCCCTCCTCTTAAACCACACCTCTCTATGAAACCTGACACCTGCACCTGCCACAACCGCCCCCAATCCCAGCCTGCAAAATACTCCTATCTGATAGCATTCTTCAGAGGTGTGTGTGTGTGAGGCAGAGAACACGGTCACATGTGTTCAGACACATGGCTGCTCTGTAACTCTGTACGTAGGCCCTGACTTGTGTTTTTGTCACTTGAACAGATTCGCCGTAATCAGGGATAATTTTTTTCCTGGGAATTCCAACTAAATCCTCAAGGGTGCGAAATAAAACATATTAAATTAAGCTTGATTCTTGAAAAAAAAAAAACTGAAAATATTTGTGGTAAAACATCACCTTATTTAATAAGCCACTACACTGGAGCTGTGGAATACAAAGGTTTCTTAGTGACTATATATGTAAACATCTAGCAGTCCCTTGTTATAATGGACTCCCTGTATAGTGAATTGGAAAGATAGGGCTTACCTGTCCCTTTGGTGAGCTCCCTCTCCCCCCCACTCTCTCTGTCTTTGGTTTGGTCCTCCTGATCTGTGGTGGTCTCACTGGCAGCCTCCACATCCTCACTCAGCTCTCCTGAAGGGGGAGGAGAGGATGGGATATGTAAATCAACACTCCATCAGAATTGGTGGAAGCACTTAAAGGGACGGCAGCATTTTTTCTATAGGAGCGCACAACAATTACATTCTCTGACAACCATTTACAAGGTTATGAGACAAAGCAGACACTTCTCTCCATTACCATAGATGCTAGACCATATAATTACACAAAATATAATTGCAAGATTATATATATATATATATATATGCACTTTTACATTACATTTTTCTGTAATAATATATTTGTCTCTCCAAAATGCATTTGCAGAATTATATCTTTCACTCTTTTTAAGCACATGATTATTTTCATAATGTCTTATATTTTTGATGGCATCATTTTATAGAGATTTCTTTTAAAACGAGCCTCGACTCCACAGTTATAATTCTTCATTTATGCAGGACCATGACACAAATATCTTTATGGCTTCCTCTGTTTAATATGAACATAAAACTGCAGCAAACCGCACACATGTGGTAGAGACATACACACATTTTCCACAGCGGCTCTGAGCATGCAGACAGGAAAAATAATTGTGCGAGTATCGAGAGAGAGAGAGAGAGAGAGAGGAGAGTTTCTGTCCGTCGCTCTCTCCAGTACCTCTCCCAACATTCATAATTACAGTCCCTTGCTGCGGGCCGCTCACCAATATCGGGTTAAGTTCATTTTTAAAACCCAAGGTAATGCAAAGAAAAAAAACATCATAAATATTTAAAACTCAGCCCACAATTCATTTTATTTTGCCAAGTCAAATGCAGAAATCCCCTGTAACCATCTTAAAAGCCCCCTGTTCAATATATTAGGCCATTTAAAGGCAGCAAACTCCCAACAATGGATCTCCAATAATGCCATGTGTAAGTAACAGGGAGAAGATGCTGAAGAACAGATAATAAAATGGGCATCAATCCTTTTTATTCCCACCTCGTGCACCCCGAGCACCCCCTTTCCTGGGCCGAGCTTGTTTAAAAGTACCGTGGCTAGCACACACAAACATTGATTTTGCAACAGTAAAGTCCATGGCAGTCAATAAGCCTTATCAGTTATTACACAAGTCAGCTAATTCTCAGCAAATGTACTTAAATGTTCTTTTGAAAATGCCTCCCCCTGCACTCTATCAGGTGGGTTATTGATGTATCGACAGGACAACAACGGCCGTTGAAATATCCTGTTCAAATATTCATCTCCACGCTCAAAGAGCGCTATTCCACGACAATATTGGAACCCTTAACTTAAAACAGCTTTTATTGTCGAATAACGTTCCAGCCACTTTAGAAGCCTTCCCGGGACGCGACTTGAATCCGGACCAGCCGTTTTTTTTTTAAAAGCCGCCCCGCAATCCATTAAAGTTTATTCTCATCAGTGTTCGGTTTTCAGAACTGTTAAAGTACAACCTCAATCCATCATTCTTCAAAAACGCTTTTTTGGTCTCTGCATGAACATGGAGCGGCGTATTTAATAAACGCCTCCGCCATAACTCTCTCGCTGCGAGTAATACATCAACATCTCTAAACATTTCCATCTCCTTGACTTAATGTGCTACAAGAAACCATTTGTGTGTGAGCGTGTGTGTGTGTGTGTATCTAGAGCAGTTAAAGCCATTTACATCTGATGGTCTTGTGTGGATTGCTATGTGTAATTCTGCATTTTGTTGCACTGTTTTAATTATTGATGCACCAAGAGGAAACACGACTGGGGCAGACCGTTTGCCAAAGCCTACAATCGCTGTGGTTTCCGCTGTGGCATTCTGGGAGAAAGTAATTACACAAGAGAACACTAGTATACAGAGTCTTCCGTACACTGCAAGGTTATAAAACTACGTGTGTTAATTCACAAGAGTAGTTTTTCAGCATAACAGGCAAATTATTAAATAATAACCTACAGGCGTGCAGATACAAAGGAGGCGGTACATAAACAGAACTGTTGTTCATTTCATCTCAGTCGAATTTTTTTTTCTTCTAAAAACAACCACAAAAGCTCCGTAAAGCAAAAACACAGAGATTTGCACCTGTGTTCGGTGTAGATGGAGCACCTAGAGCTTGATCGCAGTATGGATTATGCAGTTAGGCCATATTACTCAAGAGACCACACTGATTCAGTGGAATAACTGCCTATATATACATATAGAAAATGTCATTATTTCACAAACGTGCCTGTTTCTGTTATGTTCCCAAGGCAACGAGCAATTTCCGTTCCCCACAAACCAACATTACCCAGCATTGGGCTGAGTAATGGGCTGGAAAGGCAAAAAAAAAAAAAATGAAAGCAACATGCACTGCAGTCTAGATAAATCCACCTTCACCAGGCTGGGAATTACTATATGATATGGAGTCAGAAGCAGCTAGATTACAAAATAATCCCCAGGTAGATTTTACACCTCTAGAAGAGCCGCCAGTGTGTCTAATTCCTGCTCTAGCACACTTACTTCTCTTAATAGAGAGTCGCTTCATGCAACAGCTGCCACCCTAAATCATCTCTCACCTTTTTCTCATCAACCTCTCGCTCCCTGACTATACGCCGACCACCCTCCCTCCCCACAGTAGTACTCAGATAGGTAGATATTTAATTCCATGGCCGTGTGTCTAAGAGGCAAATGAATGTGCCTATTCCTCATCTCCACCACCACCGCAGTACACAATGATTAAACCCGGGCCAGCCATAATTAATGAAAGGTCACAAGTGGCCTTAGAGTAAGCTGCAAATGAAAGGACCCACCCAAATGTAGTCATAGATCTGGCCTGGAAATAGATTAAGAGGAAGCACTCGCAGCTATGGCGAGAGGCCATTTGCTAACCCAAATCCTAAAAATGTAAAGGACAATACCCTGAAGGTTAGGCTTTCTAATTAATCGTCCTCATTAACCCGCCCTCGTACAGTGATATTAACTTTTGCCTTAATCTAATCACGCCAACCGAATAAGCCCACCGCAGCGCCTGAAATTACAAAGCAAGCCTGTTCTCGGAGGAAACACAATACCACAACATTTCACCAAATCCAGACATGGAAGGATACAGAAAATGGACTTTAATTTTGTAAGGAGGTCGTCTCGGCGGACTCAGAGACGCATGATAACGTGTGAGCGAACTGCAGATGAAGCATTCAAACCGCATGCCCAGCACACACAGTCTCTCTCAGCATGCAGTATCTCACGTTGACCTATAGGTGTCACCCTATACAAGCAAGGAAGAGAAATTGGCAAGACGCATACACAGAGCAGATGAAGGCAGAGAGGTTAGAAAGGCACAGACAAATATATACAGATCACGGACAGAGAAATATGTGGAGATGACAAAAGCAGATGCTAGACAGGAAGTCAGCGCCAAACGATGAGACTCAGAAGACAGCGCGATTACCTTCAGATGAGGCCGAGCTGCCTTCCCCCGTTTCCCCAGAAGAACGGTGATTACACACATACTAATCATACTGACAGGCACAAACCGCCAAATAAATAATACATGCTAACCACTGCTTCATCCAGCCTCTTCTACCCAGACCGAAGGGCCGGTGTGCATATTCATACCACAAACCCAGCATCGAACTCATCAGGAATCAGCCTGGCACTCTCCAAAATGCGTACACATTGAGGGACCGTACCTGGGAAGCTCTTGGGATCCTCTGAAGGTCTAGAATTGGCTCTCGAGGCGAGTCTCTGGCCTGCCTCGCCTCACCTTTCCTCCAGCCAGAGCGCAGTGGAACGATGTGAGCCAGTCTCTCTGTGAGCGGCTGCTCTTTCTCATTACTCTCATTAGGATTACCGAAGCACTGGTTATCATTTTAACCAGGTGTCACAGCGCACATCACTGTAAATCTGTGGGGCCACATTTCCCCTTCGTCTTCCACCCCCCCATATACCGCTTTCTCCCCCTTATTTTGCCCCACAACAGACAGTTTCCTTGTCTTTAACGCTGCACTGTTGGATAAAAAAGCAATCTTATTTCACACCTCACGGACTCTATCTCTCTCTCTCCCTTGCTTGTCCTGTTTTTTATTTTCCTACGAGATCCCCCCTCTGGCCCCCCGCCATCCCCTCCCGCACCCCTTCCCTATATCAAAGCTGTCCTGACTTCGGAGAGCGCGGTGTAAAATGAAAGTGACAGAAGGGTTCTGCGGGACAATGGGACATAGGCTCCATGCTGGGGGCTTTCACGCTTTGTCCGCTCCTCATATCAGCACTTCTCCGGCCCCGTCCGTGCCCCTCCCACCCCAAACAGGACCCCCCCCTCTAAACCACAACACACAAAAAAACACTGCCTTCGTCCCAGACCAGCCGCAATCTGTAGACACCATCACTGGATGGGCGAAAACCCTTCTGAAACTGTCCACCAAATGGATTACAATAAGTCAGGAATAATTGATGATTGGCCGCTGAATTTAAAAAAAATGAAAAGCAGATCAACATAGCGGTCCAGGATAAAATTCCCTTATACCACAGTTACCACATCTACATAAGGTGTGAATGGTGATAAACACCTTTTTGGTTCAGAAAAACATGCAGCGTGAATGTGAAATTTCATTTCGTGAAGTTATAGAAAACTAAAAAAACACCTTGGAATATCTGTCAGCCAATCAGAATCTGGAATAAACCAATGTAAACACTAAAAAACTAAAAGTAAACACTAAAAAATGTCTTCCAGTCAAAGGCACTTCATTACTCAGTTTTTGAAAATAATGCTGTGAGCAAACATAACCACATTATCGTGACATGAAAAAGAACTTCATGACCAAATATTTAAGCTGCTCTCCAAAACTGCTTTTGAAGCAAAACAGTTTACCCATTCAAAACAATGCACTCTGGGTAAACCCCTCCGTCACCATAAACACAGAGCGTGAGTCAGGCAAACGTCAGCGAGTCCAACATAGTGCGCATGGTGACCACACTCCCAAACAACGGCAACACCCTCCCTCTCAAACACACCCCAAAACACGAGGACGAATACAGGACAACCTCGTGTTTGTCCGTCTTTATCACTCTCACACACTCTCAAACAAGCACACACTCACCTCTAGCAAGAAATAAAGGAAAGCTAAATACCTCTTTGGTTTAAAGGGCCGTGGCTCTGTATCGGAGCGGGGCTGAGTTATGTGCTAGATTCCTGACCTGCCTTCCAGAAGCCATGGCGTTCGCTCAGCACTGGCCCTGTCGTGACCCCCAAATCTAAATGTGAATGAATACTTTGTGTCTCCATGGGGCTGTGCGCCAGAGGGGGGAGGCGCGGGAGGAGGAGGAAGAGGAGGAGGAGGGTGGGCTAGCTAACAGCTAGCAAACTTTAAACATCAAGTTGATCACAAACAGAAGGGAAAGCTCACTCTGCCTTAGAACAAGAGGTTCACGTCACCCCTCCCCCGTCCTTCTCCGTCGGCTCTCCATGCACCCTCCGAGCCGACCCCACACGCCCTCTGCGCAACACTTAATTTGATCCCCCAAGCCTTTCAAAATCACTGGCCATTTCAGTGGACGGCTCACCTACTGGCGCAGTCTGTGGCGGAAGGAGACGGCTAATCAGGGGAAATCGAATTTACACCGGCACTGTCAAATCCTCCTCTTCTAAACAGACATCATTTCGTTTCAATACCCGATGTGACATCGCATCACAAGCATGACATTTCCAATAGCTTCTGATCTGTGCCTGACATCATGAGGAAGTGACTTGAAAGTGACGTATATCACACCGCTCGCACAAAATTACAGTGAAATACATAAATAAACAGAAGGCAGGTTTACCGTGTTGGGCATGTCTGCATTTTGTCCAAGCTATTTTTTTAATTGCTTGTCTATGTACACATGCCAATAGATATCTATGACATGTCCCGTCATTTTACTGTATACAAATTTTTTAAAATCATTTTGATTCAGATTGAATGGAAACATATGTATTTTTTTCTTTAAATAATATAATATAATATAATATAGTATAGTATATTATCGTATAATATAATATAATAATATTTACAGTAACACTTGGGTTACATTTGTTGACTACATTAGTTAACACGAACTAACAATTAAAATATTTCAAAAGCATTTATTAATCTTAATGTTATTTTCCACATTTACTAATACATTATTCAAATCAAAAGTTGTATCTTGTATTATTATTTAATGGACCCAAGCTAACATCAACTAACAATGAACAGTCATATTTGTATTAATTAACTTTAACAAAGATGAATAAATACTGTAACAAATGTTTTGCTCATTTGTTAGTTAATGCATTAAGTAATGGGACCATGATAACAATAGAAATTTTCATGACTTTTATTTTAAAATTGCCAGGTCATAGAAACCCAGATTTTTAAAGATTTTAAAAACAAATCAAAACATTAATGATTTTCCAAGCTCTCAACTGTTATATATGTAACAAACTATGGTGTCAATACCATGGTACAGTCATGGCATGAAATGATAATACCACTGGGAATGCTGGACTCTACACTGTATGTGATTTCAGGTTTTACTATCCTTGTGGGGACATTTGTGCAAACAAACAGTATCTCAAACACAAAACACATTATCAGCAGAGTAGTGTGCTGTGCTTTTCCTGCCCTGCACTCTGTGAGGTTGAAAGGGCCGCATGGAGGTTGCTCTCCTGCGCCTGGAGACATTTTGCTGCACAAAGGCGAGAACGGACTGTCAGAGCGTCCCTCAACAGCCACAGCGCCGCACTACTGGCCTACTGCTCTCGTTCTACCCAAACCTACCTTTTCCTTCTTCATCTTTATCTCATACTGCACTGCTTTCTGTTATTTTGGGACAGGAGGAAAAGGAGGAGGAACGCAAGGACGACAAAAATAAAATAAAAAAGTCAAGAAGGGCAACCACATCCAGTCTGATATATTCACCAGTGGCTCGGAAAATGTGATGGTACAGTTGTGACAGCCGAGCAGACCCCCCCCCCCCCCCCCCCTCCCATTAAGGGCTGGGGCTTGACGGCGCACTGAATATGTATAACCCGGAAAAAAACGTATTGATTTTTCATTTGGTAAAAAGGGACATAAAAATCATATAACCTGAAACTGTCACAGCTCTTCTGTTCATAGCTCATCTCTCCTCGTGTACGGCACTGGCCACAAACTCAATTTAATTACCAGGTGGAGTGTTTGCATACAGAGAAACACACACAGATTGCATCTGTAACGGAATTAAGTGTGATATTCGACTTGATCAGTCATATTTGATGTGGAAATGCATGTGTTTGAATGTGAACACAGTGCTAATGTACAAACAGTGACAGGAGAAAACAAACACCAGTTTTTCTCTAACACAATTCAAATGTGATTATATCACATTTCCCCTCTGTGAGAACACAATACAATCGCTGCTTTTCATATTCCAAGCTTTTCATATTTCATATTCAAATGTTGCCTATTAAGGTGGATACTGCGCCAACCAACATGGCGGCAACATTTTTTTGGCTTCATACCAAAAAAAAAAAAAAAAGTTTGACTGAGGATTTGTGGAGGTCCAGGAAGGTTTGTCCAATGTTTGTATAAGCCAGCGCCTGTCTATTAACAGCTACTTATCTGTTTACGTCTCTCTTTAGACTGCTCTGCCTGGTACAGTGGGACGTCTGAGAAAGATCTCCGCCTGTCGATATATTGAGCGTGGGATTTGCATATCTTTGTAGTGCATCCATCTGCCTGTGGATCACTCTGTAGAGGTATTAGCTCAGAAAATCAATGCGGTCTGAACGTACGCACGTATGTATGTAGGGACCACCTTGGCGTGCGGTCGTTACGGCGTACGCATGTTGCCGCTCACGGCCTCCGTGTGGATAATGCAACACGAGGCCACGTTCTTCGAAAAACAGACATTAAGTAAACACAACTCATACTCAAACAAGGCAGCATCCCGCCATAGGTGGGCTCTGCACGCACCAAGGTGTTCTGTAGGAAAAGTGTATCCTGCAATTGAAGACCCCGTGTAGCACCACCCGCTTGTTTATGTCAGCGGACCAGGAGATAAAACAGAATTTTTAAGGCTTATGAATACCAGATGACTTAATCAATTTTATTTTAGAAATATAAGAGTGGGGTTCATATTGATGTTTTTGAGCCCTGGGATTTCACTGCACCCTCGCAGCTGGGAAGGACGTGAGAGGTGTGGGAAGAGCCGCCCGTGTGTAGTGTTCATAAGTTAAGTCGGGTTGTGTTTAGAATTGGAATAGCATTCTAGCATGTTACTCTTACTTTTGTGTACTGTGGATGGCATGCAAATTTTTTGGCTATGGAATACGTAAGGGATAATGTACATCCAGCCGGTTGTTATCGCGGAATAAACCCCGACAGAGTGATCAGGACATGTCTTGCATCAACCTGAAGGGGTTTATTCTGAGATAACAACAGGCTGGATATACATTATCCCGCTTATTACACAGCTACTTAGCACATAAGTAAATAATAAGACACAAAATATTGACTTGAGCTGAAATATTTGATTAGGTCTTTAAAAGCAAAGCTTCCAGCGAAGAAAGCTGCGAGTTCAACCTAGACAGACATTTAAGGGATATAGTACAGTCATACAGTACCACTTATTACACGGCATTTAGCCACATAAATAATTATGTGGATAAGAGATATTGATTTGAGATGAAACTGTTTTAAAATCGTACTTATTTGTTATCTTATAATCCATTAAAGCGTACAAAACAATCTTTGTTTGTATGAAACGAGAGAGCGAGTCTGCGATACCCAGATGATATAATTAAATAATTGTACACAAAATATTGATTCGAGTTTTAATATTTTATTAGCTCACCAAACACAAAACTTCCACAAAGAAATAACTTTTCAAGCAAGCGTATAGCGCTGACTTGAGTAACCCGGATAAGCCTGTGTTATCAGTTTTTACTGGTTGTTATTAGGGAATAACATAATGCTGGATGGCGTGATAGACCAATCAGAATCAAGTATTCCACAGAGCCGTGTAATAACAACAGATCATACAGCGCATAATGCTTTATCCCAAGCCATATATGTAGTAAACAGTACACCAGTAGCTATTCCATTCGGAACACAGCCAGGCAGAGGCAGCGGTGTGGACACACAGAAAAGCTTCCCCCTGCACACACACACCGGATCGCTGCAGTTCCACCCCCAGTGGCAGCTAATAGCAATCTGCTACAGAAATCCAATCTTTACATTGTGCGGGCACTTAAAACAAGCTCAGTACCGCCACCAGTTATTGAAAAAAGGGAAATACGGTTCATCCGTCCCACTTTCAGGCCATTTTCTAATACAAATCAAACACTTGCTGCTCCCTTCCTCCATTTGTCTTTCTTTCTGGGCCTCTTTGCATAACCCATCCATTACGTTCACATGAAATATGAAAAGGCAATATCCTCTCTGTGTTTGTACTGAAGCGTAATGCGATTGTGTTGTCATTTATAGGAAATAATCGCAAACCTCTCTTTCATTTTCCAGTTCAAATAACCATGAAAAATTAGCCCGCAATGTCAGGAGGGACAACAAAGGAAAGCGCGCAGACTATCGCTTCACCACTGTGCTTGACATTTCTCCTTAATAGGAAAATGTCTGGTTGCTTCTATCTTTCTTTTTTCGGTACAAATAAAGCCTTTTCTCTTTCTTAATTAAAAGTTCTGCACTTTGATCTGTAGAATCTCGCCTTGCTCACTCTCTTTAGTGACAAAGAGGCGTTTGGGTCAACCCAGCGTGAAGTAATTGAGCAGGGGGGTCATCCCGAAACCCCCGTTATTCGCCCTCCACCGCACACACACTCTCCTTCTGTAGAACAAGACAGCATCTAATGGCCACAAGTGAGGGCCGTTGTCGCCATACTGGGGTCTGGATCTCTGTGGCTAACGTCCTGCAGCCGGGATAAATAATTCAGCAGCCATCAGAAGCCCTGGCTGCATGGCAACAACCAGCCTGCCCTCTGATCTCAGATCAGCTGATGGTCACATATCTAATACGGCAGCTTTAAAAATCGCTGCTCTTTTAGTGCCGTGAGACGCCCAGACACTGCGGAGCTGCACTGTCTCGAATGTGCCTATTTACAGTGAGAAACAAACTAGTGATAATTGGATTGCTATCCGTGAAAGCTCCATAATGACGCTTAATAGACATGCATTGTTTTTCTGCAGTAATTATGCACAACATGATCGGCCCCATCTCCATTTTCTGATGTAATTACTATAGATATGTTTATCCGGCTGACAATTAATATTTGCGTGTGTGTTTTGTGCATGAGTATATGCCCTAGTATATGCATGCATTCTGACAGCCCAACTAAAATGTTGTACTTCAGAGCTCATGCCAAATGAAAGGAAATGCTCATTTTTTCATAATTAAAGTCGCACTACATTCTCATTACAGGGTTGCAGAGCACATTTTCATTTAGGAAATGATGTGGTGAAAAGTGTAACTAGCAAAATGAAAACTTACAGTGCTTAAGAGCATCTAACGCTCTTTCTGAGAAAAAAAAACAATGCATATGGTATTAACAATAGCGAGCTGAGGCAGATTACATTAGGCAGATATTAGGATAGCCTTGCGTCCATCAAGGGACTATTCACTCTGATCTTGATTGAAAATAATAAAAAATAAAAAATGAAATAAAACAGCAGAATTACTGCGGTATCATTAACCAGACGATTGTTTTGATTTCAATACACACAGCAGTCAAAATTCATCAAATATACTGGTGGGCGAAGATAATTTTTGTCACGTCGAGACAAATGAGGTGCCCAAGGAAGCAGAATGCGAACATGACATAACGCTGCTCAAAAGTGTCTCTCCTTCCTCTTGTCAGTTTATTTATTTATTTATTTTCCATGATTGCAAATTTACATATTTCTAAAGGAGGATTATAGTTTGTGATGCATATAATGAGATTTCCCCTCAAAAAGCTAATGAAAAAAGACTCATCTTATGCAATTAGCTGGGGCTTATTTATTCTCCTCCTGTAATGTATTAATTCATTATCGCATAATTCAGGCATTATTTATTTATTTGATTACATGCACACCTTAAAGCCTTAATTACAATAGAAACTGGGGAGGTCGAGGAAGAGAAGCAACGCACCAACTCAGCTATCAGTCGATCTAGTTATCCATTTAATCTCGAGAGTATATCCATCCAATCTCTTATCAGCAGCCTCTAATCTCAGTCTAATCAGTTTACCAATTTGCTGTATTGCAACTGGCTCACTGGAAAGAAAGGATTCAAAAACATTCTTCGAAAAAAACATTTGCCGATAACAACGCCAACATTTTGGATTTTGGTTGTGCCTTTTCTGTCCTTTCCTAGCCACTCTTCCTTCAGCCCTAATGATGGCTACAGTTCCACGGTCAGTTTGATCGTATTCAACTCCACCAGCATGGGTCACACATGTCGAATGAGCACACTTCATTTCTTTTCGATTTTTTTCTTGCACACCGTTTACACTTTTAACTACAGCCACACGGCACTCAGGACTTCATTTTAAGCTGAGCCCTGGAAATGTCTGCTCTTTTACAGATATTCACAATCGTAATTTGCTCCAAAAGCGTCTCTGTTTTCCTTTCTGGCCATCCAAGGCCACTTCCTCCCACAGCCGAAAGCGCAGCCCTTCACCTCGGAACATACATATTACTCTGTTTCATATTTACTTCGGCTAGCCGTAAGAGTTTGGCTTCATCTGACATGTGTCATGAGTCAGTTTGAACAGACAGGACACGTGGTGCAGTGTGAAGTTTGAGCGCTGCTTTGTGACGAGCTCCTGGAGAGAGGAACAGAAATAATTACAGTCACTCCTGTTACTCAGCGAGTTATCTTTGGCTCAGGGAAAGAGAAGGAAAAGACTAGAAATGTGAATGTTTGCAATAACCTTGCTCGAACGCGCGCCGGCTGTCTTAAAATTACAAGAAGTAAAAAGAGCCCCAACATCTTTTTTACTTTTTATTATCATGTGTATGAAAAAGATAGGTTGCACTTTATTTTTTTACGGTGCCGTAGTTACATTGTACTTACTCAAATAAGTACTGAGTAATATTAATTAACTACATGTAGTTACTATAAGGTTAGGGCTAAGGTTCGGTTTAGGGTTAGTTACTTGTAATTATGCATAATTTACTGTTATTAATATTGCACGCCTGGAAAAGGCTCTCAGCCAATCAGATTCGAGAACCAGAAAGAACTGTTGTGTATATATTCTAATAATATTTAATATTAATGTTTGTATAACATCTTTTTTTATTTACATTACATTTATTTTCATTTATAATTCAGAATTTAGAATATGCATGTATGCATATCTGAAATTCTATATTTAAATATTGAACTGAAAGCACAATTTCATAAAAGTGATGCATCTAAAATATGAACAATTTCTCTGCCTTTGAGCTTTGTTAAATTCTATAAATATTTATTTGCAGTTATTCATTTGTTTTCTTAGGACAGGTTGTTGATTTTTTTTTCTTTCTTAAAAAAGCATTCTTTGTAATCGGTCCTTTGTCCATAACGGGGATGAGGATAAACTGTGTCCACATCAGATCAGATAAAAATTATAAATATTATAGATTTAAAATGGGCCAAATGTTGTGAGGTATTCAAAAAATGAATTAAATATAGCAACAACAACAAAAAATGATGCTGCTGATGTAAAGTACAAACATGTGTGGTTTAGGTGGAGAACCAATGAAAAATCAGCGGCTGATGGGCTCATCAGCCAGGCGAGCTAAATATTCTTATTAATTTATGCAGTGTGAGAGGAATGCTTGGCCATGCAATTACAATTACTTTCCAACTTTCAGAGGAAACGGTAAGGCTAATGGTCTCAGGATCAACTAAGCAGCATGTTGTGGAATGAAAGGTTAGCTTGTGTGCGCGTGTGTGTGTGTGTCTTTGTGCTGACTCTGCAGAGCAAGAGAAAGAAAGAGAGAGGGAGAGCCTGCTTGTCACTGGTCTCTCTTGGGCAAGCATTGGATTAACTATTATTCTGCTCCTTTGAGACCACCATTGCAACTAAATTGGTTCCATGGTTTTCCACCAATCCCTCCACCAAATTCTGCAATCGCAGAATTCTGCAAAATCCTTCTTTTATTTACAGAGCTCCTGTTATTGCTGTTTTTATTGTTGCTGTTGATGTCATCCCCGCTGTGGAGGCTTGCAGCGGAAGACTTCTCTCTCTAATTAGCCAGAGGTCTGTCTCATTGAAATGAGGGAGCAGGTAGCTCACATTAATTATTCATCCCACAGGTAAACATTGGGGCGGCCATGCCTGATGAGTGGACTGAAAAGATGAGCTGGGTGAAGCCACTAACTAATACAGGCCTCTCCCCCGGGGGCTGCTGGTAGGAAAATAAACAGAGTGCATTAGACTCTGAAGAATCCTTTGGACTTTTTTAGTTGTAACAAAACAACAGCGCTTCTAATACCACTAGGAGCAATGAGGTATTAGAACGGGACAGTTGCCTAAGCGCGATTTTCACGGCGGGCCGGCTAGGCTTAGGCTGCCTCCGCTTTCAAATTAAGCCCAAATTGCACATTTATTCTGCTTCCCTTTATCCAGAACCAGATACAAGCGGAAGCCTCATCCCAGATCCTCTTTTTTTTTGTGCTTTTTTCTTTTCCCTCTCTGTCTGAGTTCCAGCAAAAACAGCCTCACATGGCTCCAGCCAGGACTGGCGGCCTCATGAGAAAGCTGTGATAAGAATTCATTTCTCCCAATTATGTGCTCTTGTCCACTGCTTCAGTTCATCAGTTCAGTGCAGCCAAGTCAATGAAAGGGCTTGTAATGAAGCAATCAGATGCAGCCTGGCTCCCAGGGCCCCGGCCTCGGCTCCGGGCTTCCCGAGCAGGCCAGTCCATCTTGCGGGGGGAGTGGGTATCTCGCGCAGATGGTCTAGAGCTTCATAATGACTGTAAGATCCAGATCTTGCTCATAAAAACGGGAGAAGTTCAGTCTGATCTCAGCTCTGGCCTCTCTGAGGTGGTAAAGTTTGCGAGCGTCCTTAAGATTTCTAGCTATGGCTCCTTCAATAAAAATATTTGCAAATTTTTATCACCATTCATTGTGTTTAATGTTCTGTTATGTTGGGATTTACAGGGGTTTCTACTACAGTATGTTGCAGTTTTACAGCTATCAGTTAACCGCAAAAAGGTGTATGAGTTGGTTTAGTCAATATTTCAAATAAATTGCAACTAACATTCACTAACTTAAAGAAATAGTGCACCCAAAAATGAATAAGCCTAAAGAAAATTTGGACTAAACCGCTAAATTCATATGGATTCGATGGAACTTTTTGAAGCGTCAAAGTGGTAGTTGCGTAGCTGTCAATGGAGGGACAGAAAGATCTCGGATTTAATCGAAAAGATATTAATTTGTGTTCCGAAGATGAACGAAAGTCTTACTGGTTTGAAACGACATGAGGGTGAGTAATTAATGACAGTATTTTCCTTTTTGGGTGAACTATCCTTTTAATCTAAAAAATGTGATTTGTGACAGTAACTGATTACCTAAAAATGTTGAAGTTCCGCCAACTTATTAGGTTTTACATGGAATTTCAGCCAGCGAAAATCATCATAATTTACAAAACTAATGGCATGAGAAAGCACCATGTGCATGAGCAATAGTAATGGTGATAAGTGTCTTAGCGGCTAAACTGCACAGTGAATTGATAGCAAGGCCATCACCTGTGGCAGTGTGTTGTGTTAGAGAGGTTTAGAGAAGAAACTATATCCAGCCAAACTTTCTCTTTCTTCTTTCCACAGCAAACTCTCACCCTCTCCGTTTCTCATTTATTTGCCCTCTCAACCTCTTCTGCTCTGTCCCCGTCCAACATGTGGAAAGCATTACAGGGAGTCGGGGAGAGGAATGCATGTGTTGAATCATAATCTGGACCTTAAAGTGCTGGATTCTGTTTTCCTTTGTCTCGTAATGCTGTGAATGTTCTACCAAAATTAAAACGAGGCCCGTTTGATCTGTCTCATATCATGCTCTTCTCCTCAAAAGACAGAGGAAGTCAAGGTTACCATGCTATCACAGGCTTCACAGATGTACTCATAATTTGCTTTCTGTAGGTTCATGGTTCAACTGCAGGGCAGAAAACAAGGTCAATGTGTCCTCCTAAATCAACACTCCGTGCTGTTCAGCAGGGTTTTAACAAGTGTAACGCTTCAAATAAAGCCACAAAGACAGGCCTTAATCGTCCTTTCCATTCTAGCAAACACATTTACAAATTAAACACCATTTGCAGTGCATTTTACTTCAGTAATGTGACGTATTTATGAGTGACAAAAGGGGAGCGAGAGGTGAAAAATGGTCAAAAGAAGTAAAAGAATAGCAGTAATTTTAGCCCAGATAGAGCAAGTTTTGATTTCATTTGGACTTTTACAAAATTTCCTTCCGTCCTTCCACTTTAAAAATAGGATTAGGGACTAACAAAGACCGGACTTAAATCATATTGAAATCTACAGAACTGTTTGGCCCCAAGAATGGCTGACACGACTCTCATACCTCATTTCCTCTCTCCATCTGTCTGTCTCTAGCAGCCTATTCTAGATGTGGAAGCCAAATCTATGGCTGGATTCCACCTGACAAGAGCAGCTCTACAAGCGCCAGTCATTAACCTCCGGAGCAGGCAGCTGCCATGTGATGTAGTGTGCTCACCCAGCTGCAGAAGGGCCCTATTGATCTTGCGCATACTTGGTGCCTTCCTGGATGTTTATAATCAATATGCAAATGGCCTGCGGCATTGATTCAATATTAATTTTCAATTAGAGTATCCTCCGGGGGTCTGCTAGGGTCAATACACAACCATTCAGAGTGCAGGCTTGAGCAAGTTGCAAGAATTGACATTCCTCCACCACCGAGACACCTTACTTACTGTTTATTTGGTCTGCCCCGCTGTAAGCACCAATTAGGAGTATAGGTTTCAGTCCAAGAGATGGATGGAGCGCCCGCCTCTCTTGTTATAATCTCTCTTGCTATCTTTTGCATGTTGCTTTTTACTTTTTTTGCAGTCAATCTTGTGGGAAAATCACAAATGAGAGCTCTTTAATATCTCAATAGTCTCACCTAGACACTAATGAGAATGAATGGAGAGCAAATGGAGAGGTTTGCTAGAGTTTACTGCCTCTACTACTAAGAAGAAGAGAAAAAAAACTAACACTCACACTTATCTTTATCATCCTTTTTGACTCAAAGGCCTCCCTTTGTCCAACACAATATTCAAAGGCCCTTACCTCCATGTATGTCTAGATATTTCTACTGTAATTATGACAAAGCTTCTTGTTTTCAAACTTTGATATATTGAATTGAATTACATGGTTGTCAACTGCAAGTTCTTCAATAACAAGTTTTAAGGGGAAAATAAAGAGAAGTTTGATTTTAGTTTACATATGGGCTTTATTTGACATTTTAATTTTGATTAAAGTTTGATTACTTTTGAATATTTTACAAATCATTTATTCATTTAAAACTTTTAATTCATCTTGCAGTTTGCTGAGGCCACCTGGTTGTAAAAACAAATGAGTTTCATAAGAGATCTCTACAAAGTTTTAACAAGATACCAAAGTCAAATTCCAATATGAACAAATTTTTCTCATCAAAGACCAAATTATCTGATGTCATCCACAGTAATTGTATAGCTCTATTAACTTACTATATGTCAACAATCTTGTTTCCTCTAAGGAATTCTAGGTATTGAAACTCAAAAGTAACAAGACTCTAATAGGTTACTTGAATCATGAAAAAGCAAGCTCTGAGCAATAAATTGTCCTCTCATGACCTAATGTCCTGTGTATGCTTTCAGATGTATTTGAGAGGTGAATGTACCATTTCATACCGTCTCTTTGAGATCTACTGGCAGCTTGGCAAGAGTCCCCACTTTCTGTCCCCTGACACTATACAAAACATGCAAAACATAACACGTTTTACACCCCTCGCATAATCTCTCACGTAAAAACAAATACATAATTAAGGATGACCTCCATAATTTATGAAACACAATGAGACATACACACAACCCATCACAGTGCCAGCTCTCACATTCACTTAAAGTGCATAAATTCATTACAAGCCCTTGGGAGGCTGAACCATAATGGCAAATAAACCAAGATTACCATCATTTCTGTGAGCTGTCTTCTCCTTCCAAATTCAGTCTCCTTTCCTGTCCCTTTTTCTCGGTGAGATTTACAATGTCCCACCTTATCTGCAATATCTATTCCTGCGGTAATAACCTTTTCTTGGATTAAAAGAAGAAGAAGAAAAGAGAAAAACTTACTTTTGCTATATCAGTCAAGAAGGGCAGCGGGGGAGGGTAGGGAAAGATGTCCTTTGTTAAAATGGTGTAGCCTGATAAGTGAGGTAATGGATTCCAGGCAGGACTGGTCCTGCTCTTCAATGTGAAAACAATAGTATTGATTTATAAGCGTGTTGTGTTTCCTGTACAGACCGGGTGTCTATCAGAGGCCCTTTGATTGAGTGCTCGTGATTGTCACTCTGTCTACACAGCTGCGTTAGAGAGAGAGAGAGAGAGAGAGAGAGAGAGAGAGAGAGAGAGAGAGAGAGAGAGAGGGGGGGGGGTTTGCAGGCAAAATACCTCCACAATAGGCAGGTGAGCGATGATGTCATAGGCGTGGAATGAGATTCGCATTTAGCTCTGTAACCCGATATCTGCGCGTAAGAATCACATGTCCTTTTTAAACCAGAACGCTGCAACGTGAATATTTACTAGGGCTGATATCAGACTTCAGCAATGTGTCATCACATCATGTGTATAGTTGTACGGCGGGAGAATGTGTTATCAACTTGCTAACTGCATAGAAGTGAGTATACAACTTTACAATTTTGATGTTATCAATTTTGTCATTTTCCCAGAGTCAACTATTCATATTTATCTGATCATATTTTTAGATGTACGTGTAGTGTACCTATGTTTTTGGACACTACCATGATGGTAATATCATGGTATTACTTTAGGCACCATGGACATAAAAGTGTTTCCTGCTCTGCTGCTGAAACTATAGTGCCACAGTAAAAAAAAAAAAAAACAAAGGTTTTCAGTCTAAAATGATTGTGATGTGAATTTTTGTGCATTTCAAAATAATATGATGACAATAAATAGCCACAAAATGCTACAACAAACTGATTTAACATCAAAGAATTGAAAGAATATTATTATTTTATTTAACACATTCTCGGAAATTGTAAATAAATATGGTAGTCATACTGTACTATGTCTTACAGTAAAGCTCCAATGTAAGCCACAGAACTTCTTGTAAGGGTGATCTGCGACTTGGCTGAGAACAGCAATAGGAAAAGAGATAAAATGGACAGGACCTCTTTCGGCTCCTACCAGCAGATGCAGTAGCCACACTAATTGGTTTAGGGCTAACATTAATTACCACATTGCTCATTAATGGATGAAGCCTTTATTGGTTCCATTGATCAGCAGGACTTGTTAGCCATCATCCTAAGCAATGGTGGATGTAACAAGCTTACATATTGGCATATCAATTAATGCAATCAATTCCTGCCGAGCAGCTGCCATTTCTCCATCCCTGGGCCCGGCACTCGCTCCTTCTCATCCTCATCATTCCTTCGGACAGGCCAGACAACAGCCTGATGTCATCCAGGAATTAACTGAGAGATTCCTTCATTTCTGCTTAAGAGGAAGTGCTAGCTTGCTTAGCTTGGACAGGAAGCAGAAGTGCAGAGAGATTGGACATAAGCAGGTGGCGATATACAAGGAAATAAAAAAAGAGTAAGTTGGCCATGTGTTATTTCCCAAGTCAGTCTAATTTCATTTTAGTGCCAAAAACAGACAGTCAAGAGGACTTGATGCATGCTGTTTCTTCTGGTCTTTTCTGATCTGCTGGTTTACTACTGTTTATTAATTCAAATTCATATTCTGATTATTAATTTTCACGCACCAATGAAGTGCTCCTAGAAAAGACAGGCAGACACGGCGACATCTGGGCACACAGACGGCACTAAAAACGGAAATAGCAATGGGACATTCTAACCACTATTTCAAGACTTGTTGGAATGTTCTGTAGGATTACCTATAACCTTTACAACGTCAAGAGTCACATCTGAGCGAGATCATCCTTGCAGCTGTTAAACGTGCTACATTCACTCCAAGAGCCGCTTCTTTCCAAACTTCCCTCTTTCTTTTTCTAATTGAGATCAATGCTGCTTTTTAAAGACACATTGATTTGCACTTAAAATCCTCTCTCTATCACCGAGGGTTCTACAGGGAATGCAGATGTTAAATATTACAGCAGCATGGTGAACTAAAACACAATGTTCTTGCGGAAAAACAAGGGCAGAAGACAAAGGAAAAACAGCCTATGATAGGTGGACATGCACCACGGCAAAATGGAGGGATTTAATGGCAGGTGTGCAGCACTTCATTTGCCTAATAACAAATCATTTGGATGGCGAGAACGTGGAGACGACATGCACAGGACATTTTTTCAGGCAATGGTAGTTGAAGTAGATAACTTGAAGTAGACAAATTTAGCCAGGTTATTGATTGACTGATGAAACCCCAAGAGAAGAGTGGTCACAGTCCCAAACCATTCACCAATGACTATCCTGCACTGGGAAAAATGTAATTCTTATGTGTCCAAAATTGACATTTTTATGTTCATTTCACACTTGTAGAAGACCTCTAAAAACACACACTTTTGCACACACTATATAGACTTGTACAAAACAATTACAAAGCATAATATAATAACTAATATATTAATTTGTAAAATATACAACTGATATATATTTTTTGCAATATTATATTACATACTGTATTTTTTTTCTACTGTATAATTGTTTTGCAAGTTCCTTCCATCCTCTTTTCAAAGTAGATGTAGAGCATTGGTCAAATGTTGCACATCAAATGAGGTTGTCCTGAGAAGATGTGGAATCCAAACTCCCCTAGAGTCCTATTAAAAGAGAGACTCGTTTTGCTGGAGTTCATCTGCCCGAGCGGCTCATTCACTTCTAAATGACTCAACTGGCACATTTCTCCACACAGCCATGACAGCCCGACCCAGAGCACACCGTCCCAGAGGCATCCTTCCAACATTCTCCCCTCCCTTTAACTCAGACTACACATATCAGAGACTACAAACAACATTCCTGAAAAGCATATTTTAAACTTGAATAAGGGCTCGTACAAAGGTTAGTTGCACTCACACGCAGCCAGGCTTCCTGAGACATTTTGACATTAGACAAGGGCACTTTCGAAGCAGAGGCAGCTCAGATGTGCACATTAGCAGAAGAAGCGACAGCAAGAGGAAGATCAAGGTCAGAGGAACGAGTGATGCAGAGGAAAAGGCTGGATTCAGACTAGTTTGCCTACGAAAGCATAGGCACACAGGCACTTCGACGGGCACCCATTCACTCACACGATCTGTGTCCTTCAGGCAGCTCCCCCAGACTCAGTCCCCTGGGCGACACGTAAGTGGGCTGAGCAATTAACAATTTCATGCTGATTGCCTGAAGCATGCTTTTCTATACCATAAAGATAATAGCATGAAGGGCGCCACATTCCCCCCTCACAGTCTAGACCCCCCCCCCCTTCCAATCCCTACCCATAATTCCAGACCGCCTCCAATCCTCCAGTCCTCCAGTCCCGTGTGATGCGCTTTCCCCATTCATTGAGTCCTGAGCGTGCTGCCTGCTGGCTTCATTACAGACGCTCTACACTCAGACAGCACATTTAAGAAAAATATAGAAAGGACTCCCTGAAGAGTAAACAGGTATGATTATTAAAGGATGTGAAAAAACGGGGGGAAAAGATGAGATTCTCAGTCTCCCACTGGCATCAAGTGATTTGAAAGTCTAATTTGGACACAACACAACAGGCGTACAGGTTGTACAAAACAAACCTCAGTTCCTGTGATGCACTGAGCATGCTCTGTGCAGAGGGGTGGTGATAGACTCATCTTCCGCTGCCATTGGAGGCTGGCTGCGTGACAGCTTGTGACGGCAGAAACTGCACTAACCGCTGATTCTGATCAACATCTCCGCAATCGCCCACGTACAACGTGCACATCAAAGTGTGGCGGAGACTAGAGGCAGGAAGCTAACTGTCCTCTAGTGGTAGTGTCTGGCTGCAAAGTGACAGTAAAATGGGTGCATAAAAAATTTGTCTTGCGTGTTCACGCAAAACCGCGAGTCTCATGGGTTTTTAAAAAACTGGTAAATATGCACATGGATGTCTGGATCAAGTCGTTAAAATGAGCACCAATATAGAGGTGCTTTTCAGAGAGTTGCCCTTAATGTTGTGAGCCATTTAGAGTGACGGGTGCAAATAAGGACGTGGCAAAATATAAACACTACATACCAACCCACACACAGCGGGCACTGCTAATGAACACACAAACCCTTTCCCAGACAGTTCACGTGCCCCAAACACTCATTTCAGTCTGAAATCACTAATGATATTTCTGTGTTAATGACTGCCTGTTTTTAAAGCAGCAGCTGCTCCGCTCATACTGGCAATTGGAGGATTTATTTATCGATTGTTTAATGTTATGACCAGAAAAGGGAAATTAATGAACTTGAGACAGATGAAAATCAAAACAGTGCGAGTGAACATTAAACAAGAAAAAAAAAAAAAAAAAGAGATTGATTTCTTGCTATTTCGCATTGAATGGATACATTTCCTTCATGGTATACAGTGTCTACTTGCCCTTGGTTGTTGTTTCTTTTCTTTTCCCAATTAGATCTGCCAGTAAAAGATAATAAGGAAAATAAATTCAAGAATTGATTAAAATATAATAATAAATGCTTGATTGCATTTTGCACTGATAGAGAAAAAATCCCTTATCCACTTTAGTACTCAAATGACTGCATTAGAAACACTCCCAAGAGAGATGAGGGAATTGGGGAAGGATCAGGAAGAGGTGTTAGGACAGATCACAAGGAAAAAGTTGTGATGGAAGCCTGCCTGATGCATATTGCACAAACATATTGCAAGAGCTTTCAGAAAATGGTGAGCTCCAATCTGATTGGCTGACTTCACACAATTTCATGAAGCTAAGACATTAAAAGACATTAGGTTTGGTCACTTTACCTGTCAAACGAATGCTTCCTGCCAGAATAAGCTTCAATTTAGAATCAGACTTCATGCCTCATTCATACAATGTCAGGACATTACTTTGCATCCTCAGGTGATCATGGCTTTGAAAGGAAGGAATTACAAAAGGATCCAGCATTGATGCATGCACCCCCTCCCATCTTGTTTCTCGCTCCCCCCCCCCCCCCCATTCCACCCCACCACACCATCTAAATTGCAGTCACAACCCCCAGCTCGTAGGGGATGATAATTGCAGACGGCCAATAAATTACTACTGCCTCCACATCAATTATAAGCATCACGTCTGGCAATGAGGAAAATGAGATCTTGTGACAAATTTCATGAGGCTTGGCTGCCCAGCAGCCTTTCTTAACATGCTACAGATAGCAATCCCTTATCTAGCCTCTGTAATGGGGAGCTACGGATAGAGAGATGGAACAGCAGCCATTTAATTAAAAAGCTGGGTGGTGGTGTGTTGGGGGGGGGGGGGGGGGGGGGTTGTGTAATTCATTGTAGGGGCCCAGGAAGAAGACAAAGGCTTTGTCTCCAATACATATTTTGCTCTGCGTTGCCAGTCATCAGGGACCACGCTTTTGCCCGCGTTCGTTTGATAGCCATTCAGAGCATTTTTTTCCTTTCTCGGTCCATTCCATTTCCCCCCCTCCAATCCCTTTACCTCTTCCACCTCCTCCCTTCCCCTCTTTTTTATACTGTTATTTCCCAGGGGACCGCTGAGGTGCTTGCTCCACCAGGGCTGGTGCAACTCATTTGAGAGGGGCATTTTTTTTAGTACGAATGACTGCAGAGAGCGAGCAGACAGACAGTGGCACTGAATGAAATGGCCCCTGCACCTAATTGTGTTCCCACCTGGGAAGCGCGGGTGAAGGCAGCATCTTCGGCGGGAGGAATAGGGAAGGGGACCTGATGAGGATTTATGGAGGACAGCGAGACGGCAAAATAAAACACCAAAAGGAATGGACCCTAAATCTTATTTCCCGCCGCAATATTCATTGCTGTTGCAATCGGGTGCGCTGAAAGAGCGTTGCAAAAACGACCGCTGCGTTCAAATTATAGCTGCACTCTCTACTAATATTTAACATCATTAGAAAATCATTAGAAAACCATCATAAAACCTGGGATTATGACTAGAGCATTAAACACAATGATTATTCAGGGTGTTCCTTTTCCCCGCTTTTCCCTCGGAAATGAGATTTCGCTCTCCACGCCTGTGCAGGAGAAACTAAGAATATTTCTCATAATTACTACAACATTTGAAAAACATTGGCCTGCATAAATTACTATACCATTATATGATTGTTTTTCATTCCCCCAAAGCAAAGTTCTAAAAGATGGGCTTTTCGGAGAACGACAGCTGCGAGCGGCATTAATGCAATTTCACCATGAGTGTAAGAGGGCTAATTCAGATATTGCCCACTGCTTCTGCTGTTGAATGGCCGTTGTCATTAATATGTTATTTCTCATTGCGTTTAACTGGACACACAAATGGCCACGTGGTGACTTTCCATATATTCCACAGAATTACCTTTCAACAGTCGGGAGATATGGTATTCACTGTGCTGTGTTCAAGTCGGGCTGTAATGTAACTATCTTGCCTAAAATATGGTATTTGATGAAACGACATTAGCAATCAAAACTTGCATGTCTTCCTTTTAATTGCATACATATTCCACAGCTATTGCTTTCAAATCATTCGTTTTCACTACTCACTTTGGGCCAACTCCAGCAGGATATCATGGAGTATGTGTGTGTGTGTGTGTGTGTGTGTACGGGCATTATCAGCAGCAGTAATCAGCCCAGAGGGAGAGGGCATGTAATGGAGGTTTCCCCAGAGGAGATGAAAGCCGCAGGGCTGAGTGGGTTCACAGGCCCAGGGTCTCTCTCACTTTCTCAGGCGGGCGGCCGCTTTTCAGGAGCTCGGTTCACAGAGATCCCTGCTGAGGAGCTGGCTGATGAAGCTCTTTCCTGCCTTGTCATGTTGTGCAAAGGTACTGACCCCTTGACCCTGCCCTAAAAAGCCCTCCTGGCAAGACTGGGGGGGTCTCACAGCATTTGTAGGGGAGCATATCCATGTATTTGCGGAATTAATCTGCGGACAGAAAATAGACGCACAGCAGTGGCATGGTTTAACACCCTATGACAGTCTATAGTAACAGCCAATGAGGAATGATTGCATCATAAATGAACACACAGGTCCAGGAAGCTCTGAATGTGTGTGTGTGTGTGTGTGTGTGCATACACAAGTCAATCGTAGGATTGACTGCGTTTTATACTCGCATCCAACACAACCTTATTAATTCATGTATGGTGGACACCTATGTTTGGAAAAGGCCCCTTCTTTTGGACATACAGGGGGAGTTCAGGGCTGGAAATTCTCTTCAGGCAGAAAAAACAGGAGGTTAAAATAAGAGCAATCCTTGTCAAGGCTTTGAGAGTAATTCAACTGACACTGATGAGAATCAATGCTCCTTTGAATGCATTACTTGGCAGAAACAGGCCTTTTGTCCCTTAAACCCAGCCAGCGAAAAATGATGCCCTTCGAACAATGGGGGGAGAGGTGAAAATATAAAGAGTGAGAGAGAGGGAGAGAGAGAGAGGTCCTCCCTCCATTCCCTTTCACTGAGCCAAATGGATTCCGAGCACTTATGCATTAATCAATCAATATCTCTCACTGTACATCAACGGCGCAACCAAGTTATGAATGACCTTTCCAACAAAAAAAAGGACACTTTAATGTGCACAAGACTACATGTAGCTGAGTAACTTTGGCCCATTTTTTATCACGCATGATTACACCTTCACAAGGCACAGGGCCATTAATAGTGCACTAAATATGACAAGGTTAGTCATTATTCAATTAGCACAAAAGAAGAGGGCAAGGGGCAAATCGGTGAGAGAGATGGGGGATGTCATTTTTTGGACATCCATCTGTCATTCAGTGTGGCACAGAACGAACTGACTAACCCAGAAACATATTGTGCTGCCACTCATTGCAACAATTTTCATATTATTTCAATAGCTTCATATCTTAAGTGTCACTTTTTTCAATTCCAGCTTACTCGGAGTAAAAAAACTAAGTCACACTACATTTACATGTAGCATCTGTGAGAGGATCTCGTATGCTTTAAGAGCACTTCTTTTGTAACAACGTTCAAGAGATAATTTAAAGATGGCTCCTATCTTCTGATAAAAGATGACTGGAGCAGCTGTCGCACTTGAGAGGAATCACTCGCAAAGCCAAGTCTGTTTATAATCAAGCACAATGTTGCACTATCATTCAGCTGATCACTCTGATACAGTTAGTACTCAAAATGACTAAGAACTCGACCGTTAGGACAAACATGACGTCCTCCGCCTTCCGAGGGTTTCCTCCAATAGACGAATCCACTTGAAAGTGTTTGGGTTGAACTTTTTCCATCTTAAAGAATAATAAAATCAGCAGCGAAGTGCTTTTAATTATCTTTTCATCGGTTATTACTAATCGTAGTCCTTCCCCCTCACTTTCTCTAGATGGGAGTCGAGCGGTTTTAGACTTCGGAAGCGAAATCTCTCGTGGCCGGGAACCCGCTCTGTATTGATGGCAAGAGCGGCACTTAACTCTTTGAGCAATCAAAACTCAATCATTTCTCATTAAAATCCTGAACGCCTGAATCAGATAACATTTGGGGAGAGACTCTGGCTTCATCCGAGAAATGGATTTCTCTGAAAAAAAAAAAAAAAAAAAAAAACATTTCCGGGAGGAGGGAAATTGTGAACAGACAAAAGCTCTAAAGAATTTGCCTTTTTTTTTACGGGTTCATGGGACCGAATAAGAAAAATGGGTGCATATTTAGGATTTTCTCAGCCACTCTTTTTTGGGCTCTGTTAGGGCGTGGAGGTGAAGCATGGAGACAGAGTGGAACGGACAGGAGCTGACTGCACAGCCAAGCTAAGAAAGGAAAAACTCAGGCCAGGAGCACAAATTAATGCTATTGTGAGTTTGCGCACAATAGAGCTTGCGAAGTGACTGCGGAAGACCCTTAAACGGAGACATCGCTCTTTCCTCCCTTCCCAATTAGATTTTCTCACCCGTTTTACATTACAAAAAAAGGGGTCCATTTTTGCCTAATTCCTCCTTGCCACTGACACAGGCACCTCGGAAACTAAACCAGGAGCAGATTAGCGCCAGGCTCGGCATGATTGACAGCAACCTGCGCGCTTGTTTCGGACACCTACACCGTGGCTGTCCCAACCATGACCCCTCCCTCCCTCTCCGTGAGCGTCTCCACCTCCCTTACAACTGCGTGTGATATTCAGCAAATACATGCCAAAGACACATTTTAAAAAATGTCTCCTCGCTTCATTTTGACCATGGCCCGAGAAATGCTATGTACTATTAATATATATTGCACTCTGCATATAATCCTTTGAGTCTCTAGGCTGTGTTCAGAGATAAACAGAGGTTCACAGTATTATTTATCATTTGTTGATGTGTCCTGTTTCGCGCTGGTTTAAATCACTGACAACCATGGGACTGGATATGAAATTGAGGGACTAGTAGATGTGAAGTGAGTGTGTGTGTGTGTGTGTGTATGTACAGTATGTTTTCTTTAATAGGCACAGGTTGGCTTGTCATCTCTATGGCTGCTCCACAGCATTGGCTCATTAAGGACACAGAGCGGAGTGGTTCTGGTAAGTTCATGCTAATTTCCATCCCTGTCTGCTCTACCACCCTTCTGAGACACTATTAGTGCCTGTTTGAATATTCAGATAAGCAGGGACCAGAAACGCACAAATTAAATCCCTTTATTCTGATTTAAGTCCTACATTGGGCTCCATCTGCACCCCCTACATACGGGCAACAGTAAAGACAGAGAGCAAATATAGAGAGACAGAGAGAGAACGAGGCCCTCAAGAGTGTTTCTGGCATGCTAACCGCCTGCATGAGCGTTACGAAACATATGAACATTATAAAACTTAATATCTAGCGATAAAAACTCCATTTTAAGAGCTGCAAAATTTTAAGGGCGTATGAGCTGAGTTTGAATCCTTCAGAATGAGAAGCACTCAAAGAAAGTCTTCAAAACAGGTGTGTAGAATTATTGACCATTGAGAATGAGGGAAGAAAAGAAAGGGCAGCTTTTAACAGTGGCACTCACTCTAATGCAGTGCCACACCACCCTAAAGTTGGGCCGGAATTGCGTGTTCTTCCCTCTTAACTGTACGGCACAGCTGAATTGACTCAGAACACTCCTGTATGGTGACTGAGCAGTTAGCATGAAAATTGACCTTTGCTTGCTTTCTGAACTGAGGATTATTCATCTGTAATGCTTTCAATTGGTCAGGGTGGCTTGAGCTGGAACCTTCTGACATATTTGCCTTCTCCCTTTCCTCCTCTGTGTCTTTAAAACTCATTTCAAACTGAAAAAAAAAATGCACTCCAAGACCTTGGTGAATGACCATGCCAAGAATCCCAGCGCAATAAAAAAGGGCAAAAAAGCTTGTAAACTGCAGCACGGATTGGAAATCAACAGACAATGATTGCATATGCAGTAAGCGTTTAACAAGCAATGTGTAAAACAAAGAAAGAGGGAAATTTGGGCTCAGTAGTGCTATTGTTCCGCTGTCTTTACATAGGGCTGGTAAAATATGGCTAAAAAAAAAGGTGTGATTGCTGTCAAATGGCCATAAATTGACACCAAGATTTGTCAAAATGGCTTCAATTCTTCTCATGAGAGCTTGCGCTTTGATGTGCCATGGCAGCTTTTGTGACTTTCATTGTACTTTATCCAGTAGTGGTCTGACAGGACACAGAGTGCTAGAATAAATACACATTCACTGAATGTCTTTGTCTAAAGATCATCAATCAGTAGGCTCAGGCCCATCTGAACGGGCTGCAGTGAGAATGTGTCTGCTAGCAGCTAATAAAACAGAAAATGACAGAGATCGAGTCCAAGCAGACAAAGAGATAGTGTGAAAGCTTGAGGCATCATAAATCTGGCCCAGTCAAACTCCAGGAATGTCCCAGTTTGTCAAAAACAAATAGCAGCTTGTCTCTGACCATTGCTAGGCAAAAGAGCCCTCACATCTGGTCAAACAGACCTTGCGCTCGGTCAGGAATCTGGTTGAGTCCATTTTGGACAAACAAGGCCTTGATGGGACATCATATTGGCCCAGAAAGCCTCTGGAGTAGTATGGAGACTAATCAGAAGTCTTCATCAACAGATGTTACAGTGTGGCTAATCAATAAGCCACATAGCAAGGGGACTGCGACGGCCTACAGCGTGAGAATCACTGTTTCTTGCCTGTGAAGTTTTGCCGGGCATGTACAAGGAGCGAACACGATGGCATCTTCTTGTAGGAATCCAGCCTTCGCTCCCCTCAAAGACCCCTGTCAGAATACACTAATGTCACATTGATCAGCCGTCTTGCCTTCCCTAACGTCCCTCCATTCCCACTTCTGTCGCACGCTCCTTCTCTCCTCTGGGCTGTGTGTGAATAATCAAGCGAGGGCTGAATCAATGGCTGCCGTGCGCCTCCACAGGTAAAGGTTAGCAGGGTGGAATATTGAATTATTCCTGCTTCTCTCATCAGTGCCATCTGCTTGGCTGCCTCTAATTGACAGGTCAGAGGGACAAGATGGCTCTCTTCAGTATTTATGTGTGTGAAAGCCTGATCTTCTGCATTCTAGCCTCAAAACAACAGACAGCATGTCTGCGATGAAACGTGCATCTTCCCGTTAGCAAGGGATTGTTTCATGTGCCAGTTGCCCTGAGAAGCCGCGAATCGGAGAGAGAGGGCATTCTGCTGTCAGAGCTGTATGTTGTAGATGCAGGCAGCTCATCCACAGCCAAAGATCATAGCCTTTGATCTTTCACTTCCTCTCTAGAGGGGACAAATCAGCTTATTAAAAAAGTCAAAAATCTAAAACTTTCACTGTTTCTGATCGACAATGGGAAAACTCCATCACTCAATCCCTCCGTGTTTTTTCACCCGTGGTCACACCAAAATGATGAAAAATTTCCCGTCTGAAGTAGCAGCATAGCATCAAAACCCAAATCTGAGAGCAGCTAAAAACTCATTGACTTCAGTCTCTAGTGTACCTGACAGCCATAAACTAAAAAGAAAATCTATATGAATGTACAGACAGTGATTTCCTAATGCCTGACATACAAAATATCACTTCTGAATACTTGGAGAAGAGCTCTACATTTATGCTAATTGTAGTGTGTGTGTGTTTGTGGACATATGTACATGCATACCTGAATTTCATATACTTATTATAATGGCTTATTTAATATACTGTATATATAGCTTGAACTTGTTCCTACAATGTATGCCGTTTTGGATAAAAGTGCCGGCTAAACCAATAAATGTAATGTAATATGCTAGCTGTATTTGAGCCTCTACTGTAAATTTGATAACGTACATTTTTTTTAACACTATAAACTAGTGGTATTATGACTTGGTATTATAATATAATGTTTAATATACATTATTACATTACATGTACACAAAATAAACTAACATTAATTTTGGAAGATTTTGAAAATAGATTTTGGACACTTGCATCAAATCAACTAAGCGGGTACCAAAAACCTCAACCTGATCAAAAATTGCTATAGAAACGACAATTATATATCTGTCTTTGACTACCAAAGACCTTTTCATCCATGTCATCTGCTGTTTCTCCTCCAGCCACACATTTCTGCTTAGCTGCAGTCAGCTTGGACACATGACTGACAGTTCCTGTCCTCTGCGGTCTCAGTGCCCTGACTGACACAGGACGAGCGCGAGCCTTCAGCCTGCCACCCGAAACCCTCGCGCCCTGCTCGCGCTCCCCACCGCAGCCTCCAGGCCCCGGAATAGAACTCATTAGCACGTTTGGTAAGTACAAATGAGATGACTGCCTCCTGATGGACTGTCTATCTTTTGGATCAGCTTTCAGGGAGAGTGTCTCGTAATGACGGGTGAAGGGAATGAAAGAGGGGGAGAGAAACTAATATTATAATGCTCTCTGCGCTCACTCCGGGCAGTGCACCTCGCAATGGCCTGAAATGGAGGGCCCTGAAGTGGGCTTGATGACAGAGGAGGCCTCTCTCACCCACATGTAGGATCCCACTGTGGGTGTGTGAACACCCACATGTGTGTTAATTGGGTGTCTGTGAGCATGTGTGCCTGTATACAGTACAAATCTGCAGCACAATTTACACCCTCTTATCATCTCCAAATCAAAATGGAGCAAAGAAATATGTGCTCTGCACCGCTCTGCTCAACGTACACACAAAAACATACCATCTCCTGCACATGTACTGCCTCGAAGGCCCTCCGTTTGACCCAAGTCACTCTTCCTCCCTGTTAGGGCAGCCAATGGTCAGATCTATCCGTGCCTGGCCAGTAAAACGGCAGAAGAAAACGCCACGCAATCCGTTTTGACTCTCAGACAATCCCAGAATAGCAATTGCGCTTCTTGGTCAATTTGCAGTAGCAGGATGAGCCAGGGAAGGAATTTATACAGCGGCTGTCTATAAACCAACCGGCAAAGAAAAGACTTCCTTGTGTGAGCTTGGCGCGGTCATATGAGCCCAGCCCAACATTGCGCTGAGTGGAAAATCCATAAAGCCATCACTTAGGCTCTTTAATAAAAGGGCCAGTTTCATTTTAATATTTTTCAAAATGAAAGGTAATGCATTTATGAAATTCGTGGCACGCTCAGTGGACTAAAAACAATTTCCTCTGGTAGGCTGTGCCCTTCAGCTGTGGATTAAGGGACAGACGTCCAAGAGGAGCCGACCCGAAGCCCTCGGTGGGGCCCTCACCAATTGGATCGCTTCCCCTCATCTCTAGCAGCATCCCAGCAATACCATATTTTATTAAAAGAATCCTCAATGATGTTTGTTGCATGACTTGCCCTGTCTTTACTCAGATGTACCATGGCATGGTTGGGGTAGGGGCGCAGGGGTTGTGGTTAGCGGCTATAATATCCTGTTTCTGGGAAGGTTTACTTTGCATTTTAACAAGCATGTAAAAAGTTTAGGACATTCCAGGTCCGGCTGCTGTCTGCAGGGCTGTACGGGGCCCTGGGTCCAGACATGAGCCTTGCCCTAGATAGCCCTAGCCAGCCTTCATAGCGCCTCTTCCCCTGCGGAATGCACATGCTTTATGTGCTTCATGCAGACATGTGGCCCTAGTCAATAAGAAACAGACACGTACAAATGTGCATACACACATCCACATCCCTCTTAGCTCAGGGTGACATTCCAGTCCAGTAAAAATAAAAGTAAGGACTTTTTAACACCGCTCGACTCTACCCTCACTTGACATTTCCTGTCGGCTGTCCAAGAGCTTTAGTAAGTAAAGCAAAGAGCCCAGCAAACATCCAGCATTTGCTTTAATAATGCATCAATCTGTGCATGGAATGTATATTTGCATATAAGGAGATATTATTCACGAGGAAGCAGGCAGTTCGTAGGGAGAGGAGAGAGATGCAATGCTTGATGGGACAAGGTGAAGCTGGCACTCTGTTTGGTAAAAAAGATTATCTTCCCTATGTCCTGGTCTAGGCAATGAAAATGTAAATTTAGTTTAAGGATCAGTGATTATCTCTCTCTCTCTCTCTCTCTCTCTCTCTCTCTATATATATATATATATATTCAAGAAAGGTAAAAAAGGTAAAAACTCTAAAAATGTCAAAAGTAAAAAGCAACAAAAAGCTATAAAAACGTATTTTCTATAATATGAATTGTTAATTTAAAACTCATTCTAAGTATGAACTGCATTCTTATAATAATACTAATAATAAAAGTCATGTCAGTGACCCTTGGATCAGTCAAAGACTAGTTTAGAGTCTCCAGTGCACTTCCATCTCCCGCCTGGGCACTGAGAGGGGAGGGTTGCAGCTGGCACAAGAATCCGAGCAGGCCGCTGTTCCCGTGTCTACAGACAGGGATTTCCTGCAGCACGTCATAGCTCAGCGATCACGGTGCTGGCATCTGCGACCGAAAGAGATTTACATCAGCAGCTAATCCACAGCGTCAGTGCAATGTGTTCACTCTCCAAAACAGCTTTCCCTCCTCTCTCCTACAAACACACACAAATCTTCTGGGCTGGCAATGCCACCCAAAGGCCTGCAGCGCCATCAAAAAGCCAACTAACCATCTTTCAATTCCACTTACCTCTTTTCTTACTCTCTCTCTCTCTCTCTCTCTCTCTCTCTCTCTCTCCTGTATCTGTCAGTTAGCAATGTTCAAAAAAACTTCAGTCCATTAAGTCTTCTGAAATGAGAGACCCCAATGTGTCATCTAGCTATATGCCCTGGTGAACATCACTCATAGAACCTGTCATCTGCTGCTGTAGTGTCTCTTCCCACACATCAAGCTCAGACACACACACACTCTGGAAGCCAACTGTGTGCATGTAAGCATGTGTTAGTGTGTGTTGTCTTGGGTGTCTGAGCTTTATGATTTTCAGAAACCCTTCTTGCAGAGAGCTCCTTTGTGTTGTGGCAAGAAAAGGGGTTAAGAATGACAAATGGACATCCAGTGAGAGAATGACATGCTTGAGCAGCACATTTTCAACGCGAGGCAGAAATTAAAACAATGCATGCCTTTTATCCGCACACTGCTCTAATTGGATGGGAAACTCTGCCGCCTTGGCACTCTGTGGGCGAATCATAGGGCGAAAAAAATGTGGCACAGAAACCCGGCCTACACTATCTGCATTCACGCCCATGCACCATAATCACACAGATGTAACGTATTTTGTGCATGCATTGTCGTCATATCTGAATATCCTATATTGTGTTTGTTATGGGCCTAATAATGCTTAGCTGGAATGTACTCACGGGTGATTGGTTACTTTAATCAAGCCTGAACATGGTTAGTTCTGAGAGAAAACAATATCACAACAGCATTATGGATCAGAACTGAAAACAAAGCTAATCAATATTTCCACAATCAATTGTTTTCATCAACAGCATCTGCTATGGCACACTTTCTCTGAATTAGTGGTATGGATCTTTTTTTAAAAATGATCTTCATTGATATTGTTAACAAATGACCAGAAAATGGAATGTGACAGTTCCAGAGAGAGACGTGAAAGACCTCCCTCAGGGGTGGCTGTGCAGCCTTAATTTGGGAACTATTAAAGTGCTGTATCTGTTGGTTAATGTACATTACTGTGGGCTCTTAATTCATAAACTTTTACACTAATTGTTCGTCAAAGAGTTTTGAGTTTAAGGTTGCCGTCACACAACCTAGTTCATGTGACTGTCTGCGTACTGTGCTGTAAACTGATTGAACTCTAGACCAGTTGAAAACGTGATGTTTTAATACACTGAATACACAATAAAAAAAAAAAAAAAGGATATTCTGGGTGCTTGCTAGGGCACTGCCCTAAGTTGCCAATGTGTTACTGGATAAGGTTTTACAAAAATAATTAAATCATTGTGAATCAGTTCAAAAGATTAATCAAAATGACTAATTTAACAGAAAAGAAATCTCAAAAAACATCCCTATGACATGAGGTATAACTCATGTCCGTAGCACAAATGACTAGCATACCAAAGTTTATTACTTAAAGTTAGAATAAGGAGTTTCATAAAACTCTATCCACAATGTTTTTGTCCAGGGTCGTCGGAAACTCCAGGTGAGAAAATTGGGGAGTGGGAAAGTCGAACTCTGCTTAGGGAAGTAGCCCAGCATCTAACACCAACAGAGCCGCACACTACACGGCAGCAGCCAAGGGAATTGCTGCCTAGCTGACCCAGAAATCCAGGGCCAGCTTTGTTTTAACAAGCAGGGGAGCCTTCTACCACTTTAGCAACTGTGCCTCAACCACAAGAAAGAGCCCAGTGCCTCAGAAGAGCTAGCAGGGAGGAAATTAAATATTACACCATGAGGGAATGGTTTCACTCGGGTTAAGGGGGGGGGGGGGGGGTGCAGGACATTAAGAAGTTTAAAGGTAGTTTGGGGAGGGCGGGTTCATAAGCACAGGGGACGGCAGTGAGGAATTAGCAACATTCGTACTTGCTGATGAAGAAGTATGTTCATCACCAGTGTAATTCGAACAAGATGCTGAAGCAGGTAGTTGGAGAAGGCGAAGAAGGCCAACATTCTTTATTACACACCTCATTTCATTTAACTGACCTTTAAATATATATATATATGCTTAATTATATATGCAAGAGTTGAAAAAAGTCAGTCTTTGGCCCTGCTATTTAAAGGGATGAGACTTGTTTTCAAGCTAAGCAGTGCGCCACGGCTTGGTCGACAGGAGCTTGAGTTTGATCCTGCATCTGTAGGGCAATCAATCAGCTGTTCAACGCTCCGACTGCAGCCCGCTCCGTTTGGTAAACAGAGCGTCAAAGGCAATTAGGACAGTGGTTCCTCTCGGAAGACCCAGCATCCCTAACAGAGCGCTCATTGGCCCAATACTGACGTCAGTTAGCAGGTATCGGCTATCAAAGGACAGGAACTCTGGGACCCCTTTCTCTCGCTCATTCTGTCTGTGTAGGAAACAATAGCTGATAATAAGAGGCAGGCTGGTTCCCTTTTGAGCTGCTGGTCGATTTACACTCACCTTGTCCTTCATCAGAATTTCCTAGTCAGCACTGGACTAGACCTCAGCCTTAATCACCTACATATTCTCTCCTGAAGGTACAGGAATTCAATAATATCTAGTCTAGAAAAAGGCAGTAATTAAATACATCAAAAAGATTGCACGGCCACGCAATCAGCCATCATCAAAGCACGCAGCCATCTCTCACTAAAAAGAACATCTCATCTGACTAATCCTGGAAGATTTCGGAAAAGTTGCACTGCACGGCAGACATAATGTGTTGTTTGTGAGTTGTTGGCTCATTTGACGTCAAGGGGGTACGACTGGATTGCTGCAACTAGAAAAAAATATGGCAGAGGGTTGCAAATGTGTGTGTGTCTGCGTGTAGCGACTGCATGCTTCTCTGCCCACACATCCCTACTGCAGGAGTCATTACCTAACCTCCAACCAGACTCACAAACAAGGGAATCCATTAACGCACATCAAAGGTTAGCCAAGAAAATATATAAATAAATGCTACATCAACCAAAAAAGAGAGAGAGCGCTAGGGAGAGAGAGAAAACCAGACTTGTTTGTGAACTCTTTACCTCCACCTACCCAGAAACACACTCTAAATCTCCTGCACCCCCACCCTTTTAACCTAAGTGGGCCTTCCTATTGCCTTTGCATGTTCACTTGTCCACTGTACTATAGTCATTAACATATTTGGAGTGCAGCGAGCAGAAAGCTTAATTGTCCTTAATTGCTCGGCTAAATATGTTCTCTAATGATTCTCCTCAGATCTGTGACTGCCTTTTGCGCAATTTCCCGGCCGCTGGCTTCATTATCCCTGCCTCCTTGGAACAAAGCGTCTTTAGAGGCCAACTCCCCCCGCCGTCTTTTGCTCTCCCTCTCTCTCTCCCCCACGGCACAACGCTAAGAGCCAGTTGGGCCGCCTGGCTCGCGGGAGGGAGGGGAGCGACGCACAATGGAAGTCTTTTGTCAGGGCACGAGAGTCAAAATGATTAGAAAACCAAATCCATGCTGAAACAGTGTGTTAATTGACTGCAGCTCTGTCGTCTTAATGGCTAACTAACATATGGCCTGACGAAGGCCTCAGCCCCAGCCTTTTGTTTTTAGCACCCCCTCCCCTCGCCGTTCGGAGCTTAATGGCATCTTTGATTGTTTGTTTAATGCAGGCACAGCAATGGGACTGTACTCGTATTAATGAACATGCTGTGCCAGATCGCCGTTGTCCTTAGGATATCCTCTCGCCTTATCAGTCATCAACGGAGCACAGAGCCACAGCAGTGATGTCATAGGCTGGCACGACCCAGGGACTGAAGATGTGCTGTGCTCTTTCACTTAGAAGCATCTCAATGACTCCAGTGTGCTTTATGCCGTGTGACCAGGTCTCAAAAATCAGGTAAAGATGCTGGCATTAAAAGAATCTGCTCTATTGGTAACTGGATCTAAAGCCATGCAACTACGAACATTGTAGTCTATTTATAATGCAATTTCTATCTATTAACAATCTGAATTATGAATGGAGTGGATATTTTCCACTCTCAGTTTCAAAAGACGGGAACGCCACAACAACTAAAGAGGGATCTATCCCCATGCATATCAGGTGAACATAGAGGCTTGTATTCATTTGAATTCTTACCCGTGTCGGCAGACGGACACTTGCGAATGGTGAAGATGGCACTCAACTCCTCCTCTTCCTCGGGCAGTCCCTTCTGCAAGCGCTGCAGCTTCCGCAGGCTCTCGCTGCGCTGGTGCTTCATGGAACGGACGTGTTGGATGAGGTTCAACTTGGCCTTGGTGGAGTAGTTACACAGGACACAGTGGTAGTAGCACGACTCGCCCTCCACAGCGTTCTCGTGCTGCTGCAAATGCTGTAGTGAGAGAGAGAGAACAAGAGAACAAGAGAGTTAGCATGGGGTTTTTAACAAATGGGATACCTAATGTCATTTACAAATGAATAAATCAATTGCCAATCAGGACTCTGTTGTTTAACACAAAGTCAACGTCATTCATCAACACTAAGTTGGTCTCTGTGTGTTTCTGTGTGCTAACAAGACAGAGGGAGGACGTTGGCATTCTCTGAGCTGGTGAGCTAGACGAGAGGAGCATGTCAGCATCTACAGGAAGAGCTTGAGCAGGGACACACTGAGAAAAGTGCATTGATCCCTTTCACTCAAGAGAAGTCTTTCGTCTCTGAAAAGGAAACTCCAAACATCTGCCTGTTTCACGCATGGGATGCTAAATATTGATCACCAGTGAGTCAAATCCTGCTTCTTTGAGAGCAAGGCAAAAAGAGAGAGACGGGCGGTAGTGTGGTGCTCTGACTATCTCCAGAAGAGGGTAAAGGGATCCTTGGGGAGGACCAGAGATATGTGCTATGATCCACAAACCCAAAACAAGCCAACCACACCGCACACCCAACGGTAACAACAATCCCAAGTCGAGTCTGTGTTCATTGAGCACAACACATCTAATCAATGAGATAAGACCAACACAATAAGGACATTGCAAGCCTATAAATTTGAATGCTAGTCCCTAGTTAGCACATATACATGTGTTGAAAGCACTTCTACATCTTGCCTAACCTTGATTCATGTCTTCTTTCAAGATATGATTGTCACTTGAAGCCTTACGAAAGCTACCAATTAACTTTTGTGTATACTGTAAATGTTAATCAATTGCAATTCATTCTTCATGGCCGTCATCTTTTTGGTGAATTGTGTTTGTGTGTGTAGAGCGAAAGATTCATTGCAATTTATAAATGTCAGACTATACATACACATACTCTCCACCCTCCATGTAAAACAAGAGAAAAAAATAACCTATGTGTGTTCAGGAACAGCACACGCTACATCTTTGAAACTATACGACAAAGGCGCATGAAGGTCATTGGTAACTTTAACACTCAAAAAATAATATATAATAATAATTTGGTTGGAACCATGGCCTAGCAGCTAGTGTAAATACTTTGCCACACTGAGCAATGGTACATAACGGGGTGATATGTGTTGGGCTCATAACATTTCAATCATATCTGCTCATCAAATAGCAGTATCTTCCCTAAGTCTCTTTACCTTGCACTCCTTGTTTACCTTCCTTCTGTTACGCGAGTCATGAAAAAGCAACTAAATTGCACCACGAATGAGATGATGCAAATCTGTAAAAATATCTCTCTGCCTTTTTGCCTGGAAAAACATGTATTTTCTCTCTTGTGGAGAAGCTCTTAATCTCCTGCACAGACCACCCCCAAACCCTGACAAAGGTCGGGGAAAACAAATTGATTCATTAAGACGCGGCTGAGTTGGCTTTGCCCTGCAGCGCAGAGATGAGATGCTTTTCCATCGGCTTTGGATGCACAAAGCCAGAGTAACATTAGATTTTTAACCCAATTAAGGCCACATCAGGTGTTGACAACAGTGAGAGAGGAAAAAATATTATCTTCCCTGAAATGTTCTCCTTCTTTGGTAATATTTAATTTTCGGGTAAAATTGCTATAAGGGTTTTTTTTGTGTGTTTTTTTTTTGTTCCCCAAAGCAATTGTGGTGCTGGTATCATATGTCACCCTGGTATACCTAAGATGTGCATTAGGGCCACTGACTTCCAGGAATGGGTTTTTGCTTTTCGTGTGTGCCCCTCAGCTCCATGTAATGGAGTTATTAGGTGATCGTAAAAGGCTCTGTCTTTCTCCTCACGCTCTCTCTCACTCTCCTTCACTCCCTTTTCTGTTTGAAGTGGGGGTATGATGTCATTGAGTAGGTGCTGCTGGATGTTTTGGGCTTTACTTGAGCTGCGCTTTACTTGAGCCCCCCTCCCAACACATATGCAGCATATCAGAACTCAGGTACACTGATCTGTCACGGATTTGCTAGTATAAAACACCAAATCAATCCGCTGTGTGCTATGAGATGGCACAGTTTTTTCTTTCTTCGCAAGCGAGGAGGAGAATATATGAACTGAAATGCACATCTTTACTTGAGCCATCTTTTGTGGAAATAAATGCAGCAAAAAAAAAAAAAAAACACACCTGAACTAAACTAAACTGAACTACAAGAAAAAAAAAATGTGGGGAGTTTTACAGGGCCCATAAAAAGAGTAGGATTTACACGGCTGAACCTTAACTGGTTCAGGATAGAGAAGAGCAATATATCACTTTTTTACCCAAACTGAAGCCAGTCTACCACACACTGGATGCTACATACGTATATTAGCCAATATGCTATACAGTGATGGTATAATCATTACCGTTTTGTTATAGCTACAATATTTACTCCAAAGTACCATGGTGCTCAGGTGCTTTAAAGAACAACATGGTATTACAAAAAAATATATTCAAAGGTACTTTTTATAAGGGATATTAGAAGGATTAAGACTCTCCAAATCAACATAAGATATAATTTTCCTGAATTTCCATATATCAGAGATAAATATATTGCTCTCCGGGTCTGACACCAGAGGGCCGAACAGACCTACATTTCTCTCTCACAAACAGATATATCTACTTGATTCCATCTGAAACATTCACACAAGGGATCCCTGAGATGATCTCTACACCTAATCTCCCACCCAACACACACCCCTGGGTCTGAACGTGAAACACATGATCCTGAGATGAAGCTCCATGCTGATAAATCACCTCCAACTGAAGTGCAGGAATTCAGCGGCTTAATGAAAAAGTCATGTTCACCGAGCAGGGAGGGGCCGGTCAGGGTGCTGTTGAGAAGTCTCCCCTCCGCAGGGGCCCCAGAACAGCCGCATGCAGGCCCCTGGAGCCAGAGAAGGCCACAGAGTCAGCATGGCTTACATTACTACTCAAAATTCATTTAATTGGCTGGAAGTTAATGGCAGACTTACAGGAGAGCACATGAGCTGTGGGGAAGTGCAGTGGAGCGAAACCTGAGTGGGCTGGAGGGAGTAAATGTGTGTGTGTGTGTGTGTGAGAGAGAAATAGAGTGCACATGTGTGCAGCAAGAGCGGCCCATCTTTACAGGACATGAGTTTTGATTACTCTCTCTCTCACACACATGCACATAACGACCCAAGTAAGGATGAATAAGTCCCCTGTACTCGTGTAGGTGAGGAAAAGCTAGGGCGACTCACCTCATCCACCCCGCCGCAACTCAACACTGTATCTCTGCCTGTTTTGCTCCCATCACGCACAGCTATCACTTTCAACACCTACCTGCTCCTGTGCATGGATCTACAGAAGCATCCACTTATGTGGGCTGAAAAAACACACACCTTTCACACCCATCGCCACTTTAACTGCCAGAGAGCCGAATACAGGGCAGGCACTCAGCATACTCTGTGAAAACCTCCACAAATGTCAGGCCCACAGCGGAATCGTGGTAAAGCAACTCAAGTACACAAGTACATTGGCACAGATGCTTCTAGCTATTCAAGTTATTCATAACACTACGCAGGTCCATGTGGGATTCTCAGTGTTGCTGCAAGAGTGCTATTTTCTACACACTGTTTTCTTTTAGTCAATTGAGACCTCAATTAAACCTCAATTTTTGACTTTCATGAATAAACTTTTTTTGACTGACTATGATTGTTTGATTATACACACACACACACAAAAAACTATATTAATCACTATATATATTTTCTTACTTCATCTCATAGTTTTATCAACTTTTTT